>NC_136722.1:23735000-23810000 GCF_936440315.1 Barbus barbus | reverse complement strand
ATTCTGATGCCGGTGTGTCGCCGAAATCTGAGCTGGTGAAGGGCAGCTGTTCACCGGGGGAACTGTGAACTTCAGACCGCGGCCTCGCGTTTCACTCATAGCTGAGAGATGGCATGACTGACTCCAAAACCTGCCCATAAACAAACAGTACGGAGATTAGAGAACATATTTTAACATCAAATTAAATTACACTCAGTATTATAATGAATAAAATCCATTTATGTTTTGCAAGGCAAAGGCGTTTCCAGCGTCCTTATGTTGTGTTGCGTAAAATAATATAATTTTCACCACATTAAAGACTTTATAAATGAATTAAAATGTATACAAACCTTTATTTCCCCGAAAGAGTGCACCAAATTGGCGGCGGTGGTGCTGAGAACCGCTCTCTCCTGTGGACCTGTGCTCTCAGCAGCTGCATTGTTGAGAAGTTTCACCGGAGACAAGCTCAACCCAGCGGTTAGGTAGAAAAAAATAACCCAGCGTTAAAATGACCCAACAAGCTGAACCCAGCATTTGGGTAAAAAAAAAATAACCCAGCATTTTTAGAGTGTACATTAATGTTAAGATTGAAATTATTGCAAAATAAAATTATATTTAAAAACTTTAATTTTAGGTGGGATTAAATCGCAATTAATCACAATTAATTTCTGAAAAAAAATGTGTGATTAATTAGTTAATTTCTTTAATCGATTGACAGCACTACTATTCACAATTACATTTTTATCTCAGTTAATGTTTATTTTATTTTAAGTAATGAAACAATTTTTTGTTTTTAGTGTTAGATAATGATAAGCCTGCTTCCAAGAGAGCAAATTAAAAACAACAATTACAACAGATGACAAAAAAACAGATGACATCATCTTTGAACTACAAAGATTTTTGTCCAATCAAAAGCTTTCTAGAAAAAGACTGCCCCTCCCCCTGCAACAGACCTGCAAGAAGAAAATCATGATTGAACTCAAACTGACCGATATTAGTTTAAAACCACACATAATGAAGTCTTCAGTCAAACCAGTAAATAAACATTTAATTTCACATGAAATGAATCACCTCATGTTGAGATCACATGAGTTTTTAGCAACAGATTTATTAACTGAAAATGCCATTAGTCAACAGTGCAACAGAATACCTGCATATTTCAACTGTAATTTTGATTTGTGCTCCTGCATAATTGCTGAAAACACACACGTGCGCGGCGGCTACAGAGAACACCGCTCTTACAAGAACAACTGCACATAACTGTGGCACATTCCTGTATCCACGAGCCACGATCTGCCCCAAAACACACACACACAAATATTTATTACAGCACACCAGGGAAATGCATCCTAGGATGAGCGTACCCTCCTGGCATCCCGATCATCCCGTGCTGGTGGTCAGCATCTTACCAGCGGCTCTGGTCATTCAGACGCCTCGCGGCACACACTTGGGTTAAGTGGCGTGCTCAACAGCACAATGGCTGCGGGATCTCTGTAAATCTTCACTTCATGGATCGAACCCACGGCAGGGGTCAATCTGTGACCTTTGGGCTGCGAGCCCAGATCCGTAACCAAGACGCCATTCCAAAACACACTCACTTGTAAACAAGAATAAATCAATCGGTATATGCAAATAAGGTTGCAAAGGGGTGGAAAATGTCCGGTAATTTGACAGAATCAGAGTGGCAAAGAGGAATTATTCCGATAAGCTAAGGATCCAATTCTCTTCCAGTGATACGGCTTCAGTGTGGAAAGGTCTGAAAGATATCACCAATTACAAGACACCATCCCCCAGCACTGTGGAGAATCAACAACTGGCAGACGATCTGAACGAGTTCTACTGCAGGTTTGAAAAAACACCATTCAAACCTTCTGCACACCTGCACTGCAGATAAGAGAAGATGACGTGCGCCAGGTCTTCAAAAAGAACAAGAGAAGGAAGGCACCAGGCCCAGAGGGTGTGATACCTGTCTGA
Organism: Barbus barbus; assembly: GCF_936440315.1. Classification (NCBI taxonomy): domain Eukaryota; kingdom Metazoa; phylum Chordata; class Actinopteri; order Cypriniformes; family Cyprinidae; genus Barbus; species Barbus barbus. The sequence goes on along the minus strand of NC_136722.1, from coordinate 23,808,047 downwards.
AATCCTGTGCTGACCAGCTGGCCCCCATCTTCACACAGATCTTCAACAGTTCACTGGAGCTGTGTGAAGTCCCCTCATGCTTCAAACGCTCCACCATCTTCCTCGTCCCAAAGAAACACAAAATTACAGGATTTAATGACTACAGACCTGTGGCTCTAACATCTGTGGTCATGAAGTCATTTGAAAAACTGGTTTTGGCTTTTCTGAAGGACATCACTTGACCCTTACCAGGGCTCTATGCTTACTTTTATTTTTAGGATAACTTTTTACTTTTATTTTTTATTTTTATCTTGTGCTCCTAATTTAAAAAATTTAGGAGCACCTTCAAATCAATAATCAAACATTCTGATCAAAAACAAACCTTCCCATTACGAGGTGAAATTTGACTCAAAGTGATTAACAGGGAATTTTGTTTTTACCTTTGTAATGGCATTTTTCTAACTTTATTAAAAGTATGTAATCTTTTATTTCAAATTAAAAAATATTTATAAGCTTTTTATCATTTCTAATTAAAACAACAGGATAAAAAGTAGAATAAGATACCAATCAAATGAAATCAGTATTTAAGAAATGCATTTGTACTACAGAGGTGCAGAAGAACACACAAGTGGCTTGTAGGTGTATTTTCAGATGTTTAATGAGGCTCAGAGGTTGCATAAGTGCAATTAAATTCATAAATTCATGTTGAGGTTAATGTTTTAAATATACAATTTTGAATGTAGAAATATTAAATGATTTAAATAACAGAAAAGATACGTTAAAAATTAAACTGAAGCTACCAGTAGGTGGCGGTATGTCACTGATATTATCACTGAATCATTAATTTAATTGATTCGTTCAAACGGCTGATTCATTCAGGAATGAAGTACGTGACTGTCTTTATGAATGGGTATTTGAATCATTGACTCACTAGATTTGTTTAAAATAATAATTAATAATAAGCTGTCACTCATCTTAGTTCATCGCAATCTCACAAAACTCCATTATAATCAACAAAGCTCCTTTCACTGCACAATGAATCTCTTATTTACGCTCGGTCTACACTTTTTTTTGTTATAATGAGAGAATACATCTGTGATACATTACTCAACACTGCAAAAACACGCAAGTACGTTAGAAACCTTTAAAGCTCACTCAGCGCAAACACAAATATGCTGATCTGGTCAGTCACACAGGTGCTCCTAAATATTTTTTCATAGTCGCACGCAGTAGTTTTCAGTCGCAAATGCACTGAAATAGTCGCACTGTAGAGCCCGGTTTACTGGACCCCCTGCAGTTTGCCTACAGAGCAAACAGGTCTGTGGATGACGCAGTCAACATGGGACTGCACTAAATCCTGCAGCATCTGGACAGACCAGGGACTTATGTGAGGATCCTGTTTGTGGATATCAGCTCTGCCTTTAACACTATCATTCCAAACCTCCTCCTGCCCAAACTAACTCAGCTCTCCGTCCCCACCTCCGTCTGCCAGTGGATCAACAGCTTCCTGACAGACAGGCAGCAGCTAGTGAGGCTGGGAAAATACACATCCAGCACCCGCACCATCAGCACTGGAGCTCCTCAGGGCTGCGTTCTCTCCCCACTGCTCTTCTCCCTCTACACCAACGACTGCACATCTAAAGACCCCTCTGTCAAGCTCCTGAAGTTTGCAGACGACACCACACTGATCGGCCTCATTCAGGACGGTGACGAGTCTGCTTACAGACAGGAGGTTAAGGAGCTGGCTGTCTGGTGCAGTCTTAACAACCTGGAGCTTAACACGCTCAAAACTGTGGAGATGATCATGGACTTCAGGAGAAACCCCCCTGCACTCCCCCCACTCACCATCATGAACAGCACTGTGATTGCAGTGGAGTCATTCAGATTCCTGGGCACCACCATCTCTCAGGACCTGAAGTGGGATATTCACATAGACTCCATTGTCAAAAAGGCCCAGCAGAGGTTGTACTTTCTTCGCCAGCTGAGGAAGTTCAACCTGCCACAGGAGCTGCTGAAACAGTTCTACTCTGCCATCATTGAATCCATCCTCTGCACTTCAATAACTGTCTGGTTCAGCTCAGCTACCAAATCTGACCTCAGAAGACAACAGAGGGTAGTCCGGACTGCTGAGCGAATCATTGGTACAACCCTCCCAAGTCTCCAAGAACTGTAATTATCCAGAGTGAGCAAAAGGGCTGGTAAAATCACTCTGGACCCCTCACATCCAGCACACTCCCTGTTTGAACTGTTACCGTCTGGTCGAGCTCTGAGCACCAGAACGACCAGACACAGGAACAGTTTCTTCCCTCAGGCAATCCATCTCATGAACATTTAAACTCTTAACAATTAACATGAAACACACAACACTATCGTACTTTATTTTTTATTTAACACACATACTTATTACATTTCAAATTTACACCTAACATACCTGTACATACTGAATTGTCTATTTTGTACATTATTATTATTTTATTATCTGTGTCCTGTCCTGTTGCTGGCTTTCTGTTGCACTGTGGAGCTTCTGTCACTACAACAAATTCCTCGTATGTGCAAATATGCCTGGCAATAAAGCTAACTCTGATTAGCTGTCGCGTCTTTATTTATTTTACTAAATGTGAAACTTTCATCTAAATATGGTATATTGTATTAGACACACACATATACATGTATATAAGTATAATTTGGTCAAATGCGAACAAGTAGGACCCAAACACATAAACGCACGTTATAATGCCAAATGTAAAAGGGGCCATTGATATGTGATTAATTGTGTTTAATTTGAATAATTAATAAGCATATCATGTTGCAATTTAGTTTGATTAAAATTTTCATCAGTGGACCTTTATATTATTTTAAATTTTTTTGCAATAAAAAAGGTGCAAACGATTTTATGAAAATTTTAATTGATGTGAAATACCAGACTTGATGAAATGATAGATTTGGTAAAATGTTCCAGGAAAGTTTCATAAGATAAAAAAATAATAATAATAAATAAATAAATATAAATATATATATATATTTCACATAAATATAAATGCATCTAAGTATTAATGCATTTAGTCAAATTAACAAATTATGGCATTAATATATGTTAAAATCGGTGAAATGTCAGGTACAAACGATTGCCCATTAATATATAATTAATTTTAATAATTATGTAAACAATTATAATAAAATCTAAATATCTGAAAAATTAAGAATCTAGTCAACACTTAAAAACATCTAAATATTAATGCATTTATTAAAATTAACTATATGCATTAATTGAATTTTATGGCATTAAACATTTAATATGTACGATCTAATCACAAAATGCCTGTTAATATGTAAAACGGCCACTGACTGATATATGTGACTAATTATGTAATGTTCAATCAGTGAACATCCCTGCTTTTATATTATATTATGTACAATAAATCAGTTGTATTATTTATCATGCGAGGGATGTGGTTCCTCACACACAGACACACGTCCAGAACAAAGCGTCGCGCGCCAGACGCTAGGGATAAAGAGATATCAGCCCACTATCTCTCTCTCTCTCTTTCTGTCAACCCCTCCATCCCGGCTTTAGCCGTCCTTTCATCTCCCAGCCGTCCACTGCTGCTAACTTTCCACTCGCTCCACATCCCTCTATCGCTCTCACAGCGGCCAATCAGAGTGCTCGGAATGCTGACGCTATCGCTGCACACCATGAATATAATTTCCCCAAAATTCCAGAGCGGAAAAAACTTTAATGTCCCGCTGAGACATGGATCAGACCCTGGAATCTGAGGGATTTGAGACGCGAGAGCCCTGTCTATGAATGGACACACACCTCTGTGTGTGTGTGTGTGTGTGTGTGTGTGTGATAACAGAGAAATATTAATGCACTTCAAATGGAAAAATGTATGTTGTGTGTTTGGTGCTGTGTGATGCATGTGCAGGTTGATGTGCATGTATGTGTTACTATGGCGGTGTGTATCGGTGTAGTCCATGCTGATGTGTTTTTATGCTGGAATATTTAAGCGCTCTAAAGTTAGCAGCAGAGCAGCTTTCACCTACGCCAATGCAGGGACCTGCTCCATGGAAATTTGCAAGCGCATGTCTGTGTGTGTGTGTGTGTGTGTGTGTAGACAGGTCTCAATACATTCCATTCCTGTCTTAATGGAGGCTTACGGCGGCCTTTGAGTGTCCGTGTGAATAAATAGAATCCAGCAGCCCAGAATACCTGTTTCCTGAACGGGATTATGCCAACACACACACACATTCATACACTAATTCACACACCCATACGTACACACTGACACACATACCTCTACATTTACACTGAAGTTTGAATCAGCATGACATTTGATCAGATGTTTACACGCTAGTTAAAATGAACTGAGTTTGGTGGAAAAATGTCAGCTGAAGTGTCTAAAAGCCCCAGATATTTAAGTGGGGAAAATGCCACCAAACTGAATACTTGTTTTCTTTACCTGTACAAGCATTTGATACATTTCAATATATTATATTCCAGACTATATTCTAGAATATATTTGAGAAAAAAAGAAAAATAGCTATTTTAAAAAATGTGTACTTAAACAAACAAACAAACAAACAAATGAAGTTTCATAAATTTTTAAGAAAAATGTTTCTGATACTGATTTAAATCAGAAACATTGGAAAACAGATTAAATTGAGGTTTTCTTTATAAAAATGCTCCTATACGTGTTTTAGAATAAAAAAATATTTTGCTATAAATGTATTTCATAACAAATAAATAACGTTATTCTTAACTTATTGTATATTTAGAATTAATTCTATAGCATTTGATGTTATTTTTATGGATATACTCCTGAATCGGAGTACAAATTTTGTTCTCATGTGTCAACATGTATAGAATGACAAACTAAACTGAAACTGAAAATAAATAATAAACACACAAACATTTCATTCAATTTTAAGAAAAATGTTTCTGACACTTATTTCAAACAAAGAAATGTTAGAATTTTTTTAAAGCCTCTATAAAAGTATTTTATAATAAGAAAATAAACACACACACACACACACACACACACACACAAAAACACAAACATTTAAGTACATTTTTATGAAAAAAATTCTGACACTGATTTTAACACACCCAAAGCTCGGATCCTAAAATCCAGTTGCAGCTCTCTTTATTGAGAAAGAATAACATTTAGACAAACTCAATGCTATTATGATTTTGTTCATGAGCAAATGACAGTAAGATAAACATACACATTCATAATTCTAACCATATCAACCAGTTAGTGTTTATAATCAACTACTGCATGTCACACACACACACACACACACACACACACACACACACACAACTGTGTGTCAGACAGTGCTGAGAGCTGTCTGCTGTCTAATGCCCGTCTGTCTGCTGCACTGAGTGATTCATGGACACTGTGTGTGTGTGTGTGTGTGTGTGTGTCAAAGACATGCAGGACATGAGGACATTGTCCAGTTCAGCCTCTCTCTGTCCATCTCAGACATATCAGCATCTGTCGTCAGGTAGAAATCAACAATGTGGAAAAGCATCATCCAGCATATTTTTGTCCTACATCAAAAAAAATAAAAAATAAAAATAAACCTTGTGAATCAATAGAATCGATGGTCACTTTAGTTTGGGGTCCAATTTTCACTATTGACTAACTCTTAATTAAGATTTTTGCCTCAATAAATTATTAATTTACTGCTTATTAATAGTTAGTAAAGTAGTTAAATGAAATAGTTGTTAGGTATGGGGTAGAATTAATGGATCTAAAACACGGTCATGCAGAATTATGGCATTAATATGTGCTTCATAAGTACTACTTCACCGCTTTCCAATGCTTCATTTGAGAAAAACTACCATCAAATGCATACTGAAACTGAAAATAAACCAGAAAGCCCTTCATGACAACCCGTCAAAATAAAAGTCTGATTTAACGAAGAAATTATGACACAAATATACCACTATTATGTACTAAAATGTAATTCCCAAGTAATAATAATAATAATTTTAAGGAATATCATAAATCTAAGATATATTTAATCCATGTTTTAAATTAAACAGTTTTGTTGTAGAGCATCTTTTGCTTAAAGGGGTTCATCGGATACAAAATTCACTTTATAAGTTGTTTGAGCATAAATGTGTGTTGGAAGTGTGTGTACACATCTATTCTATAATGAAAAAAATCCAAGTTTTTTTTTAAATCCCTATTTTAAAATCCTCTTTCTCAAATCAGGCTGTTCTGAGATTCCTGTCAGAATGATGTAGTTCTGTACAGGCCCCTCCCACAAGAGTTGATTGACAAGCCGTCTCACTTTAGACCCGCCCTAAGTGAGCTGTCATCCGTTTGCCGTCGACTCCGGTGCAGGGGAAGACAAGATGTCTCAGATTAAGCAATTGAGGTTTTGTTGTTGGATGTAATAATGAATATAGCGGTCGTCATTTACTCCTGACGTCTGAGCCGCTGAAGATGCAGAGGATTACGTTTGTTTTTGAAGGGAATGCGCCATTGATCTGCCTAAATGTGTCTATGTTCACGCAAATCATTTGTGATCCAGCTTCACCTCCAGAAGAAGTGAGTATAAGGGTTTTTAAAGAATCTTTGCAAATCGCCTTTCCTAATAATGTGCTAATTATCAAGTTTCACGATGAATGCGGATAAAGTAAACAGTCCCTCAGAGAGCGGCTCGGAAGAGAGGGGCGGAGTCAGCAGAGCTCATTAACATTTAAAGGAGAATGACACAAAACTGCTTGCTCTGACAAGAGCTGTTTTTGACAGGTTTAAAAAGGTGTTTTTTACACTACTATTGAGAAATTTTAACCAAACTATGACTTTTTATTAAGACCCTAAAAAATCATATCAACTTGTGGAAAAATGGGCATCCGATGACCCCTTTAAGTTGCATTAATTCATTTCAAGACACCATATTTGTATTACATTTATATAAAATCATTAAACACAGAATGCAGAAAAAAATGGAAGCATAAAAATAAGTTTTTATAACATTGTATTTTTAGTATTAGTTTTGTAGTATTGTATGTTAACTTTATTGATATGTAAAAAATAAATTGGATTATATAGAGCCCTAAATTAAAAGGTAGCTCCTCTGTGGTGTTTAATTCTGAACAAACAATTAATTCTTGATGTCTAATAAACATATGGAAAGCATTTCCTGAATATCATGATAAATACTGAAATCGTATGATATGGGAACAAAATACTGCGATCATATTTTCGCCATATCGCCTACTTATGAGACATAATGAAAAAAAGTTACAGTGGTTTCTAATAACATTGTGACCAAAGTTTACAGTTTCCCAATATCAGCCAATTCTTAAAAACTTTCTTTGCTAATAACAACTGACAGACAAAGCAGCTCAATCTGCAATACGAGTAGAATTAGAAATCGATGTGATTTGGTAAGCAGGAAAGCATGTGTTTGGAGCCCGAGAGGGTTTGTGTGACATAACCAATGATTCACTATATACAAAGATTTCAACCAATGCTATAATTACTCACATCTGCATTATATTTACAAACGCTCAAAGGCAGAAAGCTCATAAGAGCACGCTCGCGACTACACGCAAGAAACGTGCGCACGTGTGCCTCTGATATTTCATATTTTATTTATTCGATAACTGGTGTTGTCATGACAACAGTCCAAAAGGAGGAAGATGAGATGCATGTGCATGTTAAGATCCTCTTTAAATAGATTCAATGTTTGTTTTTTGAGGTTGGCACTTTTACAAAATTTTACACAAAACAAAGATGTGAGCATAAAGCCTGCTGGATCATATTAATGTGATTTAGCTTTGAAACTGAACTCAATTCAATATTTAACTACCTTATGATTTCAGATTTGATTCATTCATTAAATCTAATCAGATGGACGCAAACTGTCAAAATTGACACCCAAATGAAGTTCGAGTTTCGCGCTGAAACGAATGATGAAATACATAACTGTGAAAACGTCCTTTGAAAACCTTCTGTTTCGCCCTGTTAATGTCCATCTTTCCAACACAAAAAGCTCAGAGAGTCTCTGTTATCTCTTTGCTCTCTGGAAGATCTTTGAAGAGCGTCTGCGTCTCTGATGGTGTCAAAGTTCCTTCACACTCGTCTGGGAGCGTGACAGGAATGAGAAAGCCTTAAAACATCTTCAGTGATGTTCAACCCATGAAAGCTGGAAGAAGAAGACTGACAGACAGAAATAAAAATGAAGAGTCTATGATACGCCCCAATTATAATGCAGCCCCGGAGCTGGAAGAGGAGGTAGATTGCTGAGATTTAATATGGAAAAGAGTAAGCCTGAATGATATAACTGAAATATTTCAATATTTTTCAGCCTTAAGATATTATGGGCTATATATATATATATATATATATATATATATATATATATATATATATATATATATATATATATATATATATAAAAAGAATTAAATAATACATGAATATATATTCATATATCATTATATATTCATATATTATTTAAAATATTTTTATATATATTTATATATAATATTATATATTTTTAATAGATTTAGTTAGTTAAATATTATATATTTTTATATATTTTGTTTTTTGCAATAATAATAATAATAATAATCATCATATTTTTTTCTTTCAAGACATTTCAGAAGAACCATAATTTAACTAGGTTTCAAATATCATAATATCAAAAAAATATCAATCAATAAATGAACAAAAAACAATAAGTAATATAAAAGTAAATACTGATGGAACATATATTTAATGTTTATAAAATATTAATTAAATTTAAATATTTAAAGTTTTTGCACAATTAAAAAAATATATAATAATAATAATACACCCTTTTATAACCATTTCATTTCAGAACCATCATTTCAACAAACCAGATTAAAAAATTTCAACAAACCAGATTAAAAAATTTCAACAAACCAGATTAAAAAAGTGCAGTAAAAAACAGTATAATCTAGTTAACTAAATAAACGCAAAGAATGATATGTAATATAGGCAAATATTGATGCTATAGATATTTAATATCTATATTCAACATTTCATTTTTTCTATACATTTTAAACAGTGCTGATATTTAATATGGCATCAAATAATGTGGCTAAAATTTTTAAATATTTATTAGGTTTTGATATTCATTTATGTATCTCAAGGTTAATGCGTTTGGTCTGAAAGGTCTTGAAAATATTTTAGTTTTTTAAAGAAACCAACATGTCAACCAAGCAGATTTAAAATGTTTCATTCAATAGTTTAAAAAGTAAAAATTCTGTAATATATATATATATAAATAAATAAAAGCTACATTGCTGATGCAAATGAATCGCTGAATCAAGAGCTCGGAATCATTGACTGAAATGGACAGTTTGAACTGAATGAACAGAATTGAATCAAACTTTACTCTATGCTGTGTTTGCAGTTGAATGTTATTAAATCATCTCTGTCTTTAGTTGCGAGACTAAGAGGAACCACAAAGCTAGTCTAATGACACAATCTTCTGGATTTGGATTGTAGGTTGTGTTTACGCCGACTGGCTGCATCGATGTGTTTTATTTCCAGTTTAAACATTCAAAACATCAGTCCGCAAACGGAGCTCAAGCCAATCCCAGAGTCCTCACGGTTACAAAACATGCTGCTCTGAAATGTGCATGGCACAGAGCATGTAGTGTGTGTGTGTGTGATGGAGTAGGCAGATTCAGAGACACAGACACATATTTATAAACACACACACACACTCCTCTTCTTGTAGTAGCACTCTGTGTAAGTAGGATTTCCAAGGACTGTTTGTAAGCATATGAAAGGCTGCATTCTCTGGGTGTACAGCTGGGAGACAGCCAGTCCACACACACACATCCACGTATATATTTATACACCCTTCACGTTGAACAACCAATAAGTGTCAGTTTATTAAAAACAAAATGGAGTCTCTGACAGAAGGCTGCAGACCATGAAGGCAAAAGCAAAAAAAACAGGCTGTAAACAAGCCGTAATAAATCCGCCCACTTCAGCCGAGAGGAATCCACTGAATCAGTCCACCTTAAAGGGGCGTTCACACTCAGAGAGATCGGGAGCAATAAAGCAACCACAAGTCACTCGTTTTCAATGAAAGTTGGCGATTGAAACTGCGCTAACCTGCTGCGTTTGTCAGTGCACACTGAACACGAAAATACTGTGGGACGTGAAACAAATGCAAAACAACAACACACAGGAAATCAAAATGCAATCAAGTAATTTCATGAGGCCCGAAACATACTTTACTGAAGAACAAGCACAATTTCATGCATTTTTGAATTCAGATTTGTGATGCAACTATTTTCAGAATGTCATGTTTGGACCACCGAATTAAACTAAAGCAAGAAAACTTATTTAGAGGCACATGGGAGACAAACACTATTCCCATTGCGTTTCTATTTGTTCCAAAAAAATGCACTATTGCATTGCACTAATTTTCAAAATAGGAAAAAGCAGTGTTTACAAATTTTTTGGAGGATTTTTTGATTTAATAATAATAATAATAATAATAATAATAATAATTATAAAATTTTAAAATTAATATTTTTAAAACCTTTTTACACACACACACACACACACATACATATATATATATATATATATATATGTATGTGTGTGTGTGTGCGTGCATGTATGCATTAATCTATTAAGTCTATATAGAACATTAATAATATTTGATTTTTTTTTACATATATACACACATACTTATGTATATATCCACAATAAATACATTATAATTAGAATAATAATTTAAAAATAACTTTTAATAATTTTAAACATTTTACCACATACACACACCCAAAACATTTTGTGTGTGTGTGTGTGTGTATTAGGGTTGTAACGATATACCGGTATGATGGTCTATCGCAGTTTGAATGTACACGGTTATCATACCGTAAACATTTGCATATCTACGGTTTTTAAAAAAATTATGAAAAAAAAATATATAATCTCACCCACGCATATGCAATTTATTTCGGCTGCTTCACTCTGCTGAAATGACAAAGACAGAGATTGTATCTAATCTCCATCCCCCGCCGAAAAAAAAAGTTTAAATTTGCAGTATGGGAATACTGAAAAAAACACGAACGTGGGGTTGTCCTTGAGGACGAATCCAATTTGCAAAAAATGTGGACGCAAAGTGGCTGCAAAAGCAGGCAATACATCCAACGTTCGCTCATATTCGCAGACATCATCCCTCCGTGCAGATAAAGGTATGTCGCATTTATAACAAGTTATAAGGCCGTATAATTTCCGTGATGCAGAGGGAATCCTGGAGCAGTCGTGAACATGGGATTTACAGAATAACGTTAACGAGGCTGTCACTTAAAACACGCAATCTGATGGATGGATAAATCAAAAGTAGATATGAGTGGCGCCGTTTTATCTGCTACATACTGAAGTATGCATGCATGACACTAATGGTGTTTTCAGTGTCTACAGAAACATGAGCTGCTCTGAGAGAAAACCAGCTTTATTTGAGAAAAACCAGTCAAATACACTAAACTCAAAGGTTTGCTACAACACGTCAAAATGATAATTAAAATGTTAAAGTGTGATATAGATATACATCAGGTTTACGGCTTTATTTTGTAATTTTTCTTCAGAAGGGAGGCTTACTTTCATTAAAATGATTTCAAGTTTGTTGCAATAAAGGATTTGTTCACTCAAATAACTTGTTATTATTCTTTTAAGAGTCATTGTTACTGATAAGAATTATCGTTTAATATATACCGTGAAACTGTGATATTTTCTGAGACGATTATCATACCGTGAAAATACCGTTACAACCCTAGTGTGTGTGTGTATATATATATATATATACATATATATGTATATGCATTTTATTTTTAAAAAATTATAATTTTACAAAATGTGGAAAACTCGTAATTATAATGGCATTACATTACTACAGTCTGTGAAATGGGTCTGTTTAGATTAGAACAACGCACATATGCACTGTATTGCCACAAGGGGTGCTACAGCATGCATTAGCATAACAATATATCCTTCTATGGTACGTTTCTTTCAGGTCCACCACGTTGGATGGAAAATGTTAACTCAAGTCAACATGTTTATAGATAGCTTTCTGAATAATAGCAAAATCTGGTTTACTGACGCAGACATTTGAAAAAAGCTTGAGTAATGAGGTCAGGTACAGCAGCCACAGTAACAAAGAAAACACATCAAGCATGTGCAAAAAATGTCATGCTCGCAAAGCTATACTTAACGAGGAATCATTAATTTGACAGCAGAAATACAGCAGCTGAATCAGCCGTCCACCTGCACAACAACAAACCCCAAACACTCGGCCACGAGTACACTAGCTCAACCCAAAGCAATAAAATCAATCAGTGCGGGTCAGTAAGTGCAGCCATATTATTGAAGACTGATGAATAGAGCAGCTCACTGTGAGCACAGTAAATGTATACAGCCATACGTCAACACACCACCACTGCAGACGCTCAGCTACAACAACACTCAAATAAAACATCACGCTCTAGAAGACTTATTCAGTGCAGGAGTTTAAAAATATGACAATGCAGGATTAAAGCAACAGTTACTGAATTAATATGCTGTTATCGTGTTTTTCCAAACCTGTTTGACTTACTTTCTTCCGTCAAACATAAAAGAAGAAATTCCAAAGGCTGCACTGGTTGCTGTTTTCCACGCGATTACAATGAATGGAGACTGAAGCTTTAAAGCTTCAAATAAAGGAAACTCTACACTGAAACAACCCCTAATTTAAGTCACTATTAAGGGTGAATCACATTGCAAAATTTCACGTCGCAATATTTTCTGGGATTTTTTTAGATAATGATAACTAAACAATATTTATCTAAATAGGTTTTTGTTCTGGTGCCTTTGCTGGTTTAGCAGGGTCACTGCCAGTAGGTGGCAGCAAGTCCCTGTCTAAAGTGATTCACTGAATCATTCATTCAAATGATTCGTTCAAAACGGCTGATTCATGATGCGATTCATTCTAAAACAGATTCATTCATGAACAAATCATGGAACCATTTTTCATTGGCAAAACAGCATACGCTGATATTCAGGACAAGAGCCTTCTATTTTGTGTGATATTGCTTAACTACATACTATCTTATAAATAAAAAACAAACCCACAGAGGGATATCACACACTCTTAATATGCTTCATCACACAGTGAATGCTTTGGACTCTCAAGACGTGTTTTTGTTTGTTTTTTTAGTGGCATACTATGTCAGCTCACACATTGTTAAAACAACAATTACAATATTATCCATAGATGATAAATATCGCACACCCCTAGTCACTGCTAATCTTCACCTTTGTGACTGAATCGATTCAGTGAGTTGAACTGATTCTGTAAAAAAATTCTACTCTCAAGAATTGCACATTGCTAATTGATTGCTACTTCACAACTTTTAATTAGTGAATTTTGTGAACAGAATCACTGAAAATATGCAACTCTAATGATTCACTCAAGAACGTGTCTAAGAGAGTTGTATTAGTGAATATAATAACTTAAATTTAACATAAAAGCGTCTTCGGAAGACTTCAAAAACGTGCATCAATCAAATGTACTATTTTTATGCTGGTTTTCTTTTTTAAGCTTATATGCACCAGCAACCAGTACAATTCCTTATTTTTACCCTATTGTGTTGCACTGGAAAAAAAAATCAAGTTTGGAACAACATGAGTGCGTGTAAATGTTTTTTGGGTAAACTAAATCCTTAAAATGCTATTTGTAAAGCCGTTGAAAGATATGATGTAATGCTCGTAATGGACAAACACAAATCTCTAATCAATTAATAACAATCAGAGAGATGATGAATGGAATATAATTCATAAAAAATTTTAATCAGCCGTCTGCCCTGTAAGAAAAAAAAAAAAAAGAGAAAAAGATTTTTAGAAGTTGTAAATAACCCAAAGATTAAGTATAAATTTTACAAGAAAATGTTTAATCAATGTTACATTGTAATATTTACTGGCAATTTGAGTGGAAAATCTTTTCAAATAAAATTCTAAACCAATTTCTTCCTTTTTTGTCCTGAAATAGAATCTAAGTGTTACTTGACAACAAAAACTGCAAAGGTGTTGCTATGTGGTTAGAATGTTGTTAAATGGTTGCTAGGATGTTTGTTTACGGCCTCTCGTGAAAATGCTACAGAAAGACGCACACACTGAACTACAAATGAATAATCGAATTAAATCAATAATATCCAAAAATGAAGTCAACATTTGGATTTGTCATATTTCCCAACTCAACCCTGCTCAGCATCTCTTTCTCTTTTGCCGATCCCATCCCCCTCTCACAAGCCCCACTCTTATTTTTGGTAAGAAATGTGTGAATCACATGTCGGGTCTGGCTGATGTTTACTGCATGTCTGAAATGAAACATGTTTGTTGATTTTAGCTGTTAGTCTGAACACAAGTTCTCATGGGACCCAACTGATTTGATAAAGACTGAGAGCGATGGTTCCGTTTATCCAATTCAAATCATTTATTAGCATTCACACATGCAAAAACATTCAGCCAAACATGCGTGTCATTCATCTTCAGACTAATGCAAACATAGCTTCAATGGAGAGTTTACACACTCATGCTTTACCAAAACTTAACCTGCAGCTAAGTGCACCAACTAAACGGTTTCATTAGCTTTCTGTTAGGAAGACACGTCAGATAAAACACAGACAGAGTGAAAAGGGAAAGAAAAGAAGGACAAACTTCAGAGGGAAGAGTGTGAGGATGAGTTTGGGAGCGACGCCCCACATCTAAATACATAATGAGCCTTAATGGCCGTCGTTTCACCACGTAACCAGCAGCAACCACTGCGGCGAGGAAAAAATGTCCAGCCCTTCGCCTCTCGAGTGTGTGTGTGTGTCGTTTGAAGAAGACAGCACAAACAAAAGAAATGACACTCGCTAAACATCACCGTTTCTTCTACATTTTCTTTCTTCTCCTATCAGCAATGCTCGTCTTCTGTGCATTTGTAGTTTCTGTAATGTTCTGTAAGTGTTTGTGCTCTTAATAAAGGCATGAGATGATCTTGAGTTCGGTTCAGTATTTAAAGACAGACTGACAGAAAGAGTTTGTGCCTATTCAGCACTGCCATCTAGAGCTCTGCTTACACAACCACACACACACACACACACACACACAGTGGACACAGGAACATTAAGATCTCTGGAGATGGACTTGTAGCCTTGAGATTGTCCGTGTTTTTCCACAATATTTTCTCTCAAATCCACAGACAACTCCTTACACTTCTTTCTTTTCTCCATGCTCAGTGTGACACACAACACAAAAGGTTGAATCAACTTTTCTCCATTTTAACTGGTTGCAAGTGTGATTATTATATTTCCCACACCTGTTACTTGCCACAGGTGTGTTTAAATACAAATTACAGGTGCATCACATGCTTGAAAAGCAATTATTTCTTACAATTTTGACAAGGTGCCAATAATTTTGTCCAGTCCATTTTTGAGTTCTGTGTGAAATTTTATCAAGTTTGACTTTTCTTCTCTGTTTTTTTGTGTTGTTGCAGTGCAAACAAAAACAATAAGCACGTGAATACCAAAACATTTGCTATTGGAACAATTTTCTGAGAGAAGTGTTGCAGTTTCTGACAGAATTGCACGGGTGCCGACATTTTTGGCCATGACTATATGTATGTATGTGTATATATATTTAAATATAAATATTTGTTGTACTCTTGTAGCCTTACGTTGTACCCATAAAGTCAGTAAAAGCATGATTATCACAGTAACAAGAATTTGATCATTCAGTGTTGTTTTT
Organism: Barbus barbus; assembly: GCF_936440315.1. Lineage (NCBI taxonomy): Eukaryota > Metazoa > Chordata > Actinopteri > Cypriniformes > Cyprinidae > Barbus > Barbus barbus. The sequence continues at coordinate 23,792,289 of NC_136722.1, read as the reverse complement.
GTAAAGTAAATATAAAAAGATTAAAAAGGTTTTTTTTAACTGAAATAAAGGCAAAATATGAAATTAAATTACATATTAGATGAAAAATTTAAAATGAGAAATGTTGTCTTGGCAACTAACTGTTGAAATACTAAAGATACAAATAAAATAAATAAAAATAAAAGTTAAACAGAAAACTAAAAATACAAGCTAAACAAAAACCAATAAAATTACAAAAGCATACCAGTTACTTTCAATTTAAAAAAACGTTATTTAAAAATAATAATAAATATTATAATTGTATAATAATACTAAAATAACACTACCTTTATGTTGAAAATAAATGTTTTTAAATATTTTTTAAACATATTTTGTGGGGTGAAATATGCCTGGACATGTAAAGTATCATTGCTGAATTTTATTGCAGTCATGAATCCCCATTAAACATAATAATTATCATGATTTCTTAGCTCTATTTCCCATGCAAACACAACTTTAAAAGACATACTATATGCATGTGCTCTATAAATGTATAATACAGAAACAAATTCAGCCTTACTGCATCACCGTGCATTAAATAAGACATCTGATTAATATATGACAAATACCTGCCATGAATATCCATAATGAATTATTCAAACATCCTGATGGGCCCGCCGCTGTCATTTATCTCCACATACAGATCGAGCAAAAGAAGTTCACTAGAAGTCCACAGACTGTGAGCAATCATCCAGCAGGCCATTCAATCAGGAGGCTAATGCACAGCAAAAAGCTTTTCCCAGCCATTTTCTCCAACAAATCTCTGACTTTAAGCCGGCTGTTGTCGGCAGACTGCCAAAGCGCTGTTTATTTGTACAAATACTGTAACAACTAAGCTGTCTGAAAATAAAGCGTTCTGCAACCCTGGAACCGTTTCTGAATGTGTCAGCGTGGTGAAAATTATTAAGCCACACAGTACAGGAAAGGCAAAATAATCTGCTTACTGTACCATGACACTCCTCCAGTGAAAATGAATGATTCAGGAGGAAAAGGGCTTAGAAAATACACATATAAGAAGGGTAGAGTAGTGGACTACTCATTCAACTTCTCAGTCAATCAAACCATCTCTGAAAAGCTGCATCTCTAAATTCATCCCATTTAAAGTCCCGCTACTGCAGCCATCAAAGGCTTTCCTGTAGCTCAAATAGTAGAGCATGGCGCTAGCAACGCCAAGATCATGGGTTCGATTCCCAGGGAAAGCAAGAGCTGATAAAATGTAGAAACTGTAACTTGAACGCAATGTAAGTCGCTTTGGAAGCGTCTGCTAAATGCATAAATGTAAAGTGATTTTCTATCAAACTGACCGTTTGCAACAATTAATTTCAAGACAATTACTGTCTGGCTTGATATTGCGTGCTGTGAGCAACATTTCTGTTTTTATACATAGCCTGTACATCACCATTTGTGTGACGACTATGATGCTCTTGTGCAAGAGCTTATAATTATCTTTTATCTATCACTTACCGGATTGAAAGGCTGCGTTCAATATAGCGCTAAAAAATTAGTCTAATCCCTTAACCAGCTTAGTTATACAATATTAAAGAAGACAATTAACCACACACACAGACGTCTTACCCCTAAACACAGACGACTCATTAGGTCCAGAGAAGAGCCCATCCTGACAGTGAAACTCACACACAGTCAGGTTTTGTCTCCAGCTTTCTGAAGGCTCTCCGCATGTCAGGTTGCACTGGAGCACCTGAGCCTCTATTACACGACGCAGGCAGGTAATGAGGGCTCGACTTTCATGCTATTATACACACTGCATTAAATATTCATACAAAACCCTCTGTGTACATTTTGAAACACAACTTTAGGGAATTACTTCACCCAAAAATGAAAATTCTGTTCTCATTTACTTTATGTATTTAATATAAGCGTCTTCTGCTCAAAAAAGCTGCAGTTATTTGATTAAAACTGCAGTAAAAACAATAAAAATGTCAAATATTATTGCAATTTAAAAGAACAGTTTTCTCTTTGATTATATTGTAAAATGTAATTTATTCATACGATACAAAGCTGAATTTTCAGCATCATTCCTCCAGTCTTCAGTGTCATATGATCCTTCAGAAATCATTCTAATATGCTGATTTACTGCTCAAATATTATAACTTATTATTGTTGCTCAAATATAAAAAAATGGTTATCAATAACCATTAGCAATACTAAAATATTTTTGCCACTTAATATGTGAAAAAAACATATTTTTCAGGACTCTTTGATGAATAGAAAGTTCAAAAGAACAGCATTTATATTTTACCAACAAATGTCTTTACGGTCACTTTTGATGCATTTAATGTGTCCTTGACGAATAAAAGTATTCATATGTTTTTTCTTACTTCTTTTTTTTTACTAACCTTAAACTTATGAAGCAGTGTATCACAATTTCCACAAAAATATGAAACAGAAAAACTATTTTTTAACATTGATAATACTCAGAAATGTTTTTGAGCAGCAAAAAACATTTTGTCTTTTAAAAATGTTTATAAAAAACCTTAATTAATCCAAGCCTCAAATATCATTTGCGATCGCATTTAATTTCAAATTCTTGAACCGGTTTGCATAAAAATGACTTTTGAGCACTTCAGCAAAGAAAAACTTTAGCGTTCCATAGAAATAAATAACCACACAGAGATTTTGAACAACATGAGGTTGAGTAAATAATGACCGAATGCTCATTTCCAGGTGAACTGTCTCTCTAAAGAAGCTAAGTTTGGACACAGAACTACTCACAAACTTCCTCTTCAGTTTGACTTTGGGATCGGCGAAGCTCCTCCCCTCCGGCTGCCCGGGTTCAAACTCCGCCTCTACCAGGTGATCATCAGCCGAGATGCTTTTCCTTAGATATGCCGCTCGCCGCCGGAAATGTGAGAACGGCGACTGAGAGCGCGGCCGCTGGTCGCCGGCACCCGGAGCCACGTCTGCCTCGTTTTCATCTTCCAGCCGCCACATCTCGCCTGAGGACGGACACACGTCACACAAATTTCACACACGGCATATTTAACCTTATATCGCCGCTGGATATACCCAGGCAGCCGGCTAGATCTGTGACTCTCAGATGAGGACGTTAGGGAGCTGTCAGGCCGCTGGAACAGAGTTATTCATGTTTATTAGACTTGAGTCAGTCAAATCTGGGTCAGAGTTTCTAGCAGATATTACGGCCCTCATTTGGCATGATCCCAACAAAATGAGCACGTCAAATACACTGAGGGAGACGGCTGGGATTCGGTATGTGTGTGTGTTGAAACAGCACCACGCTCCACTGTTGGCGATGACGGTTGCTAAGCAACTAGAATGGGGAGGAAGCCAAAGACTTTAGGTTTAACATTTGAGAGACAGTGAAAAAATCCTTCACAGAAGCTTTACACAAGAGCAGCTCAGCTGTGAGAATCGAGGAGAAAAGCGTGAGAAAGAGAGGGGGGGTGCAGGCTGAAGTAAATATGGAGTACGCGCAGACAGTGAACGCGCTAAACAATCGCACATGGCATAAAGCTCACACATGTTGTGAATGGAAAGCTTTCGTTTCCAGACGACGTCCATTCACAACTACACTGCCAGTTCTATCAATTCTGTCTCTTTCTCTGGCGCTCTCGCTGATGTTTTAATCACAATTATTATTTTTGCTCAATAGAGCAACTGATGGACAAATTGTGCATTCAAATGCTGAAGCTATTCAGAATGAAAAAAAAGAGAATGAATCTTAAAAAACATATTGCATTCTAAAATCATAAGAAAGAAACCAAAAAATGATGTTTTGCATGAAGGAAATGCAGCCCATTTTTGGACCAATAAGAGTTCCTGCATTGACATTTTCATGACAATTTTAGCTACTAATTCTCATCACTGTAATACCAAAAAATGATAGAACTGACAGTGTCATATTATTGACAAAATCGTTTTCAAATTGGTTTTGTTATTTGGAAAAAAATATTTTTTTAAATGTTATTTGGCCAAATAACTAAAATAAGTTGAAGTACTAAAATTACTACTAACTAATACAAAAAATTAAAAAATATATTAAAGCAATAAGATATTTATTTAAAAATCTAATAAGAATTGCAAAAGCACATAAAATTAAAACTGAAAATATAAAAATAAAAGCCAATTCAAAATTTCTAAATCAAAGCATCCTAAAATCAAAAGAAAGAAATTTCTTAATTATAATATTGACATGTTCATCACATTTTTAGCTACAAATTCAAATTGCTGATTTATCAACTCATTATAGTAATTGTTAAGAATGTAAAATGGGAATCAACACTAAGAATAAATGTAATTATTTTATAGAATTTTTGAATTTAAATACAGAATGATTCATTTATAATACATAATTATTTTATAAAATATAAAATATTTATAATTGAATTTTTTTTAAAGAACGTACAAAATCTAAATGTTCTTAATTCAAAATAAATAATTTTCATTTGATTTCAGGGTGAAATGTGAGCTTTCCATGAGATTCACCCAAGAACAGAGCTAATTTCCCCCTGCGTCTCGTCTAGTTCACAGCAAAAGTTCAATAAAATATGTTTTGCCAACATGGCTGTGCAATTTAAATAAACAAACACACACACACACACACACACACACACACACACAATACCTGCAGGAGGCAGCGTGCACGCTTCAAGACCACCAGGGCTGGAGGGAACACGCGGGCGCTGTTGACGTTCACAAACATTCTCCGACTGCTGGATACGGACGGTGGCTGGGGACTGAGGGATGCTGGGTAACGTCCTAGATTTGGCCAAGAGAGGCCTCTGTAGCCGTCGCTCCAAAGACCTGGAGCACAAACAATCAGAACCAATAATACATCAATAATCAATCACAGTCCCAAAACACAGTCCATAAACTCAATAATAAAATAAACAATCTCAAGCAATGCTTGTACTGCATATGTTTTACATTGTATGCATGTGTGTGGCTGTGTGAACACTTGATTTGTGATGTTTTCTATGAGATTATTTATGCATTTGTTATTTATCGATATATTTATTTATTACTATTTATTAATAGCACAACTATACTTAATGCATGGAATTAAATAGTTTTAATGTGTCTCAAGACAACTGAAACCTTTTGTCCTAATCGCTTTGTAAAGTTTGCATGCATTACATGAACCCATTTGGATCGGTCTGTCTGTAAGGTTAAAAAAAATAATATTAAAAACATTATTTTTCAAGCGTGCAAGATGGAGTGTAACAGCATGTGAACATTTGGCCGCATTCGTGTGTGAATGTCTGGCAACGACAGAGCAGCGAATTCCAAACTGCATGAGGAAATTCTACAGCAGAATGCGACGGCGTCTGTCTGTGATCTGAACAGGAGTCGGGTTATGCAACGCCATTTCCATGCAAAACACTGGAGTAAATCAAACTACAGCGCAAACAGAATATGTTCTGAATTTTATAAAGTCCAGATACAATAATCTTCCTACAAAACCTACCAAAAACTCCTGATCAGGGCTCCAGACAAAAAAATCGAGTAAGGAGCCATTGGCTCCTATAAAAGAAAAACTTAGGCGCCAAATTATTTTTTTAGGTGCCACAGAATAAAAGTGGTTTATTTTATTATTATCATTTTATTTTCCCCCCCTATTTTAACATTTCAATCATTTTGTCATGTGTTTATGTCTTATCTTTTCTAGGCTTTATCAGCATTTTAATCCATCTTGTAGATGATCAGGTCGACCGGGGGACTAAGGTTCACTTAAAGTGTGAATTAAATGTCTTTTACAGCTTGAAATATACAGTCACAAAGAATTGTTCGTTACACAGAATCTGTACCAATATCATGGACCATAAGCATCACTTGGCAACTGAGTGCAGAGCATCCTATAAATGTTGTCACGTCTTTCACACATTCAGTCTGTTTTTCTTCATTAGTAAAATGCAATTTTATAGGAGGAGTTGAATCATGTACAACAGAATAAGTAAAAATATTAATATGCAACAGCGCATGAATATAGCAAAACGCTCCTCTTTATAGTTATTTTTCTAGCTGACTGATGAGTTTATGGACACTGAGTGGTTATTCTGAGGTAAATGTATTACAATGCAATGTTTACAAGCTTTATACATTTCCTCAGTTTGAAACACTGAATGAGCTTTTACATAAAACATTTCAGTACTATAGGCTTTCTTATTGCCTACCTTTTGATCATGTTCATTTCATACTATAGTAGTAAATCGAAATATATAATGGGTTCACTTGCTGCTTTAACTGAGGTGCTAAAGAGATCGCGCCTGAGCATTAAGTGCGATACTCTCCGCTCGCGCGATCCGGACGCATGCACGGACCGTGTGGACGCGGGGTACTGGTGTTTATATTACCCAAAGTGTGCGCTTGTGGTCCGCATTAAAGAGCACCCAAACCGCATCATTTGAATTTCGTAGCATTTTAAAGCTGATACTTTGTTTATTAAAAAGTAAGACAGCACAAAGCTTTTTGCGATTACTGGATGGCAAGTGCGCTTCAAATAACAGGAAGTCCATGCATTAACAGAACACAGCATATAGACTAAGATCACGATAAGAAGATCGACCGGACAAGTGTAAATGCATCTGGTTAGCGAGACTAGCCTATCTTTCCAGTGCTGATGCCGCGCGCTCTCTTGATATTGAAATTAGCTGATAATTAATAAAATTATCCATTGCTTTCATTGATGTGAACTCCGTTATATTTGCATATGAAGCGTGAATTGAAGAACGGATTTATATCCGTTTTGCGAAGACACATTTATGTGGCCAAGTGTAAATGGGGAAACGTTTTAACAAATCATATAGATATCCGATCAGAGAAAATGCATGAAGTGACCAGGTGTAAACAGGCCCTTTCAGGTCTCTCTCACTGCGTTCAGCAGACTGTGTGCGGCAGAGACGAGGACTGTTTGAAACTCTTTTCAGTAAAACTTTGATGCGCATCGTCTTATGTAAGTTTAATACGTGAACATAACAAAAGATGTGAGCGCAAAACAATCGGGAAAAAAGTCCTTTCATGCAAATTATATATAGTCGCCAGTGGCGACCTCAGCAAAAACTTCACTCGCAAATTAATATTTTTGGTCGCAAATGCGACCATTTTAGTCGCAGTTTGGAGCCCTGCTGATACACAGAAATGATGGAAAGTCACAGCGCAGATGTGAACAGCAGCTGCAGAGAGTTTGATTGAGGTCTGTGCCAGTAAATATACTACACTATTGATCAAATATTAAAGGCTGCATATTGTTTTCCCATCATTAGTCAAGCTTAATTAAACTATTCACTTAATAAAGCACTGGCTATGCAAAACTGACTAATGTTACAATTGATGACATTAAATTTATCAAAACCATCCAGATCATATTATAGACTTGAATTAAATTTGAAGAAATAAAGAAAATGTGATTTAATTAATATTCACTAATGAGATAAATACTAGAGCAGAAAATCAAAACAAGTGACCATTCAATTTTTAATACATGTTCCTGATCTTATTGTGATTCATTGGTGTATGTGATTCCAAATTAAACAAGAAAAATAATGTTTGACTTTGAAATCTTTTATAAAAATGTGGTAACTTGCTCTGCCTCTGAAACGGTTTCTCTCTTTGTTTGACATCAGTATTTTTCCAATTTCTCCCCTGCAAACACCTGGCTTGATTCTGTTTTCATGATCCCATCAAATCAATAGAGAAACACAATGCGACCTACATTTTTTATTTTCTAATTGAATACCATGTTTCACTTGTTATATGTTCTTACTTTGTTATTAACTAAAACTTAAAGCTAAAAATAATTTTAATTAATTAAAATAAAGCTAAAAATAAAATATAAATATTAGATGAAAAATGTAAACAAACTTGAATATTTTAAAAATTGCCTTGATTTTTAGGCAGTATTCTTAAGAACATTTTATGCAAAAAAAAACATTACTGTAATGTGAAAAACTATATATTTCAATTGTACAGTAATGTTTTATATGGCAGTATTTTGTTTTCCAATTAAAATAAATATTACATATAACATTAAATATTGCCTAGGTCAAAAACTGAAATAAAAAGCTTGAATAAATATAAATTAAATCTACATAGAATTTTTAAAATAATTAATAAATAATGATAAAAGCACACAGCAAAATTACTAAAACTAAAATCGCAAATATAAAAATAAAAGCTCATTCAAAATTATTATAAATACTATAACTGTATTTAAATAAAACTAATATAACACTAAGAATTGACTGAGAATTTACAGCCACATATATGCTTTCATTCTATATATATATAAAAAGATTAATGCATCCAAAATTTCCCCTAATGTGTTAAAAAAAAATACTAATCTTCAAATTAGGAACAACATGAGGATGAGTAAATGATATCATAATGTCCGTCCCTCTACATTTCCTGCATCTCAGATATTTCTCCTGAAAACAAATGCTCCAATAATCTCACATGTGAGTTTCAGACCAGATCTCAAAAACGTCTCAATTTGTGCTCAAATTTGCCAAGACAGCAAAAATCTCAATATGAACTCATCAGCAATGATCTGAGCTGCTCCACATTCATTCACATTTGCAGCTCTATACTCTTACTGTACAGTCTGACTGGTGTATTTTTATTTCTCCAAAGGAATTTTACAAGAAAAACTGAATATAAATGTAACAAACACCTGAGCAATAAAGACAAAGACACCAGACTGCATTCACAGATTTGATGTATGAGCATTTACACCTTTTCAAAGGTTGATGAATCTCAGGCAGCAGGACACACATGCATCCATGCACACACAGAACACACACGCCCCGCTATACACACTCTCAAACCGCACTCTGATTTTGGAGTACCTGGCCTCGGCTACCGTGCAGCAGTAACTGCCACTGCGACGGCCGTCCCTCCGAGCCATGAGCTCATCCCTGGAACGCCGACGGTTAAAGTAATCCGTAAGTTTCCCGAAACTTGCCATTCTGTCCCTCGCGTGCGTGCGTCTGCGTTCTGCTGTTATTCCACGAGCGGCTGTGTCATATTCCTTCACTCACATCCCCACGATTCCCACAGAAACAGCGGTGAACGCGGAGCAGCAGCAGTCGCGCATTCACACACTGAAAATTGTCACGCTTATAAACTTCCTTCAAAAGCAGCCTGCCACGAGAGAGATGCAACGAGACGGATGCAAGCGAGTTTAGTGTGTCTTTCAGCATTCTCCCTCCGGAGCATCATCAGTGCTGCGGCAACATCATCAGCATCCTGCATCTCTCGCTCTCACTCAGCCTCTCTCTTGCTCTCTCTCTCTCTCTCTCCCGCTCTCTCTCTCTCTCGCTCTCTCTCTCATAAATGCATGCCGAACGCTCTGAAAGAACTAATATGATCTAGAGCAGAGGAGGAGCAAAAAATGAATGAGTAAAGATGAAAAAGGAATCAGAGAAAGGCAGTGACGCTGCTAGAACGAGTGATTTTTGCCAACTGTTCTGCATTCAGAACGATGCATCTCTATTTGTGTGTGTGTGTGTGTGTGAATCCTGCTTTGATAAAAGACGGCAGCCTGGGCTGCACTTCAGAGAGTGGAGTTCATAAAATCAATACGGGCTGAGGATGGGAGAGCATCGCTTATCTTTTTGTGCTCCAGTTCATCTATTACATCCCTTTTTTCTTTAACTTCTTGGCTGGATATTTAAAGTAAATTAAAATGCAATGTAAAAAATGAAAAAAGGTAAAAGGTTGCATCATTAGCTGGCCCATTTTTGCCTGTGGCAAGCAAAACCGAGTGCATATATATTGCACACTGATGGCAGATTTACAGGGCTGTGTCTGCCGCTCTCATTGAGAATAAATTGTGTTCAAGCATGCAACTTTGTCCAGCATATTTGCCTCCCCACAGCATCTCGCTTCTGCTACTGTCTGCGGTTTTGCTCTCCTGATAAGAAGATGTCACAGAATGTATATACAGGTCATGTTAATCGAGGGAGTGAAATCAACCAAACTATCAAAGTAAACGCAATCTAAAGCACCAAAGCAAAGCCCAATCATTATGGATTTTAAGCCAGGTCTGCGTGAATTCATTGCAAGATTCTTGCTTACTGACAATACAAAGTTTCTGCGCTGTTTTAATTTTCAATGCAGTTTTAGTCATTTTAACAGATAGATCACCCAAAAATGTATATTCTGTCATTATTTTTTCAACCTCATTCCAAACACATATGACTAAATTAAAACAGATTCAGTGCCATTAATATTAAATTGCAAGAAAATTGGTGAAAAGGGTAAAAGGGTAATGACAATTTCCATTTTTGGTAAACCTAAGACACCAAAAATCTTACATACACTAGCATTTAAAAGTTTGAGGTCATTAAGAAATGTATACTTTTATTCAGCGAGGATGCATTAAATTGATCAAAAGTGAAAGTAAATACATTTACAATGTCACAAAATATTTCTATTTCATATTTCAAGAGCTGTTTTTTTTTTTATTTCTATTCATCAAAAAAATCCTAAAAAATGTATCATGGTTTCTTCAAAAATCTTCAGTAGCACAACTGTTTTCAACACTGATAATAATCAGACAGGTTTGAAATATTTGAGCAGCAAATCAGCTGACGCTGAAGACTGGAGTAATGATGCTAAACATTCAGCTTTGATCGCAAGAATAAATTACATTTTACAATGTATTCACATTAAAAAAAAACAGCAATTTTAAATTGTAAAAATATTTCATAATATTACAGTTTTTACTGAATTTTTAAACAAATAAACACTAAAAATAAAAAAGAGACTTACTGACCTCAAACAGTAGTATATATGAAATGGACAATATAGCATAAAATAGTTTGCATTAGGTTATATGAATTTGTAAACTAGGAATTAAGATTAATTAATAAGAACATCACGCTTTTCAGAGTTCATCAGGGCACTCACACTGAAGAAATGTGTGAACATCACAGACAAGGGCTCTGAGCATTTGTCATACATCTTGGGTTAAAAAAACCCATGCTGGTAACAACAATAGAGATGATGATGGTGATATCTGCTGCCTTTGGCAGAAACATCCAAAATAGCACTTGTGTGTCATGACCTGACTGCAGCGATCAATACAGCTTCAGATCACAGCTGTGATCATATTTTGCATTTGTTAGTGTGCTAACCTGACCCTCTCATATCAAACATCCAACCCAGTGCAAAATGAAAATTATATTTAATATGATACTATGCTTGTCTGAGCATCACGACCAGCACAACACAGCAGCACTGACTCGACCAATGATGTGAGTTTGGGGAGGGACTATCCGTTTGTCCGACCAATGAGAGAAGTGCGGAATGTTCGGGAAACTATCCACTGTTTTTAGAATTCTATTTAGAGTCACTGCAATTTTAAAAAACACAACATCACTGGCTGTTGAAATTAATATGTGGAGTACTAAATGTAACAAAACTTTCGAATATTAGTGCATGACCTCCATATAAGCATTCTGACTTACGACTGCAATGACTGCATGTTTATGGCAAAAGTAGCACATCATATTCTCTGCACACAGAAAATGTGAATACTGAGCACAACATTAATACTGCATACTACAAAAACAGTAATAATACTATGGTGTTAAGCTGTTCCAAAGACTGATAGGCACATATGAGGAAGGAACATTGCCCTCTGGTGTCTTCTGCTCTCTTTCTTACACACACTCTACGAGCCAGTATGTTGTTTTTAAATCACAGATCATTGATGCTGCTGGTTTTGGCGGCGGTTTGTCTTGTGGCTCTATTGCTGGACCCTGAGACTGCTCATGTACACACTACTAGAGGAACCAGTGTGGATTTAATTAGGGCTGCAACTAACGATTATTTTGATAATCAATTAGTTGGCCGATAATTTTATCGATTAATCGGATACAAAAAGCTACATTTTCTTTTTTTATTTTATTGACAAAAAACTACTTCCACATTCTGCCCAATGTCCTTCAAACAAACGTGCCAACGGAATGCCATGAAAACATACAGTGCTTAACAATTTATTAGACCACCTGTCATAAGAAAGAGAAAACACAAATATTTTAGGAATTTGTCAAAGAATTGTTTAAATCTAAAACTGTTATTGTCATTTATTTGGCAAATAACAAACTGAAATAACTAAATAGTATTTATTCAAAAAAAAAAAAAAAATGGCCTCCTGCCTTTCATAACAGCAGGCATTCTTGCTGGCATTGTTTAGGTACTTTTTGACTGTAATTGGGTATCAATACAGATAGTTTGTGTTTTAACAATAGATATTTCAGCACAATGAATGTGTTAGCACTGAATATTGTCTCCCTCTCTGACGCCCGTTCACGCCCCCGCCCGGCACTCATTCAGTAAAGATTTAAACTTAACACAGACTGTCAGGACGGAACTTTATGCAAAACTAGAAATGGTAGCGTGAATTTGACATTTACAGATAAGGATATGACCGTAAACTGAAAGTGTTTGCGCGGAGGACGCACACGCATCTGTCAAAGCGCCTGACAGGGCAAGTCATTACGCTAATGCATTTGCTTAAAGCTTAAAATAAAGAATTTTCATGTTGTGGGCAGCTTGGATCACGTACTTCTCCCACAGCATTTCATTTTATTTCCTCCACTATTTTTAGATGCATTTTGAACATAGAAATGTGTTATTCAGTGGTGCAATTTGACAGTAGCCCCTCACTGCAGAACAAAGATCCAGGGGGCGGGGTTGGATCCACATCTAGAATGGTAGGTTTAGGGGTGGGGATGGGTAGGTTTAGGGGTGGAGATGGCTAGGTTTAGGGGTGGGGATGGGTGGGTTTAGGGATCAGGGGGTGGAGACGGGTAGGTTTAGGGGTGGAGATGGGTAGGTTTAGGGGTGGAGATGGCTAGGTTTAGGGGTGGGGATGGGTGGGTTTAGGGATCAGGGGGTGGAGACGGGTAGGTTTAGGGGTGGGGATGGCTAGGTTTAGGGGTGGAGATGGCTAGGTTTAGGGGTGGGGATGGGTAGGTTTAGGGATCAGGGGGTGGAGACGGGTAGGTTTAGGGGTGGAGATGGCTAGGTTTAGGGGTGGGGATGGGTGGGTTTAGGGATCAGGGGGTGGAGACGGGTAGGTTTAGGGGTGGAGATGGGTAGGTTTAGGGGTGGAGATGGCTAGGTTTAGGGGTGGGGATGGGTGGGTTTAGGGATCAGGGGGTGGAGACGGGTAGGTTTAGGGGTGGGGATGGGTGGGTTTAGGGATCAGGGGGTGGAGACGGGTAGGTTTAGGTATATGTAAGGTGGGAGGAGTTTGGACTCTCATTCTGACGGTACCCATTCACTGCAGAGGATCCACTGGTGAACAAGTGATATAATGCTACCTTTCTCCAAATATGTTCTGATGAAAAAACAAACTCATCTACATCCTGGATGGCCTGAGAGGGAGTACATTTTCCACAAATTTTCATTTTCGGGTGAACAATTATTTTACATTGTACTTAACGCCTACACTGAATCAACAAATGGGCTAAAGTGGGTGGGATGATGATGAATGAGTGGTAGGAGGAGCAAAAGCCAATATTGTCACCTTTAACCAGCTTCAACTCATGAAATGCTGTGCCTCATCGTGTGACGCCAGAAGTGTTTCCCTTTATAGACATGATGGGTTTTAAAATCAAACACTAATGAGATGACACTCAGTCTGTCATTGTGATGCCCTCAGGAAGTGCGTGCATCATTTTAGCAAAATTACATTAGCACTTCCTGTTGAACAGAATTATTTTCACCACTGTTCATCAATATTGCGTCAATAAATTTGAGCTTATGAGGCATCTCGGTAAAGGGTCTGAATATTTACATTAATTAGAGAATTATGGATGCACATTTTATGGCAGATACTGATGAGCAATGTTCCCATTATGCATGATAATTAACCAGTAAATTAGAAATATTATGCCTGTCTTAAACCAAAAATACATTTCAAATTAGGAATAGCATGCGTCAAGTGAAATAATGCATTAAAACAAATGTAGAAAAAGTTAAATGTATACTACCAATCAAAGTTTAGGGTCAATATGTTATATATATTTTTAAGAAATTAATACTTTTATTCAGCAAGAACACAATTATTAGATCTAAAGCTAGAATAAAGACATTTAAAATGTTACAATAGACCTCTATTTCAAATTAATGTTTTGTTCTTTCTATTCATCAAAAAAAAAACTGTTTGCAACATTGATAATAATCCAAAAATGTTTCTTGAGCAGCAAATCAGCATATTAGAATGATTTCTGAAGGATCATGTGACACTGAAGACTGGAGGAGTGATGCTGAAAATTCAGCTTTAAATAACATTAATAAATTACATTTTACACAGAAAACAGCTATTTTAAGCTCGTCATGCTTGTCATATATATATATATATATACATGGGCAAAGTAGCCTAATAGTGTTAATATTAACCCGTGAATTTAATAGAAACATTGTAATTTACTAATTATATCTCTTTCATTGTACAGAAAGCAAAGAAACTTTACATTATCAAAGAACATTTTAAGCACTCTCAAAAACTCTCATTATAATCACTGAAGCGGTTTACACTGTGAAATAAATATACTACTTAGGCCTACATCGTATGTACATCTGCACTGTTGTTTCTGAGTATATTATTTGGAAGCTGCATTCAAAATCCACTTGGCTCACAAATCTGAGGGGGCACGCCTCTGGTATAAACTGTGTAGAGTTGTGATCAACCCATATGGGTTACTAGTACTAAATGGAGAAGTGACTGATGGATGATATGTGATACAGACCAATGCCATTTAAATGAAGACGTCCACATGTTCACTTAAACTCAGTTGATATTTTTACACAATATTTAATTGAAATTCACACTAATATCTAAAAGAAAATTGGTAGTTTTTGAAACCGACAGACGGGAGAGTAATATTCATTTTAATCAGCCAATTCTGATCATCTCAACGTGGCCAAATATTGGCTGATTTATAGGCGTCTGAATAGTCGTCTAAAAGCACAGTACATCAAGGTCTGTCTTTAGGGCTTTTAAATAAGATGAATATTGATGTGCGTGTTAATGAAATGCAAAACCTGAAGACTTACTCCATCAGCGTGTCCGTACTGAATACATCAGCATAACAGCCTGCGAACATCACGCCAGACACATCCTGAGAGAGAAACAAAGACACACGGTTAGGATTTCAGCTTCTGTTCAGGTTTACACACAGGAAAAGAGGAATCATCACTACAGTTGTTCCTCTTCACCTTTAAAAGATGATTAATTTAAACACATGAACCTTTAGTACAGGAAACTATAGAAACTTGTTTACTAACAAAAAAAGACAAAACATAATTCCAACTTTTTTTCATCTCACAATTTGGACATTTGTCCTTACAATTCTGAGTTTCTATCTCACAAATTACCATCAATTTTTCTTACAAATTCTGAGAAGGAATTTCTGAATTGCAAGATATAAACTTGCAAAAAAAAAAAAAAAGAGTTGTGAGACAGAAAGTTGAAATGACCTTTTTTATTGTGGAAAAAAATGCAAGCTGGAAACCAAGAATTCTGAGCTAAAAATTTCAATTTGCAAGATAAAAACTCAAAATTGTGAGATATAAATGCAGATTTGAGAGATATAAATACAGAATTGAGAGATATAAACTTGCAATTCATAGAGAAAAAGTCAGAATTGTGGGATTAAAAAGGTCACAATAAAGCCTATGTTTTTTATTGTGAATATACAATTGCCAGATATAATTAAGAATTTCAAGATATAAACTCAGAACTGCAAGCAAAAAAGTCAGAATTATGACATAAAAAAATTCCAATTAGCCTAACCTTTTGCAAAACCTTACTGCATTTATGTAAACCACAAATAAAAAATAAAAAACTGTGAGATTAAAAACTTGTGAGATATTAAATTGAAATTCAGAGAAAAAAAAAGTCAGAATACTGAGATAAAAATTAAAAAAACTGCAATTATCTTTTCTTATTGCAAAAAAAAAACTGAATTACAAGATGTAAACTCGCGACTCTGAGAAAAAAGAATTGCGAGAAAGTAAAATGGTTTATTTTATTGCAAAAGGTAAAATCAGAATTGCAAGAAAGTGGGAATTCTGAGGTTACGTTCTGCAATTCTGAAAAAAGTCTGAACTGTGAGACAAAAACTGGAGAATTGCGAGAAAAAAAAAAGTTGTGAGATAAACAGTCGCAATTAGCATTTTCATTGCAAAGAAACAACTGTGAGATGTAAACTACAAATTCAAAGTAAAAATCATGAGATAAGAACTCAGAATTGTGAGATATAAACTCAGAATTCACAGAAAAAAATCAGAAATGTAAGATACAATCTCAGAATTAAGATGTAAACATGCAATTGCAAGAAAAAAGTCAGAATAGTGAGTCTCAAATCTCGCAAATCTGAAAAAAAGTCATCTGAGAGACATAAAAAGTCACAATTACCTTTTTATTTTTTTTTATCCTGTGACAGAAACAGGCTTCCATAGGAAACAGCTTAGTACTATCATGCATGCTTTTCTGGTAGGGAATCTCACATCCTGGATGTAGCATCATTGTGTGTGTGTGTGTGTGTGTGTGTGTGTGTGTATTGTAAGCCCTACAGAAGCCGCCAGCCGTTGTATTCCAGCGTCTCTACAAGTTCAAACAGAGTAGCAGCTCGACGTGCACAGATGCTCCTGGCATGACTGCAACTTCATCATCATATGCTTTACAAATCTTTCAATCAAACCATCACCCGCGTTAACCTTCCGCTGATATTTACTGGATAATGTAATTCTGTGAGTCACCCACATGGCAACTCATCACAACCTCCCTAAACGCTCACCTTCCCCACACATCTGACTCACTTCTCTGAATGTCAGCGGGAAATAAAAGAGTCCACTTCACCATCCATGTAATGATTCACTAGCTGAACAGAATGAATGGGGAAAATGACACACTTCATAGCAGCTCATTTCCTGTGGAACTGGACAAATGCATCTCAATCCAGACGACACTCAAAAACACACACACTTTGGGATCCATCTGTTAAACTCACAAGCAACAATAGAGGCCCTTTCCTTTAGCCACTATGGGCATATAATAGTGTGTGTGTGTGTGTGTGTGTGTGTGTGTGTGTGTGTGTGTGTGTGTGTGTGTGTGTGTGTGTGTGTGTGAGTGTGAGTGTGTGTGTAAGCATCCTTTTCCTGACCCTGCTGTATACAGGACACAACTTACCATCAGACTTCCTCACACACGCAACCTGCGATTCCACTCACCCAAACACACACACACACACACACACACACACACACACACACTCAATGTTAACTTTTTATAGGAACATCAAAGACTTTTATGATTTCTGACTTCTATGAACTGTTGTTTTTCCATGCGGTTCAATGACGTGACGCCCATTTGTTTGTCTAGATCTAGTAAATCAACTACATTTTTTTTTGTCCCGAGCTACTATACAATACATACAATAAAGACATGGAAAATGCAGTGCACCGCCAATAATAAAATGTATTGCATATGATGTTTTCAGTTTCTGAACTAAAAATTATTTTGATATGTTTCATAGGGTTTAAAATTAAAATGTCTAAGTTTTATGCACCGTCTGAGGATTGTAAAAGAAAAACCAATGTTGGCATTGAATATATGAAATGTTAATTATTACGATTTTTTAAAAATTAAATAAGTACTAAGAAGCTATTTTCATTGAAATTAATAATCATCTTTGGTAAAACTTTTATCCAAATTAGGTTTGTGATATCGTCAACATAAAGGAAGCCATTTTAATGTCACGTGACAAGAAAATCATGAAATATGATCTTGACAACAGAGAGAGTTCATTAAACAGAGAGAAAGAAAGCATAATTTGGTCTTTTATGAAAAGGCACATTTTGTTCAAGTCAAATGGAGTAAAAAGGAAATTCATTAAAATTTGTGATTGATATGCATGATATAAAATACTTGAGAAGTGTTTTTAAAAATTTTACCTAATAATAATAATTCATTAATTCAGTCATGTTTCAACATGCAATGAAAATACTTGAGAATCATTTGAGCAATTTAATAAAAAAATATTTGTAAAAAAATTCAATCTTTATAAATGAAACATGAATTAAAAATAGATTTTATTTTTAATTATTTCTCCTCATCTTAGATATCCTTATTTGTCATTCATTGACCTTCATAGATTTTGACTACACACTGAAACTCAAAATATATGAAGAGTTCATTTGCAAAAACAGTTCTCAGAAATCATGTTTTTTCCTTGTAATCTCAGTCAAACCGACTGGGTTAAAAATAACTATAAAAAAACAGCAAACTAACACATGATAACATAATAAAAAACATGATTTTTGAACATTTATATATATATATAACAAACACATTCTTACTCACATAAACACAAAACCCTTCAGAACTGCCAGAAAGCTTGTCAAAATCCTCAAAATTGTTAAAAAATGAGGTCTCTTCACAAATGAACTGAATTTGTATTAGTGTCTGTAAATGTGAACTCAAAGCGACATCAGATCTCCATGACAACCGCTGAACCTGAGCGCGCGAAACAAACCAAACCAGCTTCAGCTCGATAACACAAAACTCACCGTCGAAAACAACAAACACAAGTCAAATGAATGTCTGGTGAACACACGCGTACCTTCAACACAAAGAAGTCGCCGAGTTTCTCAAACAGTTTTCAACTCCTCCAGAGTCTCAGGTCTGATTTTCCTCTCATCTCTCTTGAGTCTCTTCTGATTTCATCGATGAAAACACAAAGCACCGGTCTCGCTGAGATATAATTATACTCTCACTTGTTGCCTGTATCTCTAAACCTATACCTAAACCTACTGAGGCTACATTTTGGGCATCAAATGTTACTAATAATAACCGCTTCCTTTGTGAAACAACCCGTTCTTCCTGTAGGGGGCGCGCGGCCGCTCGTCCACCATGACACTTAAAAGTGCATTCGTTTAAATATTATTATTATTTTTTTTTAAATCACATATGATATATAAATGAAGATCTATAATGTAATTTTAAAATCTAGCGCATTTTGAGAAAAGTATCAGGTATCACGTGACGACGTCATCGGCTCTTATTATGAAATACATTATTTTAATTTACAAAAACAAAGTGCCTTAAATTTATTTTTACTATGAAATGTTTCTTATATTCCGCAATGACATGCAATGTTTAATATATTCTATAGGTGCTGCTAGTGTTTATGTGTTATTATATCAGTCTTGATAATAATACCTTCGCATAGGAAATGATTATTTCATAGACCGATCGTACCTGACCAATAAGGATCAAGCTTGGTCCATTAAGCCCCGCCCACGGTGTGCTTCATTGTCACGTTGCCTGCCGTTCCAGCTGTTTAATACTCATTTATTTTGTAAGGATTTTTGTACATGCTTTTTCTTCACAGAGTTATATAAGGATGTCTTATTCGGTTGTCATAACTTAAGACAAGGACAGGTATTATCTGATAAACTTTTCTTGCAAAATTCTTTTTACACAAATGTAAGTATAAAACTCAAGCCATGTGTTTTATTCACGCATCTGTCCCGCGTTTCTCTTGCTCCTCCCGAGATGAACATTAGATTTTTGTCACGTCTCGGCTCATAATTAACAAAAGAACACGTTCATCCAAAAGTGAGGGTTTTAACTATTATCATTTAATGACAGGTCCTTGAAATATGGCCAATTATTCAATTAAAGGCACTTATAGATTTCAGACTTTATCAAGTTATTTGTCATCACAACTTAACAAACAAACATCAGACATTTATCAGATATTTCAAATATTCTGTCAGAACCAAATATGAAGTTTTGTCTATGAAATATTCTTTAAAATGGCATGGCACACATCAATGGCAAATTCAAAATGTGATTCTTAAAGTCCAAAATAGACTTGGGCTATGTAAATACTAATATTTATAGAGGAAAAATGGGGGAGAAATCCAAAATAAGAAACAAACCAAATATATTGGAGGGACAAATCCAAAGTAGAGAAATCCTGGCACATGTAATATTTCCTGAAGCATGTACAAATACAGCGGGTGACACGGGATTAAATCTGGTCACATGCTGCTATAAGAACAGATGGGGGGGGGGGGGGGGGGGGGGATATATGGCACATGCCACCATAGACATAATCTTTATGTCTATGCATGCCACTAAAACTGGGAAGTTTGGGTTTTCTTTTCTTCCTTCACAGCCAAGATTTGGTGCCAGTTGCATAAACTGCTTGGACGAGTCTGAAAATGTAGTCATCTAATTTTTTAACTTGCATAAAAATGTTCTAATTTTAATCTGAAATGTAAGACTGATTTAACTGCTAATTAGTCTAGTTCTTAAGACACAGTCTTAACACAGTGACTATGTTTATGTAACTGACCGCTGGATTAGTGCAAAGTCCTGCTACCAGAGCTTTGAAGGATCACTGCACCACATGCTTCTGAATTATAGTATTCTATAACTCTACTACTAATTATTCTCTGGCCGATAATTTAAAATGAAATATATTTGATTCTAATATAAGCAAACTTATTTAAACTAAGGATTTTTACATTACATTTTCTGCCTCTCTATAAACTATTTATTTAATCAATTATTGGCCTGGTTTCACAGACAGGGCTTAGACTAAGCCAGGACATTAGGACATTTAAGTAATTTTTATAAACGTGCCTTAGAAAAAACATTACTGGTGTGCATCTTGATACAAAACCGAGGCACTGATATATTTTAAGATCAATCAGTGCAAGTTTCTTTCTTTATTTAAAATAGCTTAGAATTACACTTTAGTCTGGAACTAGGCTTAAGGAGGGGGGGGGGGGGGGGTTAAAATAATGCAAAATAATCATATTCATTTCATAATTGTTATTGCCTTAAGATATGTTTTTAATTATATTTTTTTATGCTTGCTCTAATGAGAACTGCATAAATAGGATAAGAAACTAATTTCGTCAGAACTTCCGCTGTAAAGCACTAGATGGAACACTTGGAACGTTTTATTCATGTTCCATCAGACAGACACATTTGATTTCTGCTGTTTAATAGCACTCTCGTTCTTCCGCTAGATGGCACTATTCAACCTCAAAATAATAGTGGCGCTTCAAGTCACTGCTTTGCTTATATTGAAAATCCAATGTAGGCTACATGTAAAATTATTAATATAACAATACACTGCATCGCCTGTGTATTGTAAAAGGTAACATTTATGATTAGAATAAAGTATTGATAACATTGATATCTCCACATTAAAATATTTAGTTATTTCGTATCATCCTCATGTAATTTACCACAGGCTCAGTTTCGGTTTTAGTTCTTCGACTCGATTTAACCACAGAGTTTCTCTCTCACAGAAAGAGATAGAAAGGCTGTAGAAAATAATGCGTTTATTAATTATTAAAGTACGATATCCTGTTATCCTGTTTTAACTCTTCACTATTTATTTTCAATTCAACGACCATTAAAATACCTTACTGTCGTTATTTGTGTGTAAAATATTATTAAGACGCTGATGTGGTGGATACCTGTTACTTTTCTCAACGCTATTCAGGATGGACCAATCACCGTTAATAGTGTTGGCTGATTGAGAATTTAAAAAAATAATAATTTTATAAACATTGAGGCAGATTGCGATTTAAATTTCTTTGTAATTTGTACATTTAAAAAATATACAGTTTTTCAATAAACAAATGAGATTTGAACGCGGCTCAATGCGGATTCAGGTTTTTGGGCCGTAAAGCGCCCCCTGTAGGAAAAATCCCGTGCATCTCCTAGGAAACAGTTACAGGCCGACAACATTTGCGGTCCAATGAGAATTGACCTCTCTCTTTCTCCAATACACACAAGGCATTTTGGGAAACGAGTTTGAGAAATGCACATTCTGAACGAGAGTTACGCATTCTGAGCAGCGCAGCGCGGGGTCCCGGCGCGGGTTTACGGTGATTGCGCGCCGATCTGATTCTTGTGATTATTTCCACAGAGGAGCATGAGGAACCCTGCGAGATTAAGGCTGTAGATCAAACCAGCCAGATCACACACCAACTCATCCTCAAACGAGCATGGATCGGAGGAAAACAGAGCTCGTGGGGAGCGAAGGCGCGTTTATTTGAAGGTTTTGGGGAGGAAATGAATCGTTTCGGACAAGTTAAACGGGCAAATCAAGGAAGAGAAGATCACCGGTCCATCCAAAGGTCTCCCTGTGCTTCACAAGTAAGATCACTTTTATAAACGCAGATTAAATAGATCATAACACACCTCATAACTCAATCTGTAGGTAATTTGATGTATATGTATTTCCATACGCGGTGTTTTGGCGGGTTCTGTTGCTTTAATTGCTCGAGCGACACTCGCATCAAATGTTACATTGTATCGTTTCTTTCTTTTCAACTTCCTTGGCGAAGAGATACAATGTAACACTGAAAGAACCGCTCGTTCTAAACTCGAACGCTGCTTTTGAAATAGTTTCTCTGGTTTGGTCAGGGGTTAAGTACTGGTTTAGGCTCTGCTTCACTGGTGCTGGTTTATTGATGTTTCTAAACTAGGAAGTGAATTCTGAAATGAGGAAATTTCCTAAAGAAGCTGAAATTTGGTATTTTAATCAGTGCTGTGTAAAACATCTAACTGTTGAGCTGAATTTAGTGTGTGTGTGTGTGTGTATGAGTCTGTTATATGAATCACTTTAAATATACTCATGTTTATGAATAATATAACCATACTGATCAATCATCATCAATTCCTCATTCAGACTGAATATCTTTCTCAGTTCTGTTTTTTTTTTTTTTTTATCAGATCATGTTCAATTTTCATTAGTAAGAATAATGAAGCGTAGTTTTAGTAGATTACCTGTCTTTATGTGTATATATGTCTGTCTCTCATGGGTCAGTTGGCTCTGAATATACAGATTAACAGGGGTTACTGTGTGTGTGTGTGTGTGTGTGTGTGTGGTTAATTAGCTAACTTATGTAGCAAATGCTCAAAGTTTTAGAACTCTAAAATAAAAAACAATCACTTGGGGCCACAGAGTTTGAGTATCAACTCAGTAGTAGTCTGCTGAGCTCATTGAGAAGGTGTGTGTGTTTCAGCAGTGACGCATTTTCTCCTGAATCTGCATTCATCAGTGTCACATACCTTGAATATTGTATGCATGTTTTGTCATTGTTAACACGGTCCATAATGGAGTCTGTTGTGGTTTCGGTAAGTTGTTTCACACATTGGCTCTCTCACACCACAAGAATCTGTAGCCGTCTTGTATGCATCCATAACATCTTGTCAGACTGGTTTTATGAGTTGAGTTATTGCGAAAGTGCAATAACATAATTTCCATAGAACTTCTTGTGTATGACTGCACAAAAAAAATATATTGAACACACCTAATTAACCAACAAACTCTCTGAACACATATTTGACCTACTGCTCAAATTCACCTTGATGATGTTGCTAAGGCATTGTTATAATACTTATGCCATTGATCACAGCCCCAGTTTCTGAAATTTGCATTAAGAATATTTAATAATGCAACTAAGTAATGCGTAACAATGACAGGAACACTTTTTGCTTAAAAATGTTTTCTGCATACTGTACATATTACAGTGCAGTTAGCATAATTTTTCTGTCTTCTCATTTAATAATGCACTAAACTGGAATATCATGGCCTTTTCTTCAGTATCTCTCAAAATATCTAAGAAATTAGTAGCTTTACAATGTACAATCACTAGACACACAACTTATGTTCACATCCTAATATACTCACCACTGCTCATTAAACCTTTAGAATTCATTTATTCCTTCATTTACTATTCATTGGGTCTTTTTCCAAGACATTTTTTATGGAAATTCATGTTAAATATCAAAAAATATTGTTATAATTCAGAAATAGTTTATATTTTTAAAAGAATAATTTATTAGATATTTCTTCTTATGATTTTGAGATGAAAATGACCCAGGCGTGCTCTTGACTGGCTTTGTGAGTTTCTCCCACTATAGTCTGTAGATTATTAGTGTATATTTATGCATGAGAAAAACGAGAGAATCCGAGTCCTGTAGCAGAGGCTGAGCGTCGAATCTGCGCATGCGCGCTGCTGACTCGCTGTTATCCTCGCGCATCCGCGCGTCCTGGAGAGAAACAGGCTGAATTAAGAAGCGAATCAAATAAATAACCGCAGCATATGCATGCACATCAAACTGCGCTTTAGACACACGCATGCTGTCATCATGAGTCCCGTGAGGAGATGCATGAAAACACCGCTGCAGTTTGGTTGTTGTGTGTGTTTATGCGGTGCGCGGCAGCAGCAGCATCATCATCATCATCATCCGCTCCAGCCGAATCATAAGTGACCGAACCGGCAAACGGAACCAAGCGGGACCGAACCGCACCGCACATCTGGACGGCAGCGTTTCAGGCGCAGGGATCTGTCTGCATCATCCATTCCGATGCTTTTGTCGCTCGACCGCAGCTGAGACCCACAACGGACCGGAGGACCGGCTGAACCGGAGCGCTCATGTCCTCACCGGGCCCGAGACCACTGCACCTCACCCGAGCCTCTCTGCGCCGTTAAATATTCATAGTCACGATCTGAGTGTCAAACTTGATACTCCGGTGCCCGGAGAGACAGATGAGAACCTTCACAGTCGTCGCTGTCACGTTATGAACATCTGCATGAGCTTTATATGAGACTCAGATGAGATGAGCAGCTGGATCTGTACAAGCAGGACGAGATTCACTGCAGCACCTGCAGTCTGACCCGCTGAGGGCCTCCGCTGGGTCAGAAACCCTCTCTGTGTCATCGGAGTCCCCTGATGCTGGAGACACACATGCATGCATACATGTATGCGCAGTCGCATACGCACTGATACTTATACAGGGGTTTTCATGCATATGTTATGTCGTTTTAATATCTGACTGATTAGTTTTTCAATGCTTACTAGGTATGCACGGAATATTGGTGGTTAAACTTATTAATGGCATTTTTTAATTATTATTTTTTAGTGTTAATGATATAAAATAGGTCAGAATTAGCTGCTAAATTTTTTGTGCCATGTTTCTAAAGTTATCCATCTTTTTTTCGGTATGTTAAAATGGTTTTAGTGCCTGATCGTAAATATAAAATGTTAAGCTAATTTTTTTTTAAGCTTGCAAACCCATATAGAATCATTATATCAGTCATATTTGCCATAAAGTAATATTGGTTATCAGTAAAATTACCTTACAATTTTTAAATTTTATAAAAAAAAAAAATTCAATAAATGTATTTAAAATATATTTTTTGCAATTTTAATTGGGTCTGTTTATAATGTTTTTACTAGTTAAAACCTCCTAAATTGTCATTAGAAGTCAGTTTTTTTTAACAGGTTGTACTATACTGTGTTTTAAAATTGCTCTTCGCATGCATCGCTGATTAAATGCACGCACACATACGTAGACTCACAGATTGATATGCTTGTTCTCTGGACGCTGATGTTTGTTTGCGATGAAAGGAATATTTGCTTCTGCAGGCTGGATGAAATGTGACGCATCGTAATCCCGGTGACAGCTGCGGAAAGATGAGCCACAGACAGACAGCGAGCGAGAGAGAGACAGGCAGTGAACATGATTAGAGGGACTGCGCTGTGACTCAACCAGACACATAGAAAAACAAGACTGGAATGGAGACTGGAAACTTTCTCGCAGCGTCAAACTTCCTCTTTTAAAGCACTAAACGGAGTGTTTTTGTCTCTAGTGCTTCAGTAATGTGTTGTACCGCCATCCCCGAAGTGTCGTCCTTCCTCTCAGGCGAGGTCACGGCAGGTTAAATGCCACCTGAGGCTTAGAGAGACTGTAGGATCATTTATAGACTCGCGTGTGTGCATGAGTGCTGTCAATCACAGCCACTTCCTGTCTGTCACTTCCTGATGTTGATCTCTGGCAGACTAGAGGAGATGTCTGACCCTCCGAACTGAGCTTGAGAACCGTTGACCTTTTGCGTTTGACTGTATTTATGTGCATGAAAGACAAACAGAAGGACGCAGCGTGTGCGTTTCTAAGTTGCTCGTGGCAATGGGGAGTTCTGCGTCGTCTCTGACCACGGACAGGGAATCAGATCACGGGTTCGGCACGGCTCCGTTCCCGCCGGCCGCTCCGATGGGCTGGCTCAGGACCAGCCACAGCAGTCCAGTGTGGGGAACCACCTTCATCACACGCCAGCAGCAGCAACAGCAGCCTATCCCACATAGAGAGCGCAGGTAAACACGTGCATGCGCCAGCATCGCCTCATCAGGTGATTTAAGGTTAACATGATGTCAGATTGACTATTTACATGCTCAAACAAATATTTAGGCCTAAATTTAAGATTTATGTATTTGAAGTGCATGCACTTGGATCACACAGTTTTAATATAATTAATAAACCTAGTGTGATAAATATTTGTCAGTCATGCAGCAGTGAAACAGGTCACTGGCATAGTTTGATTTTATTTCAATCAAAATACATTTATTCAGATTGAATTGTGAAAACAATGAACATTTATTCAGTTAAAAAGTATGAACATGGTAAAAATGTGGAACAAGCAATATTCAATTAGTTAAACAAATTGGACTTATTAATGCTAAATATATAAAGTTGGTTACTGTGTATTTTAAAATGCATTTAGTTTATTAGTGCTATTACAAGAATCTGACCCGTTTTATTCATGTATCACTGACAAATATGCATCAAGTTTATTAGTTTGTTTCTGTTCAAACTGTGTAGTCCAAATGCATGGAAATGTAATTCAACGACGTAAATCTTAAATATATTTTGAGTGCGCAGTCGTGGTGGTTTTGTGAACGTTTCATCTGTGCATGTTATTCTGCAGGAAATCTTCACCCACCGTTCAATAATTTTTTTGATAAATTCCATCCTAGATTTCATTTGGAAATGTGTAAAATTAGTCATTTTTAACTACCATTCAAAAGGTTTTTTTTTTTTTTTTTTTGGGAAAGAAATTGATACTTTTATTTGGCAAGGCCTCATTAAATTGATCAAAAGTGACGGTAGGGACATTTATAATGTTACAAAAGATTTCCATTCTATTTCTATTTCAAGAAGTATCACAGATTCCACAAAAATATGAAGGAGCACAGCTCTTTTCAACATTGATAATAATCAGAAATGTTTCTTGAGCAGCATATCAGTATATTAGAATGATTTCTGAAGGATCATGTGACTCTGAAGACTGGAGGAATCATGCTGAAAATACAGCTTTCATCACAGGAATAAATTATTTATTAAAATATATTACATTAGAAAACAGCTATTTTAAATTGTAATAATATTTCACAATTTTACTGTATTTTTGATCAAATAAATGCAGCCTTGATGAGCAGAAAAGACTTCTTTTAAAAACATTAAAAATCAAACACTAGTGTATGTAGTGCAGTAAGATCATGTTTAATGGAGTGTGTGTCAATACAGTGTATAGCTGAAACGTCTTGGACAGATTCTGAATGTGTGTGTGTGTGTGTGATAAGCAGATGGTCTGGTTTTAGCAGATGGTACTGCAGCCACTCTGACTGAAGGCATCTTTTTACTACAGGATTTTCCCTTTAACACTTTGCTAGGGGCACCCCGTGAACCCGTGAGGTTTCGTGTGTGTGTGTGTGTGCGTTGATAACACACATTTTTGACGTTCTTCTGTTTCGCAGATGTTAATCATGTTTGCGTTAAATGTTGAGGCAGGTGTGGTGGAGCTGAATCATCAGCATGTATGCTGATATTCATTTAAAGCGATAGCTCATTCAAAAAGTTTCTCACCCAAATTTGTGAAGGTTTCATTTTCTGTGGACCACAATAGCAAATGTTCAGTAGATTGTTTTTGCATGCAATTAAAGTGAATGGGAAGGAGTGTTGCTGAGCATCAAAAATGACAATTTGTCAAATTTGTAATCAAAAAATTGTCTCAAGACAAAGTTTCTTATCCAATCATCAAACATCGTTTCTTGATGTCTTGTCATTACTGTCTTGAGTTGCCATATTTAAATGTACATGGAGTGAAGACTGAGGAAACATTTTAATATGCAGTCATTAATAATGACTTAAACTTTTCCTCATACATATGGATATATGGAGTTTTGGGAAAAATATAAATATATTTGCAAATTATATTTATTACTTCATAATAGAATTCTAATTAAATAGCATATTTATATTTAACTTGTGTAATATATGTAATAACCTTATAATATTTTTAATATAATATGTTTGTGTGTGTTTGTGTGTGTGTAGAACTTATTATACAAATGCATATATATAGATATAGATATATGTGTATATATACTGTGTCCAGCCTCATTGACTGTCTTTGTATGAGAAAAAGACGGCCCTAAAATGCTTTTGGGAGTACATAAGTGTGATTAAATAATGACAGAAGTAAAATTTGGGGTAAACTATGCTGGTACATTGAAATCAGCCAATCACAACTGAAGTAATTTGCATAAAAAGGTCTTCATTGTGCAATAGTGAAATGGCCTGTTTAATGTTAAGGCTCAGAGAGAGGGTGGAAAAAGCTCATAAATTACCACAAGAAACCTTGGCTGTGATTGTAAGTGAACCTAAGGGACACAAATAAAAAAGCTATTGTACAATATTTAACCGAGTTAACCAATCCATCCGAGAATACGATGTAAAGAAACAGCGGTTCAGCTGTCAGGCGTTTTTTTTTTCCACAGCACCATCTGCTGTATGCGGCTGTCATTTCCAAAAGTTCAGGGAGTAAAACAAACGGCTGTCACCGACCTTTTTAACAACTGACACGCCACAGACAGACTCGACGGGGCAGCTGCGATCAAACAACACTGTTTCAGAAGAAACAAGCTCTCAGCTGGAGTCACATGGCGCAGGACGTATGAATTATTCTTACTGCTAAAACAATTCCGTCATATTATTTTTATAAGGATCGAGCAGTGCAAGAACTCCACATGTCCTCGTATTATTTTTTTAAAGGATTTTTCATGTTAACAGAATCCAGGCAGATCCAGAAACACTTTATGTAATGCGTTTCCATCCGTGTCAGATTGTAAGCCGTTTCTGTGTGTTCAGACTCTATTTACAAATCCATGTGGTCTTGAGGGTCAACTAGTGCCCAACATCCAGCTAGTAGTGGATTAGCCAATTCCACTGTTAGTGTATATATTTCTTCATATTTAATATTTTTAGTCACAGTGCTTTTAATAAGCTTTTTTGTTTTGTCTAATAAGAGTGTAGTGCCATGTTGAAATACAGTTTTTACCATTTTGCAATGCATTGTTATATAATGAACAGTGAAACGTAATGAATTTTAGTTATTTAATTTATATTATTATTTTTAGAAAGAATTTTGTATATATAATATAACTATTTTATCCAAGAATTGTATAGATGTTTATTTTTTTTCTGTTTATAAATTGTATTTTTTATTTGCATATTTTTGAATGACCTATTTACCTGATTTTGCCTATTTACCTGATATAATGTATATAATTTTGTATTAATTATTTACAAATATATTATGTTACATTTCCTTCTACTTTTCTTCAAAGTTTGTCTGAAGTGAAGTTTTGTAACATCAAAAAACAACACACTTCACCTTTGTCTTGACCTTTGACACTTTGAGACATGAGTGCTGTAGGATGTCCCAGTGTGACATGTCGTCCATGAACCCAGCTGTACGTCTCTATTGTGTGAGTGTGTGTTTGATCATTATCAGGATGTTTCCTGAGTGTTTTATCGGGAGAAAGTGAGTCTCTGCCCTCAGAGGCTTTACTGAGGATTTATTCCCATAGCAACAAGCTCCTATCACCTCAGCCAATCACAATTCAGATTTAACTCTCCCTGTGTGTCTCTCTCTGACACACACACACACACACAGAGAGAGAGAAAGTTGTTTAGTTTATTGCTTTCAAAAGTCTGTCTTGTAAACTAAAATGCCAGGATCATCATCATTGTTATTGGTTTGTTGGGAAATATGCTTTAATGTATATCAGGTTGAAGCAAGTTGTCAATTGCAATTTATTAATTACAATATTTATTGGCTGAAGCAGTGATTTCATATTTTAGTATTACCTTTTATACTTTTATTTTCACGTCATCGTTTTGTTAACTGTGTTTTTAGATGATTAGAAGCTGGTTCAGTAGGCATGCCCCACCATTATTAGGTCAATGAGTTTTCAACAAACTTTGTTTTTTCAATGATGAAAATGCAAGTAAAATACTTATTTAGTAGCTGAGACTTTAAGGATTGTGTATATAGGAGTTGACTTTTAAAAACAGACCTACGCTGAGAAATATAAAGGACACATCAAACATGAATGCACACGTCCATATTAATTCATAAAAATTGATTGTTCTATGAATTCTCTTTCACCTCGTGTGTCCTTTCCTCGTTTGCCTCGATCTTCCTTATGTGACTCAAATGTGACTGTTTTAAATGGATTCTACACAACATTGTTCTTACATGATGTTCATAAGCCCGAAGCCAAAAACATTATGCTTTTGGAATGCTGTTATATTGCATACTCGGAAAAACTATTTCCGCCAATAATTCCCTGCTTTCCAGAAGTGTTAACAGGTCACAGAACACACCCATCATGCACTGCATAATGCACATGCACAATATGATCAGACACTCACACAAGCTTTGATCCGTTGCATTATTTATCAGCATGGTCCTCCTTGAGTTGTCTGTCATATAATACACACACAGTGCAGTGAAGAGTGGGATGAGGGCCAGTTCTGTTAGACCAGTGCTAATGACTGTGACTCACAGTACAAATGTCTTACTGTGTGTATGCGATGGTTTTTGGAGACTCTGGGCCAAATGTCTCAGCACGGTTACAGGGAACCAACCCAAAGACCAACAGTATATAAAACAGTTTTCATAGTTGCCAAATACCATGTTTGCATGCTCTTGTTATTATTTTAGAATTTTCTCTTTTGATTAATCAAATGTTGATCCAGGGCTCTAGACTGCGACCATTTTTTGAGAATGTGCAAGTAAAAATTTGACGTGGTCGCACTTGTGCGAGTGCATGGTCTGCACTGCTCCAAAGCGCCTGCTTCATACAGCGGAGTTTGTAGCAGGAGTCAGAATTCACTGATCACATGAAGAGAGACGCTTCGTGGGTAGAGCCTGGTTTATACTCGCTGCATCAGCACGAGCGTGAAGGTGCGCGCAGCGGACTGAGCGCAACGAAGGATTTGGTTTTCAAACTAAAGTAAAAGACCACTTCTTAAACCAGAGAAGGTGAACATGTTGGTTTTCTTGTAGAAAAAACATGCAAGTCCTGTCAGCGATAGACCGTTTAGTTTTACTTTTCTTTTTGTTTTGAAAAGTTCAAGTTCAACTTGAAACTTGTTTTGAAAAGCTTGGTATCTTTGCTGTTTACCTCACGTTATGCTATGGAGGCTTTCCTTAATATTTTTTTAGATTTATTTGATTCGTCAGTGTTTTCTAAACATTCTCTAATTTATTAATCGGTCTATAATACAGCATGTGATGTGTCCTATGCCATGCCTCATCTTATTCATTTTTGTTAATAAACATAAGACAGTTTGTCATTGCAGCCTACTATTTCCTTGTAGTTGTGCTTTTTAATTAAGAATAACAATGAATCCATCTTTTGTTTTAGTCTTAAAAAGTCAAAGGTGTATAGATATAAGCAAAACAGACAAATCTTTTCTTGTAAAGCACGAAAAAAGGAATTCCTGTTCACAAAATTTAAATCACATATAATACTGATGAAAAGGAACGGGTTGAATGTTGAACACTTTTGTTACCATATAACTATAAACCATGATAAAAGTTCATCAGCATGCATTGATTAATCAAATGTTGTAAGTCCATACTTCACTTTGGTTTTTCCTCCTTCCAGTCATCTTAACAAAAAATGTTTTGAGAATTAGCAGTCTTTCATGTTACATTTAATCTTCATATTACAACAATAAAAAACATTTTATTTATAAAAAGTATCAGCAGCAACACTAATATTAGCAGTAAGCAAAATAAATGTAGAATGTCTAATGTTTTCAAATGGAGAAAATAAAGGACAGGAGTCATATCAACTTAATTTTTTACTACAGTTTTAGTAGCTTAGGTTTATAAGCTGTTTAATAGGCTAAAGAGTGAAGAATAATTCACTGGATAATGTTAATTCACTGAATATTATTCTCTGGAATATTGGAATATAACAAACATTGTATTTTATTCCATTTCTCAACTGGCATGCTATATATTTTGTCGTTCTAAATTATGCTGCTGACAGCGCAGTTTATCTATGCATTTACACAGAACTATACTCAAACTGCGATCGATTGCGGAGATAATATTTAATTTCCATAGTTGCATTTATTTAGATGTTTGTAAACAAAATAATGGTTATATAGTAAGTGTTAATACAATTTAGGGTGCTTAAAAAAAGTGAATCTTGTTAAAAGTTACGTGCGGTGGTTGTGCTGGAGCATTTCTTGAGCATCAACCCGCTGAGTGAACAGCAATATGAAACGGGCTTCACAAGACTAATGACGACAGAGAGAGAATTAAATTCAGCGCTTTTATTTTCAACATGCAATCATTCATGGCTGTATTATTTAATTCAGGCAAAGTTACGTCTTTATTGGGAGAGGACTTGATGGATTATCTTCGTGACTCCGACTTCACGAGACTAATAGACAACAGAGAGAGAATTAAATTCAGCACTTTTATTTCCAACATGCGCTAATTCATGGCTGTATTATTTAATTCAGGCAAAGTTACGTCTTTATAGAGATTGAGGAGTTACGTCACATTCTCATTATCTATTGGGACAGGGCTTGACCGATTATCTCATTTCTCTTATTTCTTAGAGCCAAGTTGCATAAACTACATATCAGGCATTTATGTAATACGTCTAATTTGTGCATTTATGGCTGTTATGTAAAATAAAGTTTACTAACTACTGCAAATCAAGTACCTGTGCACGCTGTTGTTGTTGTCTCGTCTCCCCTCAGATGCGCTGCAATGGCAATCCTGCGCGCAATTCTCAAAACACCCACAAAACCGATATCCAAATAAGGTAAAATGCTTAAATATCAGGAAAATATCAGTAAACCGATATATCGGTCGATCTCTAATGTCAATGACAGAATCACGCCGATGAGTGATGCAGTGTCGTCTGAGGGCCTGAAGACCACGGGCATCCAACAAAGGTCTTCGTTCTTGTCCCTTACGCACAGAGATTTCTCCAGTTTCTCTGAATCTTTTGATGATGTTATGCACTGTAGATGATGAGATTTGCAAAGCCTTTGCAATTTGACATTGAGGAACGTTGTTTTTAAAGTATTCCACAATCTATAGAAGTGTTCTAACATCTATATAGATGTTCTCCCAGGCTGAATCTTTTCGAAATGTCTTGCTTTTTCACCCCTTTGTTGCCCCCGTGCCAACTTTTTTGAGACTGGTAGCAGGCATCAAATTTGAAATGAGCTCATTTAGTGGATGTGTAAAATTTCTCAGTTTTAACATTTATGTTCTCTATGTTCTATTGTGAATAAAATATTGGCTCATGTGATTTGAAAGTCTTTGGTTTGCATTGGTATATTGGTATATATAATAATATTGATTCATTAATAATGCTTTGTATTATTAATCTTCCTTATCTGTCTATCTTTATTTAATCCTATGTGTTTTTCCCCTCTACATATTCTTTTCTCTGTTCTGCTGTCTTTTGTGTACTTTGTACTTGGTACTTTAATTCAGTATTTAAATGTTTTCTCTTTTTCCTTCTTTTTCAGTCACTCTCATTCATCTGGTTCGATGGCCGCAGTTGTGAGGAATTCTGATTGGTCATGCGGGCGCTGCACCTTTCTTAACTCCAGTGGCTCCTTGCGCTGCTCTATTTGTGAAGCTCCTCGACAGAAGCCGGATTTGAACCATATTTTGCGCCTCAGCAGTGCTGAGGAACCTCGCTGGTCCTGCCCCCGCTGCACTCTGACCAATCACCATGGATTAGGCTCCTGTTCTGTGTGTGGAGCAGCTCCAGTCATGCCCAACGGACCCCTCCCACCCAAGCAGTCCCCGCCCACTCCAGTAGAGCCCGCCTCCAGCCCAGAAGCCAAAGGTCAGGTAGCCAATGGGGAGTCCTTGTGCGCCGAACCTAACGGGGAGGTGTCTGTTGGAGGGGAGGGGTCATCAGAGTGGGCGTGTCCTCGCTGTACTTTAGTGAACACTCCGGTGGCGTTATCGTGCTCGGCATGTGGCGGACCGAGGAAACTCTCCTTACCAAAAATCCCTCCCGAAGCGCTAGTGGTCCCGGAAGTGCGCACATCCGTGGTGGGGTTTCCCACGCAAACGGCGGGAGCATCCGTGCCGCTTCTCATTGATCTGACTGAAGATTCTCCACCTCAAGCACCTTCTGAAACCCCGTCTCCGCCCCTCGTCCCGTTTCTGCCC
The DNA here is from genome assembly GCF_936440315.1 of Barbus barbus. NCBI lineage: Eukaryota > Metazoa > Chordata > Actinopteri > Cypriniformes > Cyprinidae > Barbus > Barbus barbus. The sequence continues at coordinate 23,757,882 of NC_136722.1, read as the reverse complement.
CCTTCCCTGTCCTCGCTTCAAAATAACCCTGTGCCTCGCAGCCGAAGGGAAGTCCCGCCCCCTGGACGGCCTCCAAACCCTGCCCCTTCACCAACATCACCCTCAATCTGCCCGCCTACCAAAACCAAGCCCCTCCCACCATCAGACAGCTACCCAATCAAGCGCCTCAGTGTGCTGGAGGAGGAGCCTAACAACCCCGCCCCTCCAGTCACGTCTCCGCCCTCTTGGAAGTGCCCCGGATGCTCCGCCCCCACAGCTCCTCCCTCGTCATCCGCCGGGCGTTGCGATGCATGTCGAGGGTCGCGGCCAGGTTCGGGCGCAGATGTCATCGATGTACTGGGTGAGTCGGTGCGATTCACGCCGGCATCGCCATCCAGTCCGGACTTCAGCTCGTGGGCGTGTTCCAAATGTACGTTGCGCAACCCAACGGGGGCAGGCCACTGCACGGCCTGCGGATCGTCCAAATTGCACGGCTTCTCCGAGCCATCCGACTGCTCGTCATGTTCTCGGAAACAACCACACTCCCACTCGCGTGCCTTTACTTCCACCTCCTCTTCCTCCGTCTCGTCCCCGTCAGCACAGGACAAGACCACCTGTCAGTGGACATGTCCTGCCTGCACGCTGTTGAACGAAGTGAGGATGAAGCATTGTGCGGCGTGTCACACGCCGCAGCAGTACCTCAATCAGCGCAAAATCGGGAAGCCACTCAAACGCCGGGAAAGCATGCATGTGGAGGCCCGCAGGCGCACGGATGAGGGAGAGGCCAAGGAATTGTGGGAAAACATCGTCAGCTTCTGTAGAGAGGTAAGACACTGTCAGTTTGATTTGGGAAAATTATTTTTTATATAGTATTTTTAATTGGGCTGGGACAATAAATCGAGTTACTATTCGTAGATAGATTCTGAGATGATAGGAATTCTGAGCTTAGTTTTTAAACAACAGATGGTGTTCTAGTCTAGTTTTTAACTGCACTTGTAACTGCACTTTTAACTGCACTAACTGTAACTGTACTTGCACCTTGGCTTTTATGACGTGAGATTAATGTAAATATAGCCCACTATGAACACCCTTGTAATTCACTTCAACCTTTGCTAAACTTTACGAATGATTAATTTATGTGGTGTTTGTGTAAGGAACTGGAAGCAAGCAGTGCTGTCAAATGATTAAACGCATCCAAAATAAAAGATATTTATTTAAAAAATAAATAATATATGTATGAGTACTGTGTATATTTATTGTTTATATATAAGTACACACACATACAGTATGTATTTTGAAAATATTTACATGTATATACATTTATATTCTTATTTTATTATATATAAATATATTTAATATATAAACATAACATATTTTTCTTAAATATATACATGCATGTTTTTGTATTTATGTATACATAATGTACACAGTATACACATATTATGTAAACACAAACTTTTATTTTGGATGTGATTAATCGTTTGACAGCACTAGAATCAAGCACAGTATGGCTGTTTCTAAAGCAATGCAGTGCCATCTGCTGTTAAAAACTAAACTAAGAGAGAATCGCGATGCATTCCGATAATATCAGAATCGATGCAGAACAATTAGCCTACTCAATTCACAATGCATCGATTTATTGTCCCAGCCCTAATTTTTTAAGTAGCGTCTAGAGATTCATACTTTTTTGGCATATATGATACTGATTTTAACAAATATCGTCTGATACTCTGTTCTACGGAGTCCCACAAATGATATGCAGAAAGAAAAAAGATTTCTTAATTTGTGGCCATGTTTTAAATAAAATGTATTAATTTGTTCCCTCGTTTTAGGTAAATTTTCTGTCATTTTAATTTATTTAAATTGTGACCATTATTTAACTAAAGTTAGTAGCCACGATTTACCTAAAATGGTCAAACTAATTAATAAGTCCTTTCAGTAACAGAAATGTTGTCACGTCAGCGCCAATAGCCTCGTGGTTAGTGCGTCGACATATAGCGCAACTGCTCACGGCAACCCAAGTTCGAGTCCCGTCCCGAGGTCCTTTGCCGATCCCGCCCCCTCTCTCCACCCAATGCTCTCCTGTCTGCTCTGTACTACTGTTCTATCTAATAAAGGCATAAAAAGCTCAAAAATATAACTTAAAAAAAAAAAGAAATGTTGTCAGAACAGGTGAATTCGATTTAAACTGTCCATTTAATTTTATCTTGAAAGTGGCATGATGTTTTCCATGTAAACAATATGTAGATAAATGAAGTTTATTGATTAGGCTAGGGTTATTTTTTTATGTAATTTATTCCTGTGATCTGCAGCTGAATTTTCAGCATCATTACTGCAGCCTTCAGTGTCACATGATCCTTCAGAAATCATTCTAACATACTGATTTGCTGCTCAAGAACCAAATTATAGACCTTATCCAACACAATAGATGTACTTTTTTAATTATTAATGAACCATCTGTTTTTAATATCAGTTTAAATGTCAGTGATCGATAAATGGGTGCATCTCTAGTGGTTTCATTTGTAGTGTTCACTGTATACTGTAATATATATCTCTTTATTACACACTTGACCCGCCTAAATACTAATGTTCCATTATCTAAACATCCTGCTCTACTCTATTCTGTTGACATTTCATTGGGATCAAACCGCAGCTCTGTTTATGATGCTGAGCCAGTATCAAAAACACAGAGCATAAAAACAGCGGCGCCCCTCATATCTCCTAAATATTTGATACATTTCTGACCTTCTTGGAGGAGAAAATGCTCAGACTTTGTTTGAGGAGATGACGAATGCATGTTGTTCAGCTCGTGATGTTCTGTTTAAGGAGCGTCCCGCAGAAGTTATTGGCCGTGTTCTTTTGTGAGTCGAGTGTGTAATGATTCACTGCCGACGCGGCTGAAATGCAAATGCTTGATCTTTTTCCATATTCAATACAAGGTTTCATAAAAGAACACAGGTGTTTAGGCACTTTATCATTTACACTTGAAACTGCTCTAAGCAGAGTACTTCGTCTTTTAAATTGAACAACTGCCTTAGTTCTGGGACTCATAAATACAAGTTCAGCAGCTTCTCAAAGATCTTCTTTAATCAGGAGTTTTTCTTTCAGATATGTTTCTAGGAACTTCAAAGCTCCTTGATATCTCTGACGTCCTGAGAAATAGATGTCTTGGTTATTTTTATATTTTAGCCTTGAGATTGGTAGTCAAATCAGATTGACCTTTGTATTTTCTGCTCTTAAAGACCTGTGATGGTACAAACCAAAGGCTGAAATCAAGTCAAGCCACAGTTTGATGCCAATGAGAGCTTATGATCTCTACAGTAACTGTTAAAAATTACTTGTTAGTATCTTATTAGTGGCTAAATATATTTGTCTAGTTAAGGATGTTATTCAGAGTAGCTTAAACCATAACAAACCAAGTCTAGATGCTTGGTTCCTGTGAAACTGTTCCTGTGTGTAGTCGTTCTGGTGCTCAGAGCTCTGTAGCGTCGACCAGACGGTAACAGTTCAAAGAGGGAGTGTGCTGGATGTGAGGGGTCCAGAGTGATTTTACCAGCCCTTTTGCTCACTCTGGATAAGTACAGTTCTTGGAGAGTGGGGAGGGTTGTACCCTGATTCGCTCAGCAGTCCGGACTACCCTCCGTAGTCTTCTGAGGTCAGATTTGGTAGTTGAGCTGAACCAGACAGTTATTGAAGTGCAGAGGATGGATTCAATGATGGCGGAGTAGAACTGTTTCAGCAGCTCCTGTGGCAGGTTGAACTTCCTCAGCTGGCGAAGAAAGTACAACCTCTGCTGGGCCTTTTTGACAATAGAGTCAATGTGGATGTCCCACTTCAGGTCCTGAGAGATGGTGGTTCCCAGGAATCTGAATGACTCCACTGCAGTCACAGTGCTGTTCATGATGGTGAGTGGGGGGAGAGCAGGGGGGTTTCTCCTGAAGTCCACTATCATCTCCACAGTTTTGAGCGTGTTAAGCTCCAGGTTGTTAAGACTGCACCAGACAGCCAGCTCCTTAACCTCCTGTCTGTAAGCAGACTCGTCACCGTCCTGGATGAGGCCGATCAGTGTGGTGTCGTCTGCAAACTTCAGGAGCTTGACAGAGGGGTCTTTAGATGTGCAGTCGTTGGTGTAGAGGGAGAAGAGCAGTGGGGAGAGAACGCAGCCCTGAGGAGCTCCAGTGCTGATGGTGCGGGTGCCAGATGTGAATTTGCCAAGCTTTACTAACTGCTGTCTGTCTGTCAAGAAGCTGTTGATCCACTGACAGATGGAGGTGGGGATGGAGAGCTGTGTCAGTTTATTCTGAAGGGTGTCCGTGATGGTGTTAAAAGCAGAGCTGAAGTCCACAAACAGGATCCTCACATAAGTCCCTGGTCTGTCCAGATACTTCAGGATGAAGTGCAGTCCCATGTTGACTGCGTCATCCACAGACCTGTTTGCTCTGTAGGCAAACTGCAGGGGGTCCAGTAAGGGTCCAGTGATGTCCTTCAGAAAAGCCAAAACCGGTCTTTCAAATGATTTTATGGCTACAGACGTTAGAGCCACAGGTCTGTAGTCATTAAGTCCAGTAATTTTGGGTTTCTTTGGGACGGGGATGATGGAGCGTTTGAAGCATGAGGGGACTTCACACAGCTCCAGTGATCTGTTGAAGATCTGTGAGAAGATGGGGGCCAGCTGATCAGCACAGGATTTTTAGGCAGGCTGGTGACACACCGTCTGGGCCTGGTGCCTTCCTTCTTTTGTTCTTTCTGAAGACCTGGCACACATCTTCTTCGCTGATTTGAATTGTAGGTGTGGGGGAGAGGAGGGTTGCTGGTGTTGTTAATGGTTGTGTGGAGAGGTGTTCAGGGCGGGTGTGGGGTGATTTTTCAAAACGACAATAAAATACATATATATATATATATATATATGCGCACACACCAGTGTTAATTTTGGCAGGCATTTTTTATTTAGTCTTAGTCTTTATCTTGAGACGAAAATGCTTAATAGTCTTAGTCACATTTTAGTCATTTGAGTCTATCATAGTTTTAGTCTAGTTTTAGTCATTTGAGTCTTTCATAGTTTTAGTCTAGTTTTAGTCGACGAAAAGTCATTGCATTTTTGTCAACTTTTAGTCAAACTGCAGTTACCAACATTTATTTTGGTAGCTATTTTATATGTAGTATTTAAACAAAAACAGTCATCAATTCTTCTCTCTTTAGACCATATCAATTAAGCTTAGTTATGAGAAATTTGAATCAAGGATTGAATTTGGAAAAACTGGAATAAATTTTCATTTTTTGGTAGAAATATAAATTAAACTCATTTTTCAGATACAGTAGGTTTACTTAACAAGTATACATTTATTTAACATCTTTTGGTGGTTAACATTTATGACAGATAATTAGGAATGCTGTCCATTTAAGATGGAAGGTATGTATGTAATAGCCTACTGACATACATTCAGTTTTCAGCCACCTGTTTAAGCGCACTTAAACCATAACGGACTGTATTTCTGTGAGATACTCTACATGAGAGACATGTGGACTGCTGTGTGTGTATTTGAGCGCTGAGAACTGATCGCGCGCTGTATGAGAACTGAAGAAGTGGAGCGCGCGCGAGAGAGAGCACTTCTATCAGTGCGTTTCCGCCTATCGCACCTTCACTGACTTTAAGTTAATCGACAATGAATTGTGACTCCTGGGAAAAACGGGACGTCTGGTCACCCACTCCCTAACCCTTCGGGTGCTGAGGCCATTGTTTCAGATCGCTATAGTTCGCGTTTTGGTAGCCTATCCGTCCACTGCGGCTGCCATACTGAGACTAGATATGCAAACGCACCTTATCCAATGACAGAGACGCACATTTTGAAAGACAAGTCAGTTAACTTAGCCTATAGGATGTATTTTGAATGTCCGGTAGTCCTCAAATAACATTTTAGTCCCGTCTCGTCTTGTTAACGAAGACGTGCATAAATTTCGTCATAGTTTTTATCATCAGATATTAGTTTTAGCTCGTCAACGTCTCGTCTTAGTCACAGAAAAAAGGTTCGTTGACGAATATTTTTCGTCGTCGTCTTAGTCAACGAAATTAACACTGGCACACACACACACACACACGTAAGCAAAAAAATTGATTTTGGATGCGATTAATCGTTGCCCAGCACTAATAATATACATATTATTTAGCAATGGCAAATGAGATGAAAACCTTGAATTGTTTTATTCTGTTATTTTATTTATAATATTATCATATTTATTAAAAAATATTTTAGTAAGTTTTATTTCATTTTATATTATATGCATTTTATTTAACAGTGACAAATGAGACCTACGTAAATAAATAAAAAAATAAAGGACTCATTTTACACTTGTGCAGTCAAATGCCTTTTATAAAGTACTGTGATTGTGCAAACCAAAGGTACAAATCCACAATATGATCCCAAAGAGAGCTCATGATCTCAACATTAACTATCAGTAATGACTTGTTGGTATCATCTCAGAGGTTAAATATATATTTGGATGCTGCTCCAAGGCACTCGTAGTTTTGAATGCTTCTCCAGTGACCTCTTGTGATCTGAGATTTTCCATGTTCTCTGGTTTCCGGACTTCATGCCTTGTTTCCGCAGGAGGGTCGATGCAACATAATATGAATGCTCAGGTTTTCTCTGAGATGAAGTACATCTTTTTGTTTTTTTGTTGCACGTTACATGACTAGATGGTCCTTCAGTAGTTGTTGGGGCACATCAGGATGCGTTAGTGTTTGCACTGTAAATGTGACGTGTCTGTAAGCGTCCCTGAAGATGCTCTGAGTGATCTGATCTGAGAACGTTCTAGCCTGTTTACTTGTGATCAGATCAGCTAGGCTGAATGTTAATTTCAAGTCTAAGCGCAGCTGTGATTTGACCCAGATGTGCTCACTTCAGAAATGTTGCATAATGAAAGATGATGCATCACAAATTAAGTTTAGAACCTGCTTTTAAGCTATTAAAATATGTAGTTTTCTGCACGATATATAATAAAATAATTTTTGCAAATGAAAAAATATTCTTTACAAATGGGATTTCAGACATCTCCAACACAAATTAACACAGTTGCGCCACGTTTTCCCCTTCGATCTGCGTCCGTCTGCGCTCGAAACCTGGAAGACGTATTTTTAGAAACGATTGCGGCAGCAATTAAATGGCTCCCCAGAGTCAAAATGACCCCTATTTCTCCAGCATCTCACGTGTGTTCTGCAAGAAAAAAAATCAGGTGCGGTGAGAGCTGCTGCTGCCCGTGAGATTATACTGTACGTTTAAAGCTTTATTGTTCCAGCAGAATATCTGCTGCAGTTTCGCTTCAGAAGCTTCTGGACTGGTTTACTGCAACTTTACATGTTTCTTCACTCTTCACTACACCTTCATATGATGCACAACATGTCGACTCTGTAAAGCTGTACACTAACAGTGAACAGAAGTTGATGTTTTAGGCTGAAAGTTTGTGTATTTTTAGGGTGAACAAGGTGAAAATGAACAATTACTTCTTTCATGTACGTGTACATTATATGCATATTATTTAATGGCAAATGAGATCATCATACAATTAGGGAATAAAGCAATTAAATGATAATTTTGACCCTATTTATTAAAAATGTTGTTATTCTTATATTAATAGTAGTAGTTGTAAAGTTCATTCATTTTATATTATATACATATTATTTAATGATGAAAAATGATATCTACATAGATTACATTTTTAATCATTTTTAATTCATATTCATTCTATATTATTTGTTATATGCAAGTGTGTGCATCATATGTATTGTGTGTGTGTGGCATATGAGATCTATATAAGTGTTAAGTTTTATTTATTTATAAAAAAATATAGTAAAATTGTAATTTGTCATTAATTTAATATATACATATGCATGTTATTTCTTGATACATAAAAAATATATATATATACACACACACACACACAAGCATACATGCATACATATAAATTAAAATATCATAACATGATATTTAGTAAATATATTGTATAAGAGTGTAATTAATACATAGTATTTAATGGTGACAAATTATATCTATATAAATGTAAAAAACAAATACTTATTTTACACTGTGTTCATTAAAAATGTAATATTAAAATTGTAATTTTATATTATATACATTTTAATGATAGCAAATGACATCTACATACTTTTTTAAAATAAAGACTTATTTTACACCATATTTATTCAAAATATATTTCAAGTTTTAAAACTGTTAAAAATACTCATTGTTTAATAATGGCAAATGCTGGTTTATTCGTGTGTGACTATCTCATTAAATTCTTGTGTTTGTTGTAGAACGCAGTGAACTTCGTGGATGACAGTTTCCCTCCCGGTCCACGTTCGGTCGGGTTCCCCGAGAACGACAGCGTCCAGCAGCGAATCAAAAAGTGGCTCCGCCCTCACGAGATTAACTGCAATAACTTTAAGGATCGTGGCGTGAAGTGGTCTGTGTTCAGGACGCCACGCCCCTCAGATATACTGCAAGGCCTTCTGGGAAACTGCTGGTAAGAGAAGCGCATCTATCCATGGCTGTGTTTAAAAATGGAGTAGTAGTTCACTGCACACAGCTCAGTATATGCTGTATACTGTGTACTATTTGTGACCCTCTCTGTGAAATCCAGGCTAAAGTCTCAAAATTTAATTATGAGATGACAAGCATCAAATTTTGATTTCAACCATTAATTTAATGATTTCAATCTTTGACATGTTCTTACTCAGTCAATATTAAAGATATCAAGGTTACATTTTCACAGAATGTTCTTTACCTTATGAAGGAGGATTTTATGTAGAAAACCAAATAAACGACTTTAGCTGAGTTTTCACAGCCAGGGTCACATTTAATAAAAATGTATGTGAACCAGTATTTATTATGCACAGTGTTGGAGGAAATGCATTACAAGTAACACAAGTTATATAATTACTTTTTTCAGGTAGCTAGTAGGGCCTTTACAGTTGTTAAATAATACAAAAATAATTTTGTATTTAAAATAAATAAGCAAGCTCAGCTCAGGTGACAAAAAGTAATACACAAGTAACGTAATGCATTATTTCCCATCAAATGTATAGCGTACCACAATATTGTAATGGTTAATTTTAAAAGAAACTTTTTATGCATTCAAACACTATTTTTTTGTCATATGACCTCGAGTGGTGTCCAGTTTAGCTGTTTAGTTGTGCACACAATCATTTCAGCCCCAGATTAGTTTAGTGATGTAGGAGTGAAAGGTTTGCAGTGTCGCTCTTATCAAACCACACTCGCGCTGATGTGCTTCACAGGTTTTTAAGCGCTCTGGCGGTGCTAGCGGAGCGGCCTGAGTTGGTGGAGCGTGTGATGATCACCAGAACTATGTGCCAGGAGGGAGCGTATCAGGTGCGGCTCTGTAAAGACGGGACGTGGACGACGGTTCTGGTGGATGACATGCTGCCCTGCGACGAATACGGATTCCTGCTCTTCTCACAGGTTTGTGTTGCTCTGCTTGAGTTTGTTTATTAGGACTGATTTTATAAGTGCATGCAATTAATAGACTGATCATGATTATTTGAGATAACTCCCATTACTGAGCAGTTTCAAATATTGTCATCCAAAGTAAATGTTTGCACTTTTTTTACCTACTAAACAACCAGAGGTGGCGATAAATTAATTGTAACAGCAAATAGTTTAGATACATACATATTGTAATCATATGTACGTTTGTCTGACATATTTTACACCATATTTATAAAAAAATGTAAATGAAATAAAGAATTGCACTAAATGTCATGTAGCAATAAATTATAAGTCAATTGTAAAATAATTATGTAATATTATGAATAATAATTATGTATGCTATTATTGATGCTTATTATGTATGCGAATATTTTAGACCTTTGCTGGAAAGTATTTAATAGGTTTGTGAAAAGTGTTTTAAATATTGTAAAAATGTTTATATTTTAAATGAATTTATTTATTTATTTTTTAATCTAAAATGAATCGGCATGAGAAAAATAAGTAAACAAGATTAAAATGTTGTATTTTGAATTATATGTGCTATAAAGTGTGTTATTTGCTCATTTGAATATTCTTATGGTATTTGTATAACCGGGTATGTATGTTTGTATGTATTAAATAATTAAAATAATTTAATTAGTGAAGTGTTTTTTAAATGAAGTTTTAACTTCATTTTCATTTTAAATATTATTATTACTGAATATAACTGTATACATTTTATATACTATTATTAGCATTAAAATATTATTATGATGAAATATATGGAACATAATTATATTGAAAAAAATTATATTTAAATATTTTAGTTTACAAAGGCTTTTTATCACAAAGTAGTGAATATAGGCAATTCTAAATTTGTATTTTTGAAAACCATTTTTTTTACTGCAGACGTTACATCCCTGTTGGTTGCTTTACTTCCTGCTAATGGCTTGTATTAATATTTTAATCTCTCTTTTTTTCTGGGACAGGCTCAGCGGAGGCAGCTGTGGGTCGCGCTGATAGAAAAGGCTCTGGCGAAGCTGCACGGCTCGTATTTTGCGCTGCAGGCCGGCCGTGCCATCGAGGGTTTGGCGACGCTCACTGGCGCCCCCTGTGAAAGTCTGATGCTGCAGGTCAGCTCAACCAACCCTCGTGAAGAGCCGATCGACACGGACCTCATATGGGCCAAAATGCTCAGCTCCAAAGAGGCGGGGTACGGCGACACACTCCAGATTATTAGACTAATTGTCCTGTAATTTAAGCCCTTCATTTATTCACTGTGCCCTGGACACGCTAATTTCAAAGCACATTATAAAATGGCAAGGCGTCTTTTGTCCTTTATAATAAAGGCAGAAAGCCAATAAATGAATTAAAAGAAAAAGCCTCTAAAGTGTATTACTACAAACTGGATAAATTCAGAATATTTCTGGGCTACTTGGCAATTACAGGACAATTAATGTCCACATACTAGCATTAATTATACATACAGTATCAGCAGAATAATGCAAATTATATTGCAAAAGATTGATAATGATATTGATTTATAAGTATTATGTCTATAATTATTATTGTAGTATTTATAATAAATATTATATCTAAAAGACACACTGTTGGATATTTTCAACCATTATTTAAAAGTGTTTGTAATTATAATATATGAAGTAATTACTATATTTAAACTAATATAAACTAAAATATTTGTTTATTCATTTTCTGTCCATCTGTTTATTTGTGATTCTGGTGTGTTATGTTCTGTTATAAAAATATTATTTTAAAAATAATAATAAACGATTCAGCTAAAAAATAGAAACAAGGTTAAAATGTTGTATTATGTTAATTTAAATATTCATATGGTTTTTATGTAACAGGGTATATATGTATTATAGTTAACTAAAATAATAATAAAGTTTTTGGTTGAAATAATTTTTTATAACTGAAATAAAATTAAATGTAAAAATAAAAAAATATATATTTTATTTTTCAAAATGTACTTTCATTTTTATTTAATTTAACTAAAATAACTAAAACTGAAATAAAATGTAATTATTATGGCATATTTAAAAGTAAAAAGATCAAAAATGACAAACGTACAACAAAATGTAACCAAAATTTAATTGCTAATAAACTATATGTAAACTAATTCAAAATTATAATTAAAGAAAGGATCAAAGATACTAAAAAAAAAATCACTGTTCTATAGTAGTGTAATTGTGAATTGAGTTATGATATTTGGGTTTGTGATCATTCTCTGTGTGTCTCTCAGCTTTCTGATGGGGGCGTCCTGTGGAGGCGGTAACATGAAGGTGGATGATGCTGTATATGAATCTCTGGGGCTCCGCCCACGACACGCCTACTCCATACTGGACGTCAGGGATGTTCAGGGCTACAGGTCAGACACGTTCACATCATACATACTGTCAAATAAGGGTTTGTTCACCCATACGACACAAAAGATGATGTGTAGCACACTGTCTTGTAGGGGTGTAACTGTACACACATTCACAGTAAAAATGTTCAGTACGGATTCGGTAAGCAGAGTTGTTTTAACCACTATATATGCAGAAGTTCATTTGAAACTTCTCATTTCAATAAAACCATATCAATTCTTAAATCAAAAGATTGATTGCTCTGTGCTGTTTCAGTGAATAAAACTTCATCAGACATTATATAGCGCACCTCCCGTCCAGTAATTACAATAAGATTTGCGTTTAGTTAATTTCGGTAAGAAACTAAATCTCATCTTTCATATTCTGTCAGTTTATGAGGAGATTCAAGCTATAAATGGCATTTTTTTTACTTTTTGATGCGTCTTGACAGATCTCTGTATAATCGCCATCATCCCTTTCTTTTACTACTAGTTAGAGCACAAAATAAACATGAAATAAGTCACTCATTTAGTGTTTCAACTACAGAAACACCTCAATAAAACAGCTTGTAAACAAAATAGTATTACATTTACCTCAGGCGAGTCATCAGTGTCCACAACTCATTTGTTCGCTAAAATAATGAAGTCTAGAGAAGAGCATTTCGCTAAATATATGCACTACATTAGCCTATATATTAATTATATTTACTGATGTCTTAAATACCTACCGTATTTTTAAATAAATCTATATAAATCTGTAAATTGAATTTCAACAACAAATTGGAGAAACTATTTATAATAGATTTAAGTTCATGTAAAAACTGCCTTGTGTACAATTTACTTTTTTTTTTCAGTTTTGAATATTATATCTTAAAATAAATAGCAATTAAATGTAATACTTTGGTTTGCTTTAATTGTAATCTTTAATATACTAGTAATATGCAAGTAATACAGCTCCTATGTAATTTACAGCATTAGCTGTAGAGATTTTATTGAATTTATTTAAAGGCCGAGCCAGAATTTGTACAGTAAACCACTGTTTAATGAAAAAGTAAAAAAGAAGCAATGTTTAGTTGAAAACGTACCGAACCATGACTTCAAAACCAAACTTTTTTTCATTTTTGTGTACCGTTACACTCTTACTGCTTTGCATGTAATGAAAATAATCCATGCTGTTATGCAAAGAACAAAAAAAGTATTCCATACAGGTTTTCTGAGATCATGCAATCGCATGCACGAGAAAGTGAGTTGTTTTTATATTGAGCGACGCATGCACTCATTATGACAGAACAATAAACGCGTCGCTCCTATGTCAGTAAAGCAGGACAGAGCTGTAAATCGGGAGCGCTTCTCGTTTTGTGTTCAGGCTTCTGCGTTTGAGGAACCCCTGGGGCCGGTTCTCCTGGAACGGCTCGTGGTCAGACGAGTGGGCCGACTGGCCACAGCACCTGCGTCACGAGCTCATGGCTCACGGCAGCAGTGAAGGCGTGTTTTGGATGGAATACGGAGACTTCATTAAGTGAGTCATTAAGTGCTTCATCTTTGTTAACTTGACCTTTAATCTGAGATGAGCTTCATCAGAGCTTTCCGTGAATAAAGAAAGAGCACCTCATTAGTGGTCAGAAGTGGTTCAGAAGTGATATGAATGTGCTGGAGGCGGATGGCCTGTGTATTTGTATTATATCTTATGTATTTTATATATAATTTTTTTTTTATTAAACACAATGATGGCAAATGTGGTCTACATAAACTCTGAAAAAAAATTAGGACACCATATTTATTAACAATATTGGTAAACGCTCATTAATTTATATGCATATTATTTAATGATGGCAAGTGAGACATACTTGAACCCATTTTACAGCATTTTTGTAAAAAATATTGTACTGTTTTCTGGAAATTCTGTTTAAAAAATATATTTAATTTAATTTTACATTATAGAAACATACATTATTTAACGATGACAAGAGTATCTACATAAAATTGAAAAATGTTTGGTAAATATGCTGTATCTTATTTGTATTATTATGTTTTTATTCAAGTTCTATTTTTTTAATTATATACGTATGAGCAAACGTGATGAACTTGGGGGAAAAAAACAAGACATATTTTACACCTTATTTAAAATAAAAAGTATTAAAATCTTCATAAATATAAAAATTGCATAATGTTTTTTTTTATATATATATATATTTATATTTATATTAAAGCATATTGAAAATATTTTTTAAATTTAAAATGCTATTTAAGAAAATTAATTTAAAATTAATTCATTTTATTTAATATAAACATTATTTAATGATGACATGAGACCTGTTTAAATTTGAAAGACTTTTTACATGATATTTATTGAAAATATTATGTTAACATTTTTAATTATACATTATTTAATGATGGCAAATGAGATCTACATACATTTGAAAACGGAAAAAAGAGACTTATTTGACATTGTATTTATTACAAAGGTTAAAAAATATTAATTGTATAATACATTTTAATAAATACAAACAATATCTACATAAATTAAAAAAAATGACTTATTTTACTTTACTATGATTTTTGAATTCAGTTACTTTACGAGTTACTATACATTTTTAATATTGTTTTTGTTTCAAATTGATGTAGATTTCATATGCTTTAAAGACATTTAACACAATTCTTATAAAAAATATTAAGCTATACATACACACACATATTCAATGTTGGCAAAGGAGATCAAATTTACATATTAGATTTTAAATAATTATTTTAAAAATTGTTAAATATTAAAACATTTTATACATGTTCTTTAATGATTGTAAATGAGATGGACAAAATAATTATATTTATTTAAAAATTAATTTAATTAATTCCAAAAAGGTATTGCTATCAACTGATGCACTAATTGGCCAAAATACACAATCATCCGCCAGAGCAGCATACCAGTCTATCATTAGATCTAGTTAAATAACTAGAGCACATAACCCCTGTTATTTAATTTGTGGTGATTGTATCTTATGCGTGCAGGTACTTTGATTCGGTGGATATCTGCAAGATTCATCCTGATTGGCAGGAAGTTCGTCTGCAGGGCTGCTTCCCTTGCCGGGCGAGTAAACCGGTGACCGTCACCGCCCTCACGGTCCTGGAGAGAACCGCGCTGGAGTTTGCCCTCTTCCAGGAGGGCAGCAGGTAAATAACAGCCAAATGAATAAAGAATGAGACATGAAATATTAATCCTAAAACAACAACAACACAAGTTCTGTCACTCCTCCAGGCGTTCAGACACGGCCGACAGTCACCTGTTGGATCTGTGCATCATGGTCTTCCGGGCCTCGTTTGGGAACGGGAATAAGCTAGTCCTGGGACGTCTGCTGGCGCACAGCAAGCGCGCGGTGAAGAAGTTCGTAGGATGTGACGTGATGCTAGAGCCGGGAGAGTACGCGGTCGTCTGCTGTGCCTTTAATCACTGGCAGATGGACCCGACGGGTGCTTCAACACCAGGTACACAAACACACGCTTAATTACAACAAACACACCGAAGAGTAAAGGCCATTTCACGCTGAGTGCGATGCGAAAAAGTGAGGCGAATCCCTGACGAACATTGCTTTCACACCGAGCGCAAAATGATCGATCGACACCGTTGGTTGGCGCCAACCAACAATGCATTTTTCCTCAAATATGTATATGGATTTAACATCGTCCGCTGCTCAATATACAGCATTAAATTAAGAAAAAAAAAGGTTGGTTCTATGCCAGAAACACAAACTATCTATAATTCTTACAAGAAAACATCAAATACAAACAGAAGTAGCATCAAGCCACATTTGAAAATTTATGTACGTTAATTATTAATGTTTTTGCTTAAAAACCATCATCGAGTGCTTGTAATAACGTCCGATTGTGATCTGTAGTTGATTTTGATTGTATAATAGGCATAAGCACTCTGTGTATGTTTAATAGCACCACACTGCTTATTGTCATTAACATCCTTGATTGTTATAAAAATACCATGAGCACATCCAGACGCAAAACAAATGCAGAAAATATATTGTCATAATATGCCTATTTGCTTTCATATTTCATGTGTAGAAATATATTTCACTTTTTTTTTTTTTTTTAGTACAGAAGATCTGACTCGCGCACGTGGAAGAGAACGGACAGTGCTCTCCAGATCACATAATTCAGTGGAGAATTAATATAAATTATATAAGAACACGTTCTCAGATACCAAAGATAACAAGAACTTGGCATCCACTCTCGGAGCACTCTTCTTCGGTGTTTGTTTACACTGGTTTTCGAAACAGCGCCACCACTCGCATCTTTTTTGTGCAACAGCAGCTGCTCCATGCACATGATCTAAGCTCAAATCTGATTGGATGGTTTGTTTCATCGTAGAGCGATGGGGAAAAAATTGACACACAGGACGAAAAAAAATCTTCAATTTTTCACGCCTGGTGTGAACAGCCCCATAGGGATCTATTGTTTCAATTCAAAAGCGTCATCGTGCCAAATTTTCGCCTTCAGTGTGAAAAGCCCTTAAGCAGGGGCCTGTGCCAAGAAGCCGGTTTAGCTGGATAGCCAGGGAAGATTCACTTTAGTTTGTGTCAACTCTGGGTTTCAGGTACCATGAAAGTGGTTTGGCTTTTAGCGATGTTCATCGCCATAGTAACTTGCGCTCCACAGCTAACCTGCTCCAGGGCAGGTTATGTTCTGGTTTAGAGATCTCAAACTGAAATTTGACCAATCAGCTTCGAGCAAAGTGACACACCTCCGACACAAGTCACTCCTCCAGTTTCTCTTGCTCCAAATTAAAAGGCACTATCTAGTAAAACATTTTAAAGATAAAATGGTGTGACTTTTCGAGATTATTATTTATTATAATCATTTTATATGACCCTGAGTTTGTTCAGCCACCATCATGGTACAGGCCCCAGGAGTGAGATTTTGAATCTGTGTTTGTGTTTTTGCAGTGTCTAGCCCCACCAACGCTCGCAGACCTAGTCAGGATTTCCCAGGGTACATCTTGGCCATCTACAGCTCCAGACAGGTGATGGTGGAGCAGGTGGAGGCCACATCCACCACACTCGCCGACGCCATCATCCTGCTGACGGAGAACAAGGGAGAGAGACATGAGGTACTAACGCATGGAGAACTTTCACTATCGTTTCTCCAATGCATGAAGATACTTTAGATTATGGAACACATGTTCACTATTATTAATTTAAGAGTTAATAATCTGCTAATTTGCTGCTTATTAATAATTAGTAAGGTATTGGGTTGGATTAAGGGATCTAAAATATGGTCATGCAGAATAAGGCATTAGTATGTGCCTAATAAGTACTTCTAAATAGCCAATATGCTAGTTAAAATTTAAAATAATGTATTACTGTTTTATAGTTTTATTAATTTTTTATTTTTTTATTTGGGAGAATGTTATGATGATTTTTTAGAAATCTCACTGAGCAGAATAAAACTGTTATATGAGGGGAAAATGGGTTAACTTTATATATGTAGGATTTCATCGTTTTTATTTTTTCATTCATGAATTTATCGGGATTTCGTGTCATTTCAATTTTTTTATAATAGGAATAAATTATTAATATGTGTGTTTGTGTGTGTATAGTATTTATAAAATAACTTTATTATGTAATAATTAAATATAATAGAATGTTTATTAAAATATATTAATATAATTATAAATATAATTAACAAAGTTACATGTATAGAAATATTTTATATATAATTAACATACAAATTATATGAATGTAAAATAATGTGTATATATGTAAATATAATACACTTATTACATAATATATTCATAAATATATAGTGTTGCTCAAGTGTATATTTTTATCAATACTATATTTATTATCGTAAATGTATATGTGTATGTATGTATGTTTATTTATTTATATTTTATATATTTTCACAAACAGTGATGATGAGGTTTTTTTATATTTTCATTTAAAAACACTATTTTGCATGTAATTACAAGTGCCTGTGGGCGTGAAGGTAAATTTGACATCATTTCAATCTATCTCTCTCTCTTTTTTCCTATTTTTGAAAGATGTGAAAACACTATGCAGTTTTTCTTTTGCTATTTTAGCAAATGGGAATGCAAAAATATTTTTGATGTAGTCTCCCATTCACCGCTATAGACGTTTAACCAACTGTGACGACTTCCTCTTCTGAGAAACCTGGAAATGTGAAAAAGGTCCAACGAGGAAGGCTGTTTTATGAGGTGTTTTGTTTATCAGGGTCGGGAAGGAATGACATGTTACTATCTGACTCACGGGTGGGCGGGGCTTATCGTCGTCGTGGAGAACCGTCACCCAAAGTACTACCTCCATGTGTCATGTGACTGTACTGACAGCTTCAATGTGGTGTCGACCCGCGGCAGCCTGAAGACCATCGACAGCGTGCCGCCGCTGCACAGGTAAACACATCCTCACTTCCCTGATTCCTCGAGGCTTTGCTCGTCTGACAGCAGCAGGAACGAGAGCAGGCCGCTGTTCCTCCGGCTCCAGATGGAAGCCTGCGGTGTGCTTGTGAATGTTAGTCCTGTTTTATTTAAAGTTTATTCATAGCAAGAGCCACATGACCGTTTCACCTCTGAAGTATTCATAGCTCAATCACATGATTTATCAACCCTTACGGTGCTGCTTATGCAGTTTTAACAAACACAATTATTCATTTAAAAAGATGAGACTATTTAAAAAGACTATTAAAATAAAAATATTTATTTATTTATATTATATAAAAATTAATGATTTAAAAGTATTTATAAAATATATATAATATAAAAATAATTATTATTTATATTAATGAATTTGTCTTTATTGATCTATTTATTTATTATTTATTAATCATTTATTTATCATAAAGAGTGTGTAAAGTAATCTAACATAAATAATTTTCATAAATATAAATGTGTATTTTAATATATATTTTAATTTATTAAAATACTTTTTGGCCTACAATATAATAGGCCTACAATATAATTTATACACGTGTGTGTATATATATATATATATATATATATATATATATATAAAATTTTGCTAAATTATTTTAGAATTTTTTTGTATGCTTCTCCAACATTAAATATAATTGTATGTAAATTTCTCTCAAAGCATCCACCGTAAGTTGTTTATAAAATTAAAAATAAGTCTGTTTTAGGGCCGTTATTGTTTTTTATTATTATTACTGTTATTATTCTTTTATTTTTTTATATATATATATATATATATATATATATATAAACAATTAAGCACATTTTCTCTTCAACTCACAGTTGACTTTAGTTGACTTTGGTGTTTGCTATAAATAAATATATTTTATAATGTTATTTTATTACTTATTTAATCCTATTATTATCTGTATTTAGTCCATATTTTTTGTACTACTTACCACTGAGTGAAATGTATATTTCTAATGTTAATTTCTCTCAGTTCATCCACCATCTTGGGTGAATTAATTTTTCAGTGAGAGCACTGCAATGCATTTTGATATTGATTTCCTTTTCAAAGAAAGTATGTTTGAATGCATTATAATGTTGCTGCTCACCTTTGCTGCCTAAAAGTACTTTCTGTGCATGTTTTCACTATCAGAGCAGCAGCGTGATGCATTAACACGTTTTCTCCTGTCATGTGTTGCAGGCAGGTGCTGGTGGTCCTGTCCCAGCTGGAGGGGAACGCCGGATTCTCCATCACACACAGACTGGCCCATAGGAAAGCGGCGCAGGCGTCTCTGGGTGACTGGACGTCTAGTAAAGCCACACACTCGCCCCAACTCACGGCAGACACTGACGGACTGCACAGACCACGGCCGCTTTGACACACGCTCACACACACACACACACACACACACGCATAGACACACTGTCCCATCATGAACCCACATCGACGAGTTCAGACCCGTGATGATGAACACACACGCAGCCACTGAGAGGGTCTGTGTGGAACTACTGAGCCAATCACACGTCTGCTCTCTGAGCCAAGACCCGCCCACTGCAAACACAGCCGCTGCATTCACATCCCATCCTGGAGTCCGCCGTACCTCTCCTGTCACCGGACTTTACCTTCTAGTTTCTCTCCATGCGTTCAGTCAGACGGCAAATCTCACCTTGATATTTCACACGGCTCATTTCACCCAGAATCATAAGAAAAAAATGCATTGTATTAAAATAGCTAAATTAAGCCTGTTTTTGGGACCATTAATATTATTATTGTTATTGTTATTACAGTTACAATTATACTTTTGTTTTCATGACAATTAAGCACATTTCCCCTCCTATGCATATTACTGTAAGACTCATTTATTATTCAATTATATTAAATTATCTGTCATGCAATTTAAGCAAATTTTCCCCTAAAATTCACAATATTTCAGACTTCTAAACATTTCCGTTATAATTATTCATACATAATTGACACATTCCGTCATAATTTTAATAAAATAATAAGAACAATAATAATTATAATAATAATAATAGTGCTGTGCAATGATTAATCACGATTAATCACATCCAAAATAAAGGTTTTTATTATAATTAAATATTATAATGATTAATAATATTATAATTATTAATAATATTATAAATAAAATTATAATTATTTTATTATAATTAAAGGTTTGTGTACTGTGTATATTTATTATGTATATATAAAGACACACACAGTATATATTTTGAAAATATTTACATGTATATATTTATATTCATATCATTTATATTATAAATAAATATATTTAATATATAAAATATTTTTCTTTATTATATACATGCATGTGTGTATTTATATATACATAATAAATACACACACACATATTATGTAAACAAAAACTTTTATTTTGGATGTGATTAATCGTTGCCCAGCACTAAATAATAATAATAATTATTATTATTATTATTATTATTACAGCTTAAGTTTATTAGATTTGTTTTTCATGACAATTAAGCATATTTTCCCCTGAAATTCACATTACTGTAAAAATCCTGGCTTCTAGACATTTTAGTTTTATTTTAATATTGTTATCATCATTATTATTATTATTACAGTTTGTTATATTTCCCCCCTTTCGTTATTACTTTTATAATTTTTGTTATTTAAGATTATCTTCACTAGATTATTACTTCAATGCAATATTTTACTATATTTATTAAAAGTAAAAAAATACTTAATTCTTTTTTTTATTCAAATCACACTTAGGCACACTACAACAAAATGTTTCAATGTTAATATTTTTTTAAATATAATTAGAAATTAATGTCAATATTATACTGTTTTTCCACATTTCTATAATAAGGTTTTTTTGTTTTGTTTTGTCGTCTGAATTTGGGCAATTGTGATATCTTAAAGGCCCAAAATACAAATTTAATTTCCTTAAGTATAATGTATCTTGATTCTTCCTTTAATCTTAGGGTGAAATGTGCCGAGTTCTCAACATATTTTGTGAGACTTGGGTTTAATGCCGTTCTGACAGCCAATCAGCAACCTGTTCTGTGGTCACATGTTGTGTATCATGGGTAATGAAACGACAAATGGCGATACTTGATTTTAACGGAAGGCCAGGTGTGGTAAATGAGGGGTTTCTGTGTTTGAACGCACATGTGGGAAGCATCTTTTAATTTATTAATGTTTTAGTAAAGAAGCACAAGAGAAGCTGATGTGCAGAGACTCATGGGAATGTTTTGACCTGTCTGGATCTGAGCAGCAGGTTGATCGTGTGTGTTGGACTTTATTTGTGCACTGAGCCTCTCGTGTGTTTTTCCTCTGAATGTTGTCGGTCAGTGTCTCCCTCTGTTGGTGTGTGTCGGTCTGATCATGTGACGTCACACACACACACACACACACACACACACACACACACGTTCTGTCTTTTGTAAATTGTCCAGCGCTGTTCCCCTCTGCACAATCCCATCAGAAGTACTCGCTGTAATTATACAGATCTCCGTTGGCCAGGAGTATAATATGTAGAATATTTTATTGATTCTTGGACAAAAAAAAACATGTATAAAACTTTCAAATCTGTACGGTTCATTTGCAATCTCAGGTTCTGTTGGACCAAATGATAAATAAAGGTTTGTTTTGTTTCATTTTTTTTTAATCAAGAAACGTGAGTTGCTGCTTATTTTTATTTGTTCTGATCTGAAAGGTGAAGCATATTATTTTTTATTTAAGTGTTAGAATAGTTTTCATATCACATTTGAATGTAGTAGACATTCTTATATTTATATAGAGTTCTTAGACGTTCTTATATGTTTGTAATTCCATTAATGGTGCATAAATGACAGAATAACATAGTTTTTTTTTTTTTATGTATTGTGAATTTTCTCTGAACTAGATATTTTCACTGTTTTAATAGTGCAAAATATAGGGTAAATTCGCTTTTTTTACACTATATAACCAATAGAACCAAAATACATACACACAACTTGTAGAACAATACATCAATTTTAAATGTAGTTTATTTTTTAATAGAATATCACATCAATTTGCATGTCCCCATTAATCACTGCAGTTTTTTTTGACTGTAGTCTAAAAAGCAGAAACAAATTTACCCTACATTTTGCAGTCATTAAGATTCATATATATAATTTGTAGACTTTTTTTGTAATTTTTTTACTATATTTTATATAATTATATGTCAATTTTTCCTAAGAATGACCTTGAAATTTCATACAATAAATGCATTGATCATAAGGGGAAAAATATATATATATATATATATATATTAGTTCTGTCAAATGCATCCAAAATATACGTTTTGTTTACATAATATATGTACTGTATATATTTATTATGTATATATAAAGACACACACATACAGCATATATTTTGAAAATATTTCCATGTATATATTTATATTCATATGAATTATATCATGTATACATTGATTTAATATATATAAACATAACTTATTTTTCTTATATATGTATACATGTGTTTGTATTTATATATAGCCTACTTAATAAATATACTCAGTACACAAATATTATGTAAACAAAAACGTCTATTTTGGATTCGATCAATCGCGATTAATCGTTTGACAGCACATATATATATATATATATATATAT
>NC_136722.1:23455000-23730000 GCF_936440315.1 Barbus barbus | reverse complement strand
TGTGTTTGTTTGTGTTTATCAAATAAATAAATTATATAATTATGTATTATTAATTATAGAAATTATATTTGGTATGTATAACATATTTATATAATATTTTTATATTTTATAATATATAAATATACCATATTTGGCTGCATCACATTACTTTTAAATTATACATTTTAAAAATGATATATGTATGTATTATATAAAATATCAAAAGAAAAAATAATCATGTATGAAATAAGTGTATACTTATATAATATGCTTATATATTTCATTATATATTTCATTACATTTGTATGTGTGTGTGTGTAGCAATATTAAACAATATAAATATATAAATAAAAATTACATTATATTATATATTTATATTCTATCTTTTTATTGCGTTATATATCATTTTATCATATCGGTTGTGTCTCTTTTCGTCTTTGCCGGCTGTTCTCTTAAAACCTGATCTGAATTTTTAGCCTTTGTGCGATGGGGAAATGTTTACGACAGAGTCACACACACCGCATGACGCCGCCAGCACAATAAAGACTTAAAGTACTGAAATGATGAGGGCAGCTGCTAAAAATGGCACAGACCTTTTTATCTGTCTGCTGAAGCCTCGACTCGTAAGTGCTGATATTATACAATACGTTTAGCACAAGCTTGCTTTAACTCTTCAGCGTCTCGTTTTGTGCTCTCAGGTGTCTGAACGTGTATTACTGCAGTAAAGACTGTCAGAAGAAGGACTGGTCTCTGCATAAGAAGTTCTGTAAGATGCTCCACAAGGTCTCCATCGACAGGCTGGTGGAGTGGCTCATTCACACAGGTCAGAGGAAACCATGTGTACAGTGGTGGCCAAAATTATTAGAGCACTAGTATTTTCAGCAGCTAAAAAAGGTTTTAAGTCAGTTATTTCTATCTTTTGTTGTAGTGTGTCAGTGGGAAATATCAGTTTACATTTCCAAACATTCATTTTGCCATTAATTGTATTAATCCAGTGAGATTTTGTCTGGCAGCAGCCAGTGCTCCACACAGAGATCTGATCTGATCATCATCCAGTCTGTCTGGAGTAACATGAAGAAACAGAACAAACTGAGACAGACTAAATCCAGAAGAACTGTGGCAACGTCTCCAAGATGCTTCAAGAAACCTACCTGCAAAGCTCCCTGCAAAACTATGCACTAGTGCACCGAGGGCAAAATCTGCTTTAAACACAAAGGACGCTCACACCAAATG
Organism: Barbus barbus; assembly: GCF_936440315.1. NCBI lineage: Eukaryota > Metazoa > Chordata > Actinopteri > Cypriniformes > Cyprinidae > Barbus > Barbus barbus. The sequence continues at coordinate 23,728,788 of NC_136722.1, read as the reverse complement.
TTGATTTAATTTAGCTAATAGAAGTTAATTGATAAAGAAAATCTATTTATGACAATATCTTTGACAGCATCCTCATTTTACAGCATTTTTACACAAGTGCCTAAAACTTTTCACAGTACTGTAGCTTTGCAGGTAGGTTTCTTGAAGCATCTTGGAGACGTTGCCACAGTTCTTCTGGATTTAGTCTGTCTCAGTTTGTTCTGTTTCTTCATGTTACTCCAGACAGACTGGATGATGATCAGATCAGATCTCTGTGTCGAGCACTGGCTGTTGCCAGACAAAATCTCACTGGATTATTACAATTAATGGCAAAATTAATGTTTGGAAATGTAAACTGACACATCACAGCAAAAAATAGAAATAACTGACTTAAAAACATTTTTAGCTGCTGAATATATTAGTGTTCTAATAATTTTGGCCACCACTGGATGTGGTTGGAGTTGTGAGAGGTTGCTAAGTAACGTTCTGTCAATCATGCTGTGCTCCAATAGGAGATCTTCCTTTCCCAACGGAGGCGTGGTCTCAGCCTGCTAAAGACGTAAGGTGTTGGGATGACTGGGTCTCCATGCAAGGAGATCTGACGCCCCGTCTGGACGCAATCCTGTCCGGACAAAACATGACAGACCTCTGGACCAATGCCTGCAGGCCGCGGCCAGAGGAGGCGGAGCTTCGTAAGTCTGTGTGGCGAGTGTGCAGTGAGTTCTTCTCTCGCTCGCTGACGCTGGGCCTCGGGATTCAGATGGCCCGTCTGGACCCGTATTCCCGTCCTCTGACCGTACATCTTGTCGGGGCCGGTCACAACGAGACACTGGGAGCCAGAACCACAGACATGGACGAGCTCGGCCGCATGTTCCCGGGGCACCAGGGGCTGGAGGTGGTGATGGTGGGGCCCGAGGTGGTCCAGGGGCCCATCATGAGGCCCCCGCTGAGGGCGTTTGGACCTCGGGGAAAAGTTTACATCAGTGCTTACAAGGGCCTCTATCATCAATTCTGGGAGGAAGTTGTGGAGAAAGGAGAAGCGGCCAAACCAGATCTAGTGGTCGGATTTCATCCAGGTACAAACAAACGCATGCAAAACATTAACCATACATAAAATTAAAACTATTATATTTTTTGGTAACTGAAATAAAGCTGAAATACAATAAAATATAAGTATTTGATGAAAAACTTGTATAATTGAAATAAGTTCAAAGAATACAAAAAATAAAATAAAACTGAAATTAAAAGCCTATATAAACAATAATAAAACTAAAAATAGTGCATAACAAAATGACCAAAACATTTTTTTTAAATAAATGAAAATAAATGAATGAACTGAAGATACAACATTTGGAGCATTTAACTGTTCACAAGGTGGATTGCCTGGGGGAAGAAACTGTTCTTTTTCCTGGCTGTCCTGGTTTTTGCGGCTCTGAAGCTCTGGCCAGATGGCAAAAGTTCAAAAAGGGGATGGCTTGGATGTGAAGGATCCAGAGTGATTTTCTGAGGCCTTTTCCTCACTCTGATGTATACAGTTCTTGGAGTTCAGAGAACACAATCCGTTCAGCAGTCCGAACCGTTCTCTGTAGTCTTCTGATGTATTATTTTGTAGCTGAGCCAAACCAGACAGTTATTGAAGTTCACAGAACAGACTCGATGGCGGCGGAGTAGAACTGTTTCAGCAGCTCCTGTGGCAGATTGAACTTCCTCAGCTGGCGAAGAAAGTACAACCTTTGTTGGGCCTTTTTGACAATGGAGTCAATGTGAATATCTCACTTCAGGTCCTGAGAGATGGTGGTGCCCAGGAATCTGAATGACTCCACTGCAGTCACAGTGCTGTTCATGATGGTGAGTGGGGGGAGTGCAGGGGGGTTTCTCCTGAAGTCCATGATCATCTCCACAGTTTTGAGCGTGTTGAGCTCCAGGTTATTAAGACTGCACCAGACAGCCAGCTCCTTAACCTCCTGTCTGTAAGCAGACTCGTCACCGTCCTGGATGAGGCCGATCAGTGTGGTGTCGTCTGCAAACTTCAGGAGCTTGACAGAGGGGACTTTAGATGTGCAGTCGTTGGTGTAGAGGGAGAAGAGCAGTGGGGAGAGTACGCAGCCCTGAGGAGCTCCAGTGCTGATGGAGCGGCTGTTTGACGTGGATTTCCCCAGCCTCACTAGCTGTTGCCTATCTGTCAGAAAGCTGTTGATCCACTGACAGATAGAGCTAGGGACAGAGAGCTGGGTTAGTTTGGTCTGGAGGATTGTTGGTATAATGGTGTTGAAGGCCGAACTGAAGTCCACAAACACGATCCTCACATAAGTCCCTGATTTGTCCAGGTGTTGCAGGATGTAATGCAGTCCCATGTTGACTGCATCATCCACAGACCTGTTTGCTCTGTAGGCAAACTGCAGGGGGTCCAGTAAAGGTCCAGTGATGTCCTTCAGAAAAGCCAGAACCAGTTTTTCAAATGACTTCATGGCCACAGATGTTAGAGCCACAGGTTTGTAGTCAGTTTGTAGGGTTTCTTTGGGACGGGGATGATGGTGGAGCGTTTGAAGCATGAAGGGACTTCACACAGCTCCAGTGATCTGTTGAAGATCTGTGTGAAGAAGGGGGCCAGCTGGTCAGCACAGGATTTCAGACAGGCTGGTATCACACCGTCTGGGCCTGGTGCCTTCCTTCTCTTGTTCTTCCTGAAGACCTGGTGCACATCATCTCCACTGATCTGGAGTACAGGAGTGGGGGAGAAGGGTTTTAAATCTACAATAAAACTCATTCAGATCTTGAGCAAGTTGTTGATTCGCCTCAGTGCTGGGGAATGGTGTCTTGTAGTTTGTGATGGCTTTCAGACCTTTCCACACTGAAGCTGGGTCATTGTGAACTGATCTTCCAACTTTTTAGCATAGCTCCTCTTAGCCGCTCTAATCTCCTTATTCAGTGTGGTCCTGGCCTGATTGTACAAGACCCTGTCTCCATTTTCTCCATATTTTAATTAGCTTTTCTTTTTCTATTTTCATTTTTTTAGTTGAAACTAAGTTTTAGTGATTTTTTTATTTTTATTAGTTTTCAAACATTTATCTTTAGCTTTGATTTATATTTATTTCAGTTTTAATTTTGGTAATTGTAGTACTTCAGCTTAAGCTTTTTTTTATTTCATTTTAATGGATTCAGTATATATTGTGACAATTTTTTGATTTTCATTTCATTTCATTTAAAAAAACAAATTTATTCACTTAAAAATTCTGCTTTGATAAAACAGCTAAATATTTCTTTGAAATATTAAATACAATTTAATGGTTTCTAAGCAGTTTTATAAAGTTTATAATAAAGTTATTATAAAACTAAAACTAAAATCTCTACTCCATTTTTTTATTTCAGCTAGTTGTGAAAGCAACTTTTCTCCTTTTTATTTATTTTAACTTTAATTGCTAAAATAACTAAATTAATAAATCAAACTAATAAAACACTATATAGACATTTAAAAAATTCATAAAACTAATAAATATGACAAATACTGTATATAAATAAGAAAATATAAAGGAAAATAAAAATTTTAATATAAATAATAAAATATAAATAAAGTCTGAATCTTAAAATATAATGAAAACAATTAATAAAAACGATAGAAAAATAAAAAATAAAACTAATAAATATGACAAATATATAAATAAGAAAATATATAAATAAAGTGTCATTTAAAATATGAATGAAAACAATTAATAAAAATATATAGACATTAAAAAATTTATAAAGCTAATAAATATGAATAAATGACAAACTTTAAAATGAAAATGAAAATAAATAAACAAAAAAAATAAAGAAAAGTCTAATTACAGAAAATATATAAATAAAAAATATATAAATAAAGTCTAATTAAAAATATTAATGAAAACTATAATAGTATATCAATGATACTAAAATTTCATTGATCTTGGAGCTTGCTTTTCATCCAAACAAGGTTCAAACTGCTGAAAACCTTCACGCACAAACACAATGCAAACGCACACAGCTCCATCATTCTCCCCCTGAGGCGAGACCCGTTACAGCACCGCTGTTTCTCTGGGTCCCTGAGTGCTTAAATCTCCTCACATCCAAACACACATGACCACACTTCTAATCTGGGAAGAGGGATATACACGCTATCAATCACAAAGTGGAGACAAACAAACAAAGAGTGAGATTATCCATCTGAACTCTCTTTGTGTGTGATCTGATGATCTGCAGCTGTCAGCTTCTGTCCTCTCTTTCTCGCTGTCTTTGTGAGCTGATGAGCCGGTTTTGTTGTTTGTGGTCTGGTTCAGGGTTCCACGCGTCTCAGGGTTTAGGAGAGGGCTGGCTGCCCACGTTACTGCTGCTCAGAGACTATAACATCCCATCCATCTTCACCATGTACAAGTAAGTGCCACTCAGTCAATACTCAGTGTAAGCGTTTACATGCCATATCCCAGGCTTCTGAACTGAGAATGACTTGGAGAATAAATTCAGTTGCTCAGTTTGATTCACTTTTTATATTCTTATTTGTGTGTGTGTGTGTGTGTGTGTGTGTGTGTGTGTATATAATTGTGTGTGTATATAATAATAAATTATATAAATGTTATTATGTTTGTGTGTGTATTTATTTATTTATTTATTTAATATTTAATTTTTACATATTCTGTTCTTTTCTATTCCATTTTTATATATTTTTTGTATTTTTTATATATAACATTTTGTGTACATATTGTATTTTTATATATGATTTATTTATTTTTATATTTTGATACAATAAATGATAAATGTTATATATTTATATACAGTATATTTTATTGCATTTTTATTTATTATTGTTATTTTACAACATTACATAATAATAAAATAAATAATACATTAGTAGACCTTGGTGTCAAAGTTATGAGTTTGAAATGCATTAAATATGTATGCCTTTAAATGCCAGTCACTTTGCCAAATGCATACATTTCTTTATTTGCTTGTTTTTGTGTTATTTATTTATTATTTTGGATTAATACAATTCCTTTGTGTTGATTTTATTTGATTGTTATATTTACGATTGTTGTATTTATTCATTCATTGTTTGTTTGTTTGTGTTGGATTAATGAAATTCCTCAGTGTTGATTTGATTTGAATCACAATTAATCGGAAATTCCTCTTCTTGATGTTCCAATGCAAATTTCACCAATTAAAACCCAACCCTAGCAGCCAAACACAGTCACAGGTTCCAGGATGATTGGTTCCCTCCAGTGTCGCTCATTCATTCTCTGCTGTGTCTCTGTGTTGCAGCGATGCTGAGCTCCAGTATTCCCTGCAGATCCTCATAGAGCTGGAGATGGACGTTAAAGACACCGGACCCAATCCCTTCAGCTCCCAGAAACCCGAGCAGGTCCAGTCCAACCCAAACAAAGCCCCCAGTTACTGCAACGCCTTTTATATTTACTTTCAGGGTCTGCTGGAGACACAACAGGAGGAGTAGACTCACAGACCTTCCCTTTCATTCACTTAGAAACCAGCTGAAAACCCTACAAATTAATAACCCCCTGATTGTCACTTGCTATTACAGTTTAATAATTAGTTAAGAAATAAACGTTTCACGTAAAACTGCTGTTAAACAGTTGCTTGCAACACAATTTAGTGAACATTTAGCGCCCCCTAATGCCGACATCTGCCATGACATTTTCTTTATTCGCTCTTTAAAAGTTTTATATTATATTATATTATATTATATGTGAACCTGGACTACAAAACCAGTCATAAGGGTAATTTTTTTGATACTGAGATTTATACATCATCTGAAAGCTGAATAAGTCATCTTTCCATTGATGTATGGTTTGTTATGATCGGACAATATTTGTCTGAGATACAACTATTTGAGAATCTGGAATCTGAGGGTGCAAAAAATAAAAAATATTGAGTAAATCTCCTTTAAAGTTGTTCAAATGAAGTACTTAGCAATGCATATTACTAATCAAAAATGAAGTTTTGATATAGGAAATTTACAAAATATCTTCATGGTGTTACGAGTCTGTCTGTCCTTCTCCAATCACACCGCACGCCCTCACCTGGAATCACCTGTGTATTAATTCAAGCCACCGGCACCTCATCAGCACCTAATCACCCCAGCACTAATTAAACACACACCCCACTCCAGTCAGTTGTCGGATCTCCTTTACACAAAGTGGACTCTCATAGCTCTTCGCTGCGACTTACCTGTAAGACTACTTACCTCTTGCTCCTCTCCATCGCCTGTCTTCCTCCATCCATCCGTCATTGTCCTTCGTTTCCACCGTCATCCTGGGGTGTGTGTTGCTTTCATGAGTTCCTGGCAAGATACAACATCTTTCAGTAAATCCTTTCTGCATCTGATTCAAGTATCAAGTCTCAACATACCTTCATCTGCCTTATTACCTCTGTTTTATCAATAAACACCCTGCATTGTGCACTAATCATTGCTACTACCGTAACACATGGAACATGATCTTTACTTAATACCCTAATCATTTTTGGAGTGAAAGAAATAGCCTATTGATAATTGTGTCCCATAGAATGTAGCCTATTGTTGGCTATTGCTACCAGTGCTACTTATGACTGTTTTTGTGGTCCAGGTTCAAATTTTATAAATCTTCATAATCTTTTTATTTATTTTTTAAACCAAAAGGTCTATTTTGATCCCTTAGTCAGAGCTCGTGCCAGATTTTTTTGATTCTCTGTATGTTTTAGCTTCACTTGAGTGATTAATATGGAAGAAGCTTTATGAGGCTAATAAAAACATTTATATAAGCCAATAAAAAATGCGTCTATTTTTCTATAGGGCCTATTATTTATTTATTATAGGCTACATTGCTGAAGCTCAAACAATACAGTATGGTGGGGAAAAATGTAAGCATGTCTTGCAGTGTAAGTCAAGAGTTTGCTGCCAAATGCAAACCGCCTAAATAAATTTATTTCTATTTAATGGTGTTGGATACTTTTTTTGGGGGGGGGGTGGTCCATGTCATTTTTTTATGAATGTCTCTGTTTTTGTAAACCCCACTGTGGGTCAGAAGTTGCTGGTCTCCACGTGAACATGTAGACGCCTGAGAACCTCACACAGAAGCCTCGAGAAAAGCTGCGCTCTGTATAAAACCCCATCACCCGAGAGACACCCGCAAGAACAGCTGTTCAGTCTCACTGCATCTAACATGTAAGATCCAGCTTTATACCTACTCTTGCGCTCTTATTTTACTGAGAATAAAGAACGCTTTACTGTAAGGCAGATGACATCACGTGATCCAATCTGGATTCGTTCTGTTTACGTTATGCTCATTGACGCAAACTTTTTAATTAAGCAGATATAGCTGAAAGTTATTAATATATCATTATTATTTATTTAGTGAGTTTAACGTTTAAAAGTAGTTTGCTATTCCTTTATTTGTTCAGGATATTTATTTATTGGCCTTTGTTCCCTGCTAAAAAACAACAACAGAAATTCTAATGGCATACCATTACAAACCATCAGCTTTTAACTATTAAACTATTAGCTTTTCCGTAGTGTGGATTCCATTAGGATTTAGTAGTTTTAACAAGCCACCAATAGAAGGTGACTAAGAGACCAATAGACACCATTACAGTTTTCATTAAAACCAATACAGTTCCCATTATAACCAATAAAACCATTACAAAATCTGTGATGGTTTCTATTGTTTTTTTCAGCAGGGTTTAATAGGCGCTCATTTAGGCTGTGTGTCTTATAACCCCAGTAGTGTCAGCTGTCTCGCTGCATGCTGGGTGCTGTATTTTGAGAGGGGATATAAATATCCCAGCAGCTGTCTGTGCTTCTGTTCATTCACTCCGGCCTCATGAAGGCTCTCAATTATTGCTTAGTAATTCAATCAAGTACAGTACAATCTGCTGTTTAGCTACTGCATTAATACCCGAGTTCCTGTTTTTCCACGCTGCTTCATTCTCATGTCATTTTTAGCAATCATTAAAAGAGTAAGAGTGACTAAGCAGGGGGTTTGTGGGGCCAAAATGAGGCCCAATCATGAGACCAAGAATAGACTAGCACTAAAACATCACTCTCAAAATCAAATTAAATGTTCTTTATTCATAAACAGTCTTGCTCTTTGCAATAACTCTAGCAGCAATAGTAACTATACTATTAGAAAAGTACTTTCTAATGGCGAACTCTAAGTTTATGGTGAACTCTATAGGCCCAAAAACATCTAAAATTGAGTGTTTGATTTCTAAATTTCTCCAATGTTTCGTGCTCTCCAATAATTCAAAGCACAAAGCAAACTCGTGTTTATCGTCTTACTGCATGTGAATCTGTATTTAATGTTGTCTCTGTCTTTTATTTGATATTGCATGGTTTTGTGTCATGTTTTTGAGCATTACACAACCTGTCCATGCTTGTGCCAAAAAAACTAATGGAATTGATTGGATCACACATTAAAAAAAACTAAAGATAAGATGTTTTTAAAAGTGTCTTCTGCTCACCAATGCTGTCTTTATTTGATCAAAAATGCATTAAAACTGTGATATAGTGAAATATTAAAATAGCTGTTTTCTATGTGAATATATTGTAAAAAGTAAAAGCATCATTACTGCAGTCTTCAGAGTCACATGATCTTCAGAAATCATTCTAATATACTGATTTACTGCTCAAGACACATTTCTGATTATTAGCAATGTTGAAAACAGTTATGCTTCTTCATATCTTCGTGGAAACTGATACATTTGTTTTTTCAGCATTCTTTAATGGATAGAAAGTAAGCAATTACACGCCAACATTCACTATGTTTCTTTTCATGGACTGCTGGAGGTGAAAGAGGAGGAAGAACAGAACTAACGCTTCATATTTGAACTCAACTTTAACCTCAATAAAGATAATGCTAGTGGCTGCAGAAGAAGTGTATTTGTTGAATAAGTGTTTATGTTACATTTTTCAATGCAGATAAGAAAAATGAATGAAGTGATGTGAAAATATGGGATCAATTAATTTAATTTATTCAAATAGACCTGTAATATTGTTTAAATGTCCAGCTGCTATGTGTATGAATTGATTTCTGCAGCTGCATTTATATTTTACCTCATTGATTCAGTTTGCCTTACGTCCTACAGCGTTTATGCAAAATCATTCAAATATACTGATAAATCAAAATGTCGTTTTAAGATTAACCAAAGACTATAGACAGATAAAAGGGACTGTGGACAAACTCATCTTAGCATACAATGATACAGTTCAAACATAACTGCATTTATTTTACTATCAATTGTTTTCAACTGTCAGGAGCTTGAAATATATATATTTTTATTATTGTGGAAACACTAGTCTATTATCAAGTTATGGAAGTCTGTCAAACTCGCAGTATTCTTTTATTAAAATATTAATTTATGATTATGATTTTTTTCAAGGATGAAAAAATATTTTATTAAATAAGTAATTTACATTTTAGTCTGTTCCGCTTCCGCCCTTTGTTTTGCCGCTAGCTAGCGCTGTGACGTAATTGTGACGTCGGCTCTAAAAGGGGTCTATGAAGCAAAACTACTCGAGTTTGTCAAATTTAGTCATTTTGAATCGAATATACTATCACTGATTGGATATCATTAAATTCATTACTGAATGTTAACAAAATAGGCATACGAGTGAATGTAATGTGATAATCTTGTAAATATTATCTTCTTTATTATCCTTTACTCCTTTAATTCGCTTTAATTATTAAATTCCTTTAAATAAAAATACCCCCTTCCCCACAGAATCGGTTTGGTCCCTTCAGTGTTCAAGACATGGTTACTGCTTTACATTCATGCAATGTTTGTTGGACGTCTGATACAGTAACTCTACCTTTTTTTACAAAGTACAATCAAAGTCCAAATGAGGTCTGCGAGGTAAAGCCCCAAGTTCACATATGTCAGGATTGTGACCAAATTAAGATCATGAAAGCGATAATCGAGGGTTTTGGAGTCTCTTTTATAGTTTTTATAGCCAAACACAGGCCAAAGGATGGCAGCAGAGACGTACAGAGCGACAGCGACGACGTCAAGCACCAACTCCAACTTATTGAGATTGCAGCATCGCAGCAGATCCACGCACTTCTGCAGGTGTGACGGGATCACCACCACGGTTGGAAGGAAACACACCACGTAGACCAGAATGCACCAGATCAAACCGACAGGCCGGAACCATTTTTCCACTCCTTTGAAGTAGCTGTATACCGCGGTAAAGATGAGGCATGCTACAAATGCCTGGCTGAAGCGCAGGATGCCTTGTACGTTGGACAGATAACCTGCAGGACACTTGAGTTTTAACATCACGGTATCGACCACATATACGCCGAACGCCAAGATGGAGGCGATGGCGCAGATAATGTCTGCGATGCATGTTGCGCACACAAAGATGGTGCAGTAGATGAGACATGCAGACAAAAGCATGAGGGACGACAGAAGGTTCAATCCGCAGGAGAGATCATTCCAAGAGTGCTTCAACACAAGGAGCTCGATCACTTTATCCACCAGGCACTTCTCTATAACAAAGACCACCACAGCCACGATGAGTCCGAATACCCACACAAACTCACACCAGATCCCATACGGACTGGACATGGGGCCACGAAACATCGGGATGATCAGAGCCAAAGCGCAGAACGCCATCTCGAGAATCCGGAAACTTTGAGAGAGACTCAGTCCGAACAACATTGTTCTTCGTCTGATGCCAGAGAAGTGTGAGCTGTGCTCAAGTGGACCGTTACTCCACATTGCATGATTTACATATACACTGCCGATAAAGTCTTTACACACACCATAAACTTTCAGTGTGTGATTGTGACCATCCAGCCCCAAATGCACTTCCGGCAGATGTAGAAGTTGGCGAACATCGCCGTGCAGGAGTCATGCATTGTCATGCATGGACGGTCGTGAAGTCGTCCCAGTCCATGCAGAACACCAGGATCAGCTTGTGGATGAGGAACATCTCCACTATGGTGATGATCAGCGAGATGATGGGACACAAACCCCACACCACCATGCAGTAGATCCAGTAGGTGTGAAGCGGGTGACCCCAGACGTAGCTCACCGCAAACGTCACCGCACACATCACGATCTGCGCCATGTGCAAGGAGTGCTTGTCAGGCCGGAAGGAGAGAACTTGGGCTTTTCCATCTTGGCGATAACAAGCGTGGAATGGCTCTTCAACAGCTCTGAGGGCGTTATGAAAACGAGCTGCTTTCGGAGGAAGATAAAAAGGCATGACATGCCAGATCATGCAAAAGACACTGCTACTATCACACCATAAAGCTCCACCTTGGCCTAGTGATTATCAGTAGGGAAGATACTCAAAAGTCAAGTCACATTTATTTATAGTGCTTTATATATAGTTCATCAATTATGAAACAAATTCAGTTCAGCTATAAAGCAGCTCTACAGAAGACAAGTGTCATTATTCAGCTCAATTTAGTTCTGTATTGTTTCAGTTCAGTTCAATAACTGTCAATGTTGCAAAGGTCATCAATTATAAAATTAATTCAATTCTATAACAGAAAACAGTAGTGTCATTATTCACTGTTTAGTTCAAAGCTGATTCATTTAATTCAATAATAACGATTCAAGAATAATTGATTGAATTCAGTTCATTAACAGTGACAGTGTTGCATAGTTTATCAAATATGAAACAAATTCAATTCAGCCAGAACTACAGAGAACAATAGTGTCATTAAGCCCAATTTAATTTGATTCAGTTTGTTTCAATAACTGTCAATGGCAAAGTTAAATTACGAAACAAATTCAATTTCAGCTGTAAAGCAGCTCTGCGCTAAATAATTGACATTATCCAGCTCAATTTAGTTCAGCAAAGTCAGTCAGTTTGCAAAGTTAATTACAAAAATGTAATTCAATAACGCAGCTCTACAGAAAGCAATATTGTCATTATTCAGCTCAATTTAGTTCTTATTGAGTCAGTTCAGGTCAATATGTTGCAAAGTTCATCAACTATTAAACAAATTCAATTTCAGCGACAAAGCAGCTCTACAGAAAATAATTGTCATCATTTAGCTGAATTTAGATCAGCAATAATGTCATATTGCAAAGTTCATTAATGAATTCAATAGTGTCATTTTAAAGCTCAATTTAGTTTAAAAGCCTTAGTAATCTTGTTGGTATTGTAAAATTATTGCAATTATGAATCAAATTCAACTTCTGCATAAAGCAGCTCTACAAAAAATGATAGTGTTATCAATTCAATTAAAAAAAAAGTTACATTTTCAGTCAATTCAGTTCAATGACAGTGTTGATGTTACAAAATTAATCAGATTTAATCAGGTTAAAAAGCTTTCTGTGAAGTGAAAATCACTGAATGCAACCAAGAAATGAGTTCTGAACATCTTTGCTTGAAGCTGGATTAACTTTGAGAGTTGAAATGCCTCTCTAATTGAAGAAAATTAGTCATATGTTTCACAACCATTGATTATGTTTAAAAATCTATGTTATCTTTGTTGTCAGAATCATATTATGGAATAAGAAAATGCTGGAATTTGCCGTTTTAGCTGGAAGAACATCTTTGAATAATATCAAGATATTGTCAATGTACTGACTTTATTTAAATGTGCCTATGATAATCTAACAGCATGAGATTGTTCTTGCTAATGTAAGCATGAACACCAGTGTGACCATGTGCAGAGCTGCTTCAGAGAACTAAGATTACATTTATGTTTATATGTGTTAATACTGTCATTTAGCATTACTGCTGCGGCCTCAAATCTGCCCTTAAGACCTCTGACATCTGCCCCCTTGTGAATGCACCGAATAACAGCAGCTTCATACATTTGCAGCCAAAGAGATCAATGAATGTGCAATATTTTCATGACTTTAGAAACACAAATGTCAACTTGAGATAGTCACAACTGATAAGCTACTACTAAATATAATGCAGAAACTTTAATTTTCTGTAAAGCTGCTTTGTAACGATTTGCATTGAAGTTTGAAGGGATATTTCACCCAAAAATTAAACTTCCAAATTTGACATTTTTTTTGGTTACCCACGTTCTTCAAAATATCATATTGGTGACATTTTTGGGTGAGCTATCCCTTTCACATATTAATCATTAGCTATTCAAGAGTGGAGCAGCTTTCCTGTTGTCCTAATTACTCATTAGCCATGCATGCTCATGCATTATCATTATGCATCATCTATGCTGGATTAAATTACTAGGATGAACTGCTTGTGAACTGAATCCATATATTTTACCACATTTACATGATGTATTCTTTGATTATATAAATATTTTGAGTGAATCATTGTAAAATGGACAATGGGTCAACTACTCCTTGTTATTTTGTATTGTTGGTCTATATTTAAAGATAAACACAATGTTTAAAGGATTGTGTGAGTCTATAAACTCTAGGAGCGCAAGAACCGTCTCCATGCAGCAATGCTGCCTTGATTGAGTTATCTTAATGACTGTCATGTGTCATTAATGTTGTGCACAAGGCCGGGCGTTGTCTCAGAGCAGCTCTCTGGCCAGTGAGATGACCATAAACCTGTAAACAGGTCAGGTGATACAGGACGACCTCTTCTTTTTTTAGTAATGCAGAGAGAAAAACAGAGAGGATTTGTGTAATTCTGGGAAAGAAAGGTAATTATTAATGGACAAATAATAAAAAATATGCAATAATAAAGCCATTGTGTCCAAAGTTTTGACTGGTAGTGTAAGTTTAGATAGACAGATAGAATTCAAACATAATTGTATATCTTTCCCTATTTAATTTATATATCTATATATTGTGTTAGTGCAATGTGACGGCAGTGCTCACTGCGCATGCGCGCTCAACCACAAACATGCCCGCTGCCTGAGACAGTTAACAGCAAATCAGGTAAGACAATTCATTCAAATTTCTATTCCAGTTACAACATTTTCTAAATTCCACGCATCTTTTAGCGATTCCTATACTTGAAGTGATGCATTGCAGACTTTTAAATGGCTTGACATTGGCATGTAGTTCACTGAGTGTCTGCACATTAGCTGCAGGAGCTATTAGCTTAATCTGAAGCGTCGCCGTTTCATGTGCTCGTCTGCGTGCATTAAAGTCACTTTTAATCAAACCGAATGCGCCATAGAGCTGCGGTCTGCTGCATGCATCGGTTGTGTTTCATATATTAGTGTGTGAGTGTCTATCGTCGTCTGTCAGTCAGGGACACACACCAGGCAGACTGGGACGAGGGAAATGTGTGCGTGTCTGTGACTGAAAGTTGACGTGTGAAATATAGATAGTGTTATAGATGCACATCGGAAGCATTAGACCAGAGACAGAGCGCGTGCCAGGTGGGCTTGACTGCGCGCGCGTGAGGCGCTTCTCTCGCTCGCTGATTGGCTGAGAGACTGCTGACGTGCGTCATTATCCATACTCTAACATTAATTCGCTATCATATTAATTTTTTTTTTAAAGAATGACTTTGGAAGTTTATTACACTGTTTAGAGACCAAATATTTATTTATTATGGTTATACAGTGCTTGTACTCAAATATGACCATCCACCTGCGAGAGATTGATATATTTTCATCTATAAAGACCCACTTGAATACCATGAATTTTTTTGTAAAATGTTTTTTTTATTGTTTTTTTGTTTTCTATTCACAATCGAGCCATACTGTTAGATGCAATTTTCTTTTTCATTGATTTTGATTTATTTTTTGTTTTATTCAGATGTTTTTGTTTATATATAATTTATTAACTTATAACTTTAAATACATTTTTATTTATTTTAAAACAATTTCTAAACCAAATTGATTTTTATTTTAGTTTAATCATATTATTTAAAAATTTTCTGTTGACTCTGGAGATAAGGTTATGCAGTGTGACCTTTTATTTGATTCAATTTATTTATTTAAATCAAATTTATTAACTTATTATTATTTTATTTAAATACATTCTATTTATTTGAATCAATTTCTAAACCAAATTATTATTTTATTTAGTTTAATATTTTATTTATTTGAACTTTTTTCTAACTTTTCCTTTGACACCAGAGATAAGGTTATACAGTGTGACCAAAAACTAATGTATCGTGGTAACAGTAGATATGCTTTTATGGATTTTTACATAAAATGTTCATCTAAAATCAGTGTTTCAGTATGAAACTGTTCAATTATAACAGACAAAGCCCGCCGAATGCACGTTCACCTGTCCTGGTGTAAATGGATTATAGCCCCTTGACCCTTGACCTCTCGAGCTCTGATTCTATTGCCCTACAGCAGCAAATCCAATAGAGTATTTTTGCTTTGTCCTGATAGTTTCATGTTGTTGACGTTTGATGAGGTCAAACGATGCAATAAATCGTTGTGTACTTTTTGAATTGGAAAACTGAAGCCTGATGTTATGCACTGTGCTTTAGGTGTATGCTGATACAAATGCTAATATTGCATTTATATTTTACATTCATGCATTTACATTGCATTAGCAAGATACATGCTTTTAATGAGTTCATGCATTCTTAGATATAGTCACTGTTATATTGTGCATCCCTAACACTTACTGCTTTGTCATTAATATTGGCAATCTCCCTCTTTTCTTCTCTCAACAGCTGGAGCAATATGACCGGCTAGTTTCTCTCTGTCCTTCTTTGTGCTGTTTGACGCGTGAGGTCAGAGGTCATGGATTGTGGCGTGTTCGTGGACTGGTCTCAGATGGGCGATGTGAGTCGCGATGCGGCTCCCGGTAAGACCGAATATAAGGACTTAAAGGAGCTGAAGCAGCACGCCCGCTCGGGCCAGTGGGCCAAAAATCACAATCAGCGCTCGGCCATTTACCAGCAGCTGCTCAAAGTGCTCCCGTGTCGCACCGTCACGCCGGACGCCGCAGTCTACCGGGATATAGTAGGCAATTCTAACTCCAAGCGCAACTCATCCACCTATCCGTTGCCGGAGTTTGTGGATGGGACGGCGGTGCCATGCTACTGTCTGAAGGCCGAATCTGTGGGATCGGTGCATGCTGTGATTTCCTGCATTGCAGGGCAGTTCCCAGATATATCGTATTGCCCGTCTTTACCAGCGGTGACGGCTCTGCTGCTGCACTGGAGCGCAGATGAAGCGCAGTGCTTCGAGAGCGTCAGTCGCATGCTGGCCTGCAACGAACCCAGCCGGCGTTTATTAGATCAGACTTTCCTCGCATATCAGTCGGCCTGCATGACCTTCGGCGACCTCGTGCATAAATACTGCCCGGCCGCGCATAAGCTGATGGTGGCCACCGCGACTGACGTGCTGGAGGTTTACTCCGATTGGCAGCGATGGGTCCTGGGCGACCTGCCTTTTAGCTTCGCTGCGCGGGTGATGGACATCTACTTGGTGGAGGGGTACAAGGTCCTGTACCGCGTGGCGCTGGCGATACTGAAGTTCTACCGCAAGCAGCGCAGCGCCGCCGCAGCCTCGGCCTTAACCAAGCAGGACTCGGCGGCAATCAGGAGCGATATCCGGGCATTCGTGCAGGATATCGGGAAAAGCGTGACACCAGAGAAGCTGCTGGAAAAGGCCTTTTCCATCCGCCTGTTCAGCCGGAAAGAGATCACACTGCTGCAGCTGGCCAATGAGAAATCACTTCAGCAGAAAGGCATCACTGTCAAACAGAAGAGGTATTGATGACTGTTGCCTTTTTCTTTCTACTCACTTTAGTACTGTAGTGTTATTTATTCAATTAAATCAAATTTTATTCGTTTTTATTCAAATTTATTTATTTAGTTTTCATTATTTTATTTATTTGTGTGTTATGGAAGCCTTTTTCCGACACCGAGTAAAAAATAAAAAAGGTAAATGCGACTTTTTCTCAGAATTGCGTGATGTTAACTCACAATTGTAAGAAAAAAAGTCAGAATTGCGTGATTAAAGTCGCAATGACCTTTTTATTTCAATTTTTTCCATATTTTATTATATATTTAAATAAAATAGAATTTATTCAAATGTTTGTTTAGTTTTCGTTATTTTATTTATTAATTAGTTTGTATTTAAATCAAATTTAATTTATTTGAATCTATTTCAATTTATTAAGTAACTTAAATAAGTCACTTTAATTTTATATTTGAATATATATCACTCCAGCAGTGTTTCTGTGAGTGTTTTCTTCATTTCTCAACAATAAATGAATTGTTCTAAAGGCGTGTGAATATTTATGTGCTTGACGTCGAATAGAAGTGATTTTAAACGTCGTCTGCTTGATTTAAAAACTGTATTTAAAAGCGACACAAAATTACACAATTTACACAATTAAAAATGCAAAATATACCTTTTATTATTAATATTTCTGAGACACAAATGCAATGCTACTAGCTGAACTAAATATTACTGTTCAAAAGTTTTGTCGTACTATATATATATATATATATAATTATTTTTTTATTTTTAAAGAAATTAATTACTGACAGTGAAGACTGGAGTAATGATGCTGAAAATACAGCTTTGATCACAGAAATAAATTAGATTTTAAAATATATTTGAATTGAAAATAGTTTTAATTATTTATTATATATAAATATATAGATTTTCCTGTATTTGAGCAAACAACTGCACCCTTGGTGTTAATGAGAGACTTTTTTCATTTTACCAACCCCAACATTTTGTATGGCAGTGTAATATGTGATGAGGTCATGTGACAACAGCGTAGCATGCTACTGTTTGAAATGCTTATAGTAGCTAGTATATAATACTGAAGGATACTAAATAGTAACCAGTTACAAAGAAGTCATTATTTTTGAGGTATTTATGGCACTATCCATTCATCTTAAAGTATTTGTCTATATTTATATATTTTGTCTTTGGCTTTGTTTTACAGCTTTCCTCTGATTTCCCTCATTTTGCTCACATTGTGTCATAGTTTTTTTTTCATTGCTTTTTCCGTTTCTCCTGCTCTCCACTCTCTGTGCTGTCCTTTAGCTCGATCAAAAGGTGGGTATCTTCATCTCTCATCATCATCATCATCCTCCTCCTCACTCATTTTTGGCTTTCTGACCCACTTATTTCTGTTGTGTTTTCTGATGCACAGTGAAATATGCATAATGTTTGCATGTTCTCCTTTATCTCTCTAGACAAAATGTCCAGTTAGCTGTGAACGCTGATAATTTCAGCTCGGAGGTCGTCAGCGCTAAAGAGATCCGAGAGATCTGGTCGTGGATCCCGGAGCGCTTCGCTTTATGCCAGCCGCAGCTGCTCTTCACCACATCCACACACGGCTGCAGCCTCAACAGGTTCAAAACACACAACAATGTCACTTCAATATCAAATCACATGGCATTTAAAGAAAGATAGTCTTTATGCACAAGTATAGTCATCATGAGTAATAGTTGCTGCCTCTGAGTAATCGTTATTACTCAGTTAACTTGTACAGTCTTTAAATATGAGTGAGCTTCTTAAACTGTGTGAATGTTATATGAATATGGTTTGTGATGTTTTGTACAGGTTTTATTCACACTGTGAGGGATATGAGCCGACATTAATGCTCATCAGAACTACAGATGGAGAGGTACCAAAACCCTGTGTCTCGCTCTCTTTCTCTCCGTTTCTGTCATTTTGTTTGTTATTTAGGTGCCATAACAAATATTTTCACATTTGCATTTATTAATTTAGGGACTCTGTTAGAGGGTTATTTAAATTATTTACATTTAAGAAGCAAAATTTCAGATTTCCCCAAAATAATTGGAAGTGCATGATGAACTAATTTTGTTTCATCTGTTTGTAACCAGAAATCCCAAAATATGCCAGCTCTAATAAAGCCGTTCAGGCCAATTTCTGAAGACTAATTTATCCTATAGTTTTCTACTGGTTCATACAGTGGTGATTATAATTGTTTTGAGTGAAATAAGGTCTGTGGTTATTCTTGCACACTATGAAAGTGAGCTTGGATGCAGAGAAGTTGTTCAGGAGGATCTCAGTTAGACTGATGTGCCTCTCATCCAATCATATTCCAGGTGTGTGGAGCCTTCCTGTCCACTGATTGGGAGGAGCGGAAGAGGGACGGGAACAAGCTCAGCTTCTTTGGCACTGGAGAGTGTTTCGTCTTCAGAGTATGTTCTTATATAAATAATCAAATTAAGGGATTAAGAATCAAATTGGGGTCTTCCTTATGGAGTATTCTGGAATTATTGTGTTAATTATCCACTCTTTTCTGGAGTATTAGACTAGATCGTTGTGCATTAGTGTGTGGAGTTCCTCTCATCCATCATTATTTTATCCTGTTACACTCTCAGAGGAATATTTTATATCTCTTTGGTAACTCGAGATATAATGGAGTTCTTAGTTATGCTTCTTTCTGTCAAAAGATGTTTCTGCTAAGATTGCTTTGTTGGAGTAAAAAGGACACAGATTAATCATAGTTAGCTTACTCTGAAGTTATAGAGCTATTCAATTATCGTGGATAGCAGCTCAGAAGACTTGATTTTGGAAGGAAAAGCAAGTATATTTATATAAATACAAAGTACTTTTAATTTAAGCTATGAAACAAGTTAAATACAAGTACAGTATAAGTGATTAAAAGGTACATATGAATAGAAAATAAATCAAAATAACAATATAAAATATTTATTTATATATTTTATATTTAATTATACATAATGAGCATATTTATATAAATAAATATTGCATATACAAATAAATGCATACATATTTATAAAAAAGAAAATGTATATACATTTTTATTATAAATAATGCAAATAAATAATCAAACAAATTGAGGTAAAAAAATATTTTTTTTAATTTTTATTTATTTTTCAAAATCAAGTGAGACATTGAGATCTCTGAAAGTGAAATACTGAGGTCTTTTTCTCTAGAAAAACATCTGAGAAGCTGATGTTCAGCCAAAAATCCCGTTTTATATTATTTATGTCTAACAGTTGAGATATTAAGGAGATTACATTTAGCATTAGCTATTTCTTTGCTACAGATCATCAGTTAAGGTATTAAATCGGTAAATTGTTTTGCCAAGAGCTGCTGAATAGGTTTCTGCTGTTCATTTATGACACGTTCTCACATGAAAACTAAACGTATAGACTTACATTGGCAGTCTAAGGGCATAATGTTTGAATATTTTAGCCGTCCAGACCTTTAACCACAGTTTAACCACCGCAGCATGAATTCAGATTTCACTTCCTGAGCTCTGACCACAAGACTAACCACGGAAACGGTGTGTGTTTTCAGAAGTAATGTGTGTGTTGTGTCTTGTTTGTTTGTTTCAGATGAAGCCGGAGATGGAGCGTTACGAGTGGGTCGTTATCAAACACCCAGAGCTGGCGAGCGCGTCTCAGCCCGCAGATGATGAAGAGGCCGGAGCGAACAACAACACTGGGCTGCAGTCTCTAGAGAAACCGACCACAGACCCGTCTGACCTGTCCCCCTTCCTGTCCGCCCGACACTTCAACCTCAACTCAAGGAACACCTCCATGTTTATGGCGGGAAGCATCGACTCCATCATTATCGGTGAGCGAGATGCTCATTTCTCTCTAATCTGATTTCTTTATTATTATTTTTGTCTTCGCTTGAAATCAAACGCCAGGAATATTTTTATAAAAGGTGCATTTAAATTTTCATATTCAAATTAGCAAATAATTATAATGTTCAATATAAATCTGTTGCCGATATGAAATTAACCAGCACAATTAATTGATGAGCTTTATATTTGACAATCAAGTTTCCTATAGAGTTTCATATGAGGCTGTTAAGATGGAAATATTTTAATAACAAGTCTGATTTAAACTTCATTAGCAATATAAATGATATGGTTAATATTCAACAATTAGTTTCCATTGCTATTCAAAAACATTTTACATGCAGGTAGGCAAATATTATTTTGTCATTGGAATAAATAAATAAAAAATTAATATTATATTTCTGTAAAAAAATAATTACTGTCACATGATCCTTCTGGAATCGTTCTAATTTGCTGATTTGCTGCTCAAGAAACATTTATTATTATGATTATCAATATTTAAAACAGTTGAGTGCGTTGTCCATTTTTTTCAGGATTCTTTGATGAATAGAAAGATCCAAAGATCAGCATTTATCTGAAATGAAAAGCTTTTTTTTTTTTTTTTTTGGAAAATAAATTATAGAAATTAATTCTTTGATTTAGCAAGGATGCTTTTAAATTGATGATAAAGACATTATTGTTACAAAAGATAAATGCTGTTCTTCTGAACTTTCTATTCATCAAAGAAACCTGAAAAACCTCTACTCAGCTGTTTTCAACATAATAATAATAATAATAATAATAATAATAAATGTTTTTTGAGCAGTAAATCAGAATGATGTCTGAAGGGTCATGTGACTGGAGTAATGATGCTAAAAATTCAGTTTTGAAATCAGAGAATAAATTACATTTGAAAATATATTCAAATAGAAATCAGTTATTTTAAACAGTAAAAATATTTCACTATTACTACTTTTGCTGTATTTTGGATCAAATAAATGCAGCCTTGGTGAGCTGAAGAGATTTCTTTAAAAAACATTATTTTTTACTTGTGAGTAAATATTGCTGCCTAAAAATATTGATTTTAATCAATTATTTTTAATTTATAATTAAGTATGTTAGAAATGTATAGATGCAAAATATGTAGATGTTTGATCAAAGTAATGATTTATTTATCTAGCAAGCAGCTTTAATTACAGAGCAAGTACATATGAAAGGATGTTTGTTTTGAATGTTGTAATAACTGAGAGAGAGAGCATTTTTTAGCCCTAGTTCCTCTTAAATCCAGTTAGCTTCTGTTTCTTTGGAGCAGTATAGAAAGATGGTCAACCGGTCAAATTTAGACGAGCTGATTCTCTGTAACCGGATGTCTGGTGTTGTTTGTGAAGGAGGAGGTGAAGGTAACGCTCTGTACATCGACTCGGAGCTGAACCACGGCCGAACCGAACGCTGCCTGACCTTCGACAACCCGCCACTGTGCGCCGAGAGCTTCCAGATCGCTCTGCTGGAGGTTTGGGGCTTCAAAGACACCATGGCTTCATAAGAGCGGCTCCATTGTGTTGTGATGGATGTCCCTTCATGTAGGTTGTAACAGAGACGTGATGCTCCTCCAGTACACTAAAAGATCTGTCCTGAGCTCCAGTGAAGATGAAGTTTGTATATTTATCCATTCAAAACATATCTTAAGGTTTATTTTGATTCTCTACATATCATTAGAAAACCTGTGTTGATCTAGTCTGAAAATTCGAAAGGTTTTGATGTAGCAAATGAAGTTTTGTATTGAAGGATTCAGTATTTAGCATTTTCTGCAGCAATGATTAATCTAAAAAAAAAAGTCTATCTTTCATGTTAAATCAAAACCAAGCCTTTATCGATGTGATTCCAGCAAAGAGTCAGATATTTGTCATCTCTGGTGCTAAACACATCATTATTTTCTCATTACAGTCAAGAGAAATCGGTGAGGGTCATCAAAATATCATTGATTTCTTATCATTATGGGGTGACACATGACCCCTGGCGTTTCTCATGATTTACCCAGCCGAGAGCGATCAAAGTGTCCCGAAATCCTTTTTTCTTTATGGAAACTCGTTTACACCACTAAATAAAGAATTTAAAAAAAGCAATTGAGACTACTTTTTCTTGCAATTGCATGATATAAGCTTACAATTGCATTGCCTCAATTGCATTGCGAGTTTATATCTCGCAATTCTGAATTTATTTTTCGCAAATGCAAGTTTATTTCTCAGAATTGCGAGTCTATATCACAAAAAATCTGAATTGTGAGAAAAGTTATCTCACAAAAAGTTGCGAGATCAGTCCAGATGCCTTTTTTATTCAGTGGCTTCCATAGTTCTTCTATGCAGCTTTGTGCCGGTTGGGCAAAATCTACTGTCCAGCTTCTCGGCACAAAGAGGACCAGAAAACATGAGCTCTTCATAAACCTCCAGTCGAAACACAAGTACTTCTGGGGCATTTAGCGAGTTTCAATGGCATTCCAATGTTCTTTTAAACCAGAAATCAACACTCATTTATTATTAGGGCCCAAGCCAGTAAGGCGCAGGGCCCTATTGTTCTTCTAAGGATTATTATTTTTTTTTTTTTTATTTTTTTTTTTATTTTTTATTTCAATCATCCGGGCACTTTTGGGGGCCTTAACGTGCCCGAAAACTCTCGAAAATTGGCACGCACATTGGAACCTGCGGCCATTAGGACGCCGCTGAGGCTGGGACCCGGGCGTGGCACAGGGGCTCTACGGCGCCCCCTGGAAAATTGTCAGAAAACTTGATGTATAGCTCACACATACTTGCACGTATTCATATGAAACTCGGTACACATATAGAACTCATTGAGCCGAACAACTTCCGCACAGCATGTCTTAGGCTCCGCCCAACAGGAAGTCGGCTATTCAGGGCTGTTTAAAAAGCGCATGCTCTGGAATTTGATATACTCCTCTGAGGATTTCCATACGATTGCCACCAAACTCGGTGAACATGATCTCAAGACATTGGGGACGCTAAATTGCGAAGATATTTTTGATATGTCGAACGGTTTGCCCGTGGCGAGGCGATGAAGTTATGGCGAAAAATGAGACCCAGGAAATGCCTAATAACGTCCACATACATTGTATGATGTAGATCAAACTTCAGTGATTTGTTCGTTGTATGATGCCGATCGGATAGATGTGACTATTATGACTGAAAGTTATAGCGCCACCAACTGGCTGCAGGAAGTGTGTCGTTTTCAAAATGCTTTGAATTCAGCATCTTCTTTTTACTCGATTTGCTTCAAACTTCACCAGAATAATGTCAAAACACGGCCGATGTAAAACTGTGAAGGGAATATTGATATCTAAAATTATGTTGCCATGGCAACGTGTCAAAGTTGAAAATTCGTTTCTGGTGATTTTGAGGCAGATAACATGTTTAGAATGTCATGAAACTCAACACACATATCAGTATTAATGATAGTTAGACACTGGAAAAAGCTCATAAACGGGCGTGGAAGAGACACTCTATAGCGCCACCTTTTGTCAAAAATGAGGGGGTTAGTTTTAGCTACAGACCCCAAACTCGGTACATAAATTGTTCTAATTAATCCGGACAACTTTCTAATTTACAGTCATTAGCTACGACCAACAGGAAGTCGGCTATATTTATTTTAATGTGGATTTTTTTTTAAAACGGGCTGTAAACAAATTAATACTCCTCCAAGCAGAAACACTGAAATCACACCAAACATTTTTTATCATGATGCCAAAATACTGAAGATGCTAAATTGCGGACGGATTTAGGATATCTTGAACGATGATTTAATGGCAATTTATTAAAGTTACAGTAAAAAAGAGAAAACTTTTTTTTTTTTATCTTTTAAGAGCAGCTTCCAAACACTTCATAAAAAATTACATACACAGAACAATACAGTCTGAGAATATGTGATTAATTTCATGAATTTACAATACACTATGCAGAGGAGAAAATTAAAAAACTATCAGAGCTGCTTCTGAGTGAGAGCTCCCTGTCACTGCAGCTGAGTGAGGGGGTGGGGTGGGGTGTGAGTGACTGTGTGAGTGACTGTGTGGATTGAGGAGCTGGGTGAGAGAGAGAAAGAGAGAGAGGGTCTGTTTTTTAAAATCTTTAAAAAATGCTTATAAATCATTAAAGATTTTGATAACACTTTATAATAAGGTCTCATTTCTTAACATTAGGAAATGCATTAATTAACGTGAACTAACAATGAAAAATATATTTTTACAGCATGTTAATTCTTCCATGATAGTATGAACTAACAAAGAACAATTTTTTTTAAAGCATTTATTAATCTTTTTAATGTTAGAAAAATAGTCATGTTCAAAAGATAAACTTTAAAATTTAATAATATATTAATACATTTTGGAATTAATATTGATCAACATTAAATGGTATATAATTATTAATGTTTATATAGATATATATATAATGATAGCTACAGACACCAAACTCGGTACATAAATTGTTCTTATTAATCCGGACAACTTTCTAATTCACAGACATTAGCTACGACCAACAGGAAGTCGGCTATATTTATTTTAATGTGGGTTTTTTTTTTAAACAGGCTGTAAACAAATTCATACTCCTTCAAGCAGAAACACAGAAATCACACCAAACATTTTTTCTCATGATGCCAAAATACTGAAGATGCTAAATTGTGGACGGATTTAGGATATCTTGAACGGTGTTTTAATGGCAATTTATTAAAGTTACAGAAAAAAGAGAAAACTTTTTTTTTTATCTTTTAAGAGCAGCTTCCAAACACTTCATAAAAAATTACATACACAGAACAATCACAGAATTTAAAGTTTTATATGTTGTTCTGTGTGTGTGTGTGTGTGTTTCACAGAGTTGATGGTTTGGATTAACCCTTTAATTGCCGTATCCCTTAAAACCAAACTGCCAGAGGGTTACTGTAATGCGTGTGCTCGCTGGGCACCGTTTTATCGATGCCACCAGGGTGGCGTATGCTGACGGCTTGGGCCCGTCATCGCTGCTTGCAGCTATATTTATTATTGTCCTCTCGTTGTTCCAAACTTATATGGCTTTCTTTCTATAGTGAAACACAAACAGAGAGATTTTGCAAAATAAAATAGGCTGCTTTTTTATACAGTTAAAGTCAAGTGAGCTGCTAAAAGAGCAAAAAACACCATTAAAGTTACATTTAAGCAAAATAATGAATAATATACACTATTCCACTTATGTTTTACCGTTACACAATAGATTTTTGTGAAGAACTGATTAAGAACAGACATATTTCTCATTTGCACAATCCACATATTCATGATTTCAAACCTAATGTAGCCAGTTTTAATATGTGCATAAAATTTGAGAGGTGATAATTTGAGTATTTTACTCACACTTAGGTCTCAAGAGACTTAAAATATAGCAATACAGTCCTAGAAAATAAAAATAAAAAATGCACATAATAAGGAAAGTCATGCAGAACAATATGAGGGCGAGTAAAATGATGAAACGATCTTAATTGATGTTACATGCACTGTATCTGAATGAATATCACACATGCATACATGCAAAAATGTTTAATGTATACAGGTTGAATTGCAATGTAAAAAGTATAGTAGAGATCCAGCTTTCTGTTAATCGTTCAATGGTCTTTGCTTGAATTATATGTATGCAAGCATAATCGGCACTATTTTAAATGAAGTATTACATTTTATGAGTTATCCTTTTCTTTGCACTTACTGAACGTGTTTTAAGTTGCTGAATGCTAGTAACTCATCTATGAATCAGTATCAGTAATATCAGTTTGTTTTCAGTTTCTGTGTATCAGTCAGAATATCCTCTGCTCATTTCTGTCATATTGGAGATTCAGTGATCGAAACGGGTGTCTGACGAATGTTTAATGTGCATGTGTTACCATATCAGGTGGTGTGTTTGTGTCTCAGGTGGAGCAGTGTGTATGTGAGTGTGAAGTCTTAAACATGCAAAAACATTTGGGTAAATTATAGTATCAAACCTGTAGTGGTCTATAGAAGACGTCATGTTTCAAACTAGGGAGCGATCAGTTGTGATGAAGAATAAAAACCTGTCATTAAAAAGTTTTTGTGCAGTCTTTTGTGCCTGTAGGTGTTAGCTCACAGTGCATTAACGAATGTTAACAAACACACATTTTAATAATGCATTAGTAAATGCTGAAATTGACATTAAGATGAATAAATGCTGTAGAAGTACTGTTCATTCTCAGTTCATGTTTTGTTAATTGTTACCTAATGAACCTTATTGTAAAAGTGTTTCTATGAAATGAATTGCATTTAGAAATGACCAACAATTGGACATTCAGATGAGAAAACTGACATTCTCAGCTCTCTTCCGGTCTCATGTGTGTATCATTGACCTTATAATGCAGATTCAGCCCACAGCTAAATGAGACCAGACTAATTGATCTTCCATCATGTGTCCTGAACAACACAGGCAGGCACTGACACTTGAAATAAATATGGCATAATTACAGGAGCTGATACAATGTGATTTGTTAAATACATTTAATATATTAATTAAAAAATGTTGCATTTAAAACAAATAAAGACCCCATACTATAAGAGTCCTGCTGACAGAGGGCGGTGGGCGTGGCCTGCGCTTGACGTCACAGCTCAGAATGACCTTCATCTCGGGAATCCTCATCCTCTGCATCACTTCATTATAAAGAAGAGTTATTATTAACAGCACATAATACCTGAGAGTCATGATATAGAAGTCGAAAACTGAAAAATGATTATATGGAATAATTTTAAGAATATAATATGTTCACACCCGCATGATTTTTATTAAGGATTTGAACGTCTTCAGTATTAAAGGGAAAGGCCGCAGCGGAGCACACTATTATCTCCACTAATAGGGGAGACCACAAACCCACAAAACCTTTAAATCCATGTCTGCGTTTTACCCAAATGCGTTCTATTTACTGATTTTATATTTCACATTCATTCTCGGACTCTGTTTGAAAAAGCATCTCCGCGCATCCCTATATTCCCACAATCTCCTCCCCCTCCAGGAGTCAGATGGGATTTCCTTCGCGGTGTGTCAGGTGATGTTGTCGGCCATTTTGTACCGCAGATTCATCTACAGGATCCGTTAAGAGCAGTTTCCATCTTTTGACTGGGATTTAAAGCCATTGTTTCGTACCAAACCGTTCATCCTCAGAACCCGGTTCCCGTCTGTTTGTACGGTTCTGCCCTCTCCAGCAGCATTAGCTCGGTGTTATTAGGGTTTTGAGGTGAAATTAGAGGAATAATGTCGTCGGGAAGCCCTGAATACTCGCCGTTCTTCGCAGTGATGGGCGCCTCAGCAGCGATGGTCTTCAGCGGTAACGTTATTTTTTATTTATTTATTTAATATATCTATTAAACATACTATGTACATAATTATATTATCTTAATTATAAATCTTCTTATTCTTGATATCTGAGGAAATGTCATTCAAATTATTGGTGTTATTTATTATTATTACGAATATAGATACACTTATTTATTTTATTAATCATCACCTTCAGATTTGACATCAAAAGAGATCATTATAATCCAATCCTGTCAGTGCTGCTTCCATTAAACCTGGTGTCGTATGAAATATTGTTAAAATGTTATTAAATACGTGCTTACAACTCATATTAGTTAAAATATGAGATTTCTGTATGGTCATAATCCATGTATGTGCCAGTCGAAAAATAGCTAGTGAGATATTCCTTATTGATACTATTGCAATGCACGTATATTGATTTTAAAATATTAAATATTTTCTCATTAAATGCAGCTAGCTTTAGTGATTTAACCAGCTATGGGAGACAATGCATTGGGTAGATTGAGAGATTATAGTTTTTTGTAGGTCAAGGGATTATTTACAAGGTTAAACAGGGTTTTTTCACAGGTATTGATCATCCTTGGTTTCAGAGGCCCACTCTTACCCACTCTTATATTACTGGGGTATTTTTCTGTTAAATTAACCCCAAATTGCATGGTGTTCTAATGCATCTATATTGTATATTGTATTAAGATTAGTTTTGAGTAACAGCTTTAATGTGATGATGAGCAGAATGCATCATATCCTCATCATCACAGAAGAAATAGATAGATATAGATCTCTAGTGGATTTTAAATAGATGCATGTTTAGTAATCAGACTGCTAATTTTAACAGGTTGTACTGTGCTGCAGAAATCGTGCGATGCTGAGACGAGGTGCAAAATACAGTAGAGAGGGACGTCACGACATCAGATGCATCTGTGTGTGTTTCCAGTACAAGGCGTCATGCTGTTTATTCTGTTAGACCACACTTCAGGCCTGTTGGGTCTGGTTATCTGTAACGTTATCTCTGTGAATGTCATCAGTAATGCAAACAAACCAATGCAGAAGCAGGTGTGTGTTTGTTTAAAATGTGCACAGTTCTGGCTGGAGAGGTCAGCAAATGCTTTGCGATTGAACAGCTTTTTTTAATGAGAACGGCACCAAACAGCAGCATCCGTGTCTTTGTGAGTCAGTAACGAAGGGTTTCTTTAGTGTGCGTCCAGTTTGTCACTGAACATGAAAGCGAACTGCCCAGAAGAAACCGCTGAGGTTGATTTATTATTTATATATTTGAGGGGTTCTGCTGCTTTAGCTGTGAAATGCTGAATAAAGCTGTCAGTTCTGTTTAGCATTACACTTGAAATCAAAATGAACTTTAATTACTGCCATCATTTGTATTCTAGCTCTTAAGGCCTGTTTGCACTAAAAAAAAAAAACAACCGTCTCAGAATCCTCACCAACAGCCAATAAAATGATTTATACCAAGAAAAAAACACAGAAAATTGATAGTTAATCTGTGCTGTTATAGGTATAATAGGACTTTTCCACAAACAGGTCTTTATTGTGCACGTTATTTCTTTTAAAAACGTTCGTCTTCATAAATTGCTTCGCCTCTCAAACAACTTCCTGTTTCAGGTGACATCATCAAGCCCTCTTATTTTTAGCCTCTACTCCAGTATGCAACGCCTCTTTTACGATCCAATTAATTTTGGGTGGTTAAATCAAGCTCCGCCCTGCATTGTATGTCCTGTTTGTAAAGTAAAACGGGGTTTTGATTGATTCATGCTTTATATGCATCTAGACAACAGTGTTTTTGCTGTTTTAAAGGAAGTTGTGTTTTTTTTAATAGCTCAGATATACAGTTATTAGTGCCCTTAAAGTGCATGGCCCATTTTGTACTGTAACCTTGATTTTTTTTTTTTTTTATTGTTTTCAGTGGTAATCTGCATTATGCTACGAATGCTGTCGATAGAGCTTAACTTGTAATGAACCCAAAATATTTCTTTATAGTGTCCAGGAGTGAGCAAATTAGACGGTTGTGTTTGATGTCAGACATTCCTGTTCGTTTCCACTCAGAGGAAGGGAGTTATTCTGTGAATGCCTGTCATTGAGGCTCAGCTGATCTGATCAACACTATATTTACTCGTGGAATAAGTGATTTGACAAGTGTTGTGACTAACAGGCGTCATGCACACAGATCTTTTCTGATGGCACTGTGTCTTTGGAAGAGCTGGAGCTAATTTGAGAGGAGATGTTAGTCTTTTATCTGACTTGGCATCCTGTCCCGGTTCAGTCTGTGCTCATTTGTAAGTCTCTCAGGATACCTCTACTAAATAAATACATGTTTAGTCAAGCAGGTTAGTATAGCAGAATGCAGTAGGAATGAATTATCTATAGGTTACTACTAGTGATAGACTCAAATATCGCACACTGTTTAATCGATTAACTGAATAATCAGATGATATTTGGCCTTTTTTTGTTTTTTTTCAGTGGCACATTTTCTATTTTCAAGTTAGCATTAGGTTTGAGTAATAAATATTGTTTAAAATAATGCATAAATCAATTCCAGTTTATTTATGTAATCTGTTATCATGTAATTTATTGGCAAAATAAAAAAGGAAGTAATTATTGCCATTGGGAATGGGCCACAATAATGGACTAGTTTAGTTAAATTGACTAGTTTAGTAGTATTTTTTAGTATTTTTCATATACAATCGGCTGTGCTTTTAGCTGTTAAGACAAACTTATGTATTTAAAGTCATCCTATCCATTTTTGGTCATTGCATTGGGCGTTTTGAGCACCATGCTATAAGTGTTGCATATTAAGATGTCGAATTAAAATGGTCATTATACAAGGCACTTCAGATCATTTTGGTTATATTTAGTTTTGCATGTGACTAATTGGTATCAGTCTTCATTTCCAGACCTTTTCCTTCAGTTAATATGTTATGGGTCAGTAATGGTTCTTCAAGATTATCCCAAACTTTTCACCGGCCAAATAATTCATCACCAATATATCTGAATGTCAGATGGTTTCACCAAGATTTCATCAGATCCTGTTATAAATTAAAGGTCTACTTATTGATTTCATTTTAAAAATAGACATGACCTAACAAAATGCTGAATTGGTCACGCAAGACTTGCCCATCATCAATAAAGCATATTTCATTTGAATATCCTGCTTTCAATTATATTAAGCATTGGTTTTATTCAAAAGGGTTATTATTATTATATTTTTATTTTTTTGAGCTTCTCCTGGGAAAAGTTGAGATTTTCTGTCAAATATAAACCTGATGGGGCTTATATAATTAATATATTTGTATAGTGTTGCGAGAAAAATATTTTTATTATATTAAATTTATTGATTTTATTTATTTTTATTTCTATTATGATCATTTTTTATACCACTTAAACTGAGTTTGTCATGAAAATAGCTATAGCTGCTGCTGTTATGGCATGAAATTAATTAATGCATCAACATCTAAACAAAAGCACTTTAATTGCAAAAATTCTAAAGCAAGAAAACAGATTTTTTCCAATGTTTTTGAACCGATCATTTGCTGTGAAAGCAGTAAATCAGACTCCGTTATCAGATTGTTTTACCTGACATTTTTGTGTGTGTTGTTCTCAGAGCAGGTAGAGTTGGTCTTAAATAGTGTGTGTGTGTGTGTGTGTGTGTTTGGACAGTGGCCATCTGCACGCTGAAGGATTGATTCTGCTCTTCATCGCACAAGCCCATCTGTCACAGCACACACACACACACACACTCTGTTATTGGCTAGTTTTGGTGATTCTGTGCTGCAGCAGTAGTTGTAATCATGGTTAATGCAGCAGGGTTACGCTTTAATCCCGGATACTAAGATTAGACTAAGATTCCTGGATGAACATGCTGTAATGTGCAGCAGTGTGTTAAGCGTGAGCAGAATTAACACCAACTTTAATTCACTAGTCCTAAAATTAACACTCTAACTCGAACAATTCCCAAGATCATTGCAGACACGTGCAAAATACTGAGGATTCACTTAAAAAAATAGCCCATCTAACTTGGTATGATTTGAACAAGTAAACGAATAAATATAAAATAATAAAAATATGCTTACATGAAATTGAAACTAAAATAAATGATCAATATTATAAAAATGGTCAGCTAGTTGCCAAGGCAACGTTTATTTTTTTGTTTTACCTGATAAAATTAAAAAAAATTATATAAAAATGTAATTAATAAAGTAAATTAAAAACTTATCTAAAATTATAGTAAAAACAGAAAATAATGAAAATAAAAAACAATTTAAAGTATCTCAGGGATACTGAAATAGCACTGGTTTGAGCCTGAGATCAGTTCCAGTTCTGCTGGTGCTTAAATTATTATATTTTCTCCATGGTATATTTCTGTTGTCGGTAAGGATATTATTGTGAGTAGATTCCTTGCTAATAATATTATTTTTGAATTGTTAGTGCAGTTTACCTTTTATTGCGGTTTGATAATGCAGTCTTCACTATTACTATTGCTCATACAGTTTTTTTAAAACCACTATTAAACTTTAGTTAAAAAGGGTTCTGTTATTAATCTTCTAAGTTGTCAAATGTATGATTTTCATTCTTGTGGACAATAAAATAGGTGAAGCAGTGAGCAACCAACCCCGCAGCCTTGCAGGATGTGATAGAAATGCCCAAGCAAGCAATCCCTTAGCAGTGCTATAAAAGCACCCAGCAGCGGCGGGTTTAGTTCTTCACAGGCAGTCTGTGCCCTTTTTGCCCTTTTAGTTTCACCACTGAACACTGCAGAAACATCGCAGGAGACGTGAATCATGCTGTTTCTGCAGAATCAGGCAGCGTTGAAAAATTATGCAATATTATGCATCATCCGATGTACACCAGATCACTTTTTTTATTGAAATCTGTACGATATTAATGCATTTTGCATCTTTTAGAGCTGGGCTGAGAGCATAGCTATAACCGTTTACTCCCTGTTTTAGTGCACTTTTATTGGAAAGTCAAATAATGGTGCTTTAATATTTTTGTTGCAGTAATAATAAACCGTGCATTAAGTGTAAGTTTGTGTTTGTGTGCAGCGTTGGGCGCGGCGTATGGCACGGCGAAGAGCGGCACGGGTATCGCTGCCATGTCCGTGATGCGTCCGGAGCTGATCATGAAGTCCATCATTCCTGTGGTCATGGCGGGGATCATCGCTATATACGGGCTGGTGGTGGCCGTCCTCATCGCCAACAGCATCTCAGACAAGATCACTCTGTACAAGTGAGTTAAACAGATCATCACTACTAGGGAACTCTGACTCTGATCAGATATATAAATATATATATAATTAAAACCAATTCACAATATGAATAATTACTATTATATTTTCTTAATGATACTAAAATAACAGTAGTTATTTTATACGTCAATACCAAAATTTGATGATATTGTAGAAAAGATTGGTACTGTTGGAATTTTTTTTCAACATTTATTCTTTTTAATTATTTTTAATTAATATAAATGCATTTTAAATTAAATTGAAACTGTTTTAATGCACTCATACATATATTTAAGCACTGATTTACTTCCTTAAAATTACATTTATGTAATTCTTTATTTTACCAGCTAACGGATTGTTGTGTGTGTGTGTGTGTGTGTGGCAGGAGTTTCTTGCATCTGGGCGCAGGTCTGAGCGTGGGTCTGAGCGGGCTGGCGGCCGGGTTCGCCATCGGTATCGTGGGAGACGCGGGCGTCCGTGGCACCGCCCAGCAGCCGCGTCTCTTCGTGGGCATGATCCTCATTCTGATCTTCGCTGAAGTTCTGGGTCTCTACGGCCTCATCGTAGCCCTGATTCTCTCAACCAAATAAACTGGCAGTCAGCATGCAGCGCTGCCGGACCGCAAGACGGGGAACGTGGATCAAAAAAAGTGGGAAGGTGGGGGGGTGGGAAATTAAGGTACCTTAAACTAAAATGAAATTAGATGAATTGAGAGGTGGGGAAATAATCCTACACGTTATAACAGGCTTTGCGTTTGGTTTTGAAAGTGTCTCTGAAAGTGTACAGTCGTCCCAGTTTGATAGTTTTGATTTCTTGTAAATGCGGTATATAGTGATTCCGTCCTGTGTCTGTGAAGAAAAAAAGAATAATAATAATAACGCTGTAATAGATCTCATTCTCTGTTTGTTTCCACACCCCTCCTGCCTATCGATCTGTTAGCCAATCACGTGTTCTCTTTCTCTCCCTTCATGTTTGAGAGGGAAACACACGAACGCCTCTGGTTCCTGTCTCTTCCTGTCACGTGATTTGGGAGTTTTATAAATTGAAGTGTTTGTGACGTGGAAAAACGCACTGATGAATCTGTATGTGGAATGGAGTAGTTTTTGTTTAACGTCCTTTTTTTTTGTTTTCCACTGATTTTATTTATTAAGAATATTGTTCATGAAAATGTACTTGAAGCTCCTCAGATCCTTTGAATTGATATTTATATAAACATAAATATATATAAATACAAATACAGATCTATATATATATAAGAATAGAGCTGCACTGGCCGGGTTCTGGTTTGCTGGCGAGTGCAGTTGTCTGGGAGTATTTCAGCTCGATGTGTGTATTTCTGGATGTTTCCTGTGTATATCTGATGTTTGGTTGTATTAAAGGTGTGCGTGTGCCCCTCGATGGGTCTCACAAGTGTAATTTCCACATGCCTGAGTTCCCTGTGCTTATTCATCATCTGACGGCTCGTGTGAGTGTGTTCAGCCTCAACCTTGATAATAATTCACCAATTACTTAAACGTCCTTAAAGCTAGACAAACATAATTTAAACAAAGAAATCTGGTTATTGCACCACACGGATTTGTTCTTAACCTTTTAGATATTTCCTCAAGTAATTATCACACAACTACTTGTTTTCAAACATTTTATTTCCAGAACCCGGGAGTAAAATTAATTCCAATAAATTAATTTATTTTGCAGGGTTTCTGCTCGTCTTTAAAACGTTTTAATTTGCCGTTGTATAAATCAAGGCCTTAAAAAGTATTACAGTGCGTCTGGAAAATATTCACAACACTTTACTTTTTCCACAGTTTGTGTTACAGCTTTATTCCAAAATGGATTCAATTCTATATTTTCCTCAAAATTCTACAAACAATACCCCATAATGACAACGTGAAAGAAGTTTGTTTGAAATCTTTGCAAATTTATTAAAAATAAACATCTGTGGATGTGACATCCTCAAAGCAGTTTCGTAATGAAATATACTTAAGATAAAATATTTGTTTAAAACAACTTAACACGTTTATAACGTTCATTTTTCAGTAAGAATCTAATGATTGATTAGTTCGTAAAAACCTTCACGAGCAACATTAAGATTCTCCCCTGAGAAAAACTAAATATAAGAATATGAATAAAATGAGATTTGAACAGTTTTAAGTCTTTGAAGTTTTTATATATATATATATATATATTAGGACTAAAAAGAGACTATTTGTTAAAGTGGCATGGAAATAGTGGAGCAGGCCAAAGGGCTTTCTTATGATGAAGAAGATGAAAGGGGGTCAAATTGAATGCATTATTCATGTTGTGTTAAGAAACAAGCCTATAATTACACGTCATCAGCTTTTAATTGTTTACACACCCTCTTTATAAACATAGTGGGGGACAAAAAGGACAATTTCTTTAATATTTACTATTTTTTATTTAAAGTTACAACACATTGCATTATCAACAACATCTAATATGCTCCAGATTTCAAATAGGTTTGAAAGATAAATCCTCTCATAAGAAATGACATCGCATGAAGCAGGAATGTGAAGCGTCATCTCAGTGTCTCATGTATTGATCGTGTTCAGTCCAGGCTGCTGAGGAGAGTGTCTGCTATATGACTGATGGCTGTGTATGTGCTGCTCTCAGGAAACGCCTGCAGGAAGTCCCGGCCCTCCTCTAAACTCGCTGTCAGGAGCGGATCCAGCGGTACGGAGCCTACAGACACACAGCCAGTCAGTATATGTGTATAGTCAGGGATAGTCTCATCCTGTATTCAAAATGAGATGCTGTGCACCATCAAGTGGTGAATGGTGGAACAACTCGAGTGAAAAGTGTGGGTAGATCAGCACATTACCTAGAAACACAGATCCAGTGAGCTTGGCTAATTCCTCACCTCCACCTTTAGAGAAAATGTTACTGCACTCCTATAAAACACACATCAGTGTTTAATACAGATTGTTAGATGGCATTTTCCCGTACAGTTGTATGTGTTTGAAACTCACAGAACAGTGTGGACACACAAAGCCGCTCATGTTCTCCACGATGCCCAGGATCTTCACGCCGGTCTTCTTACAGAAGGTTATCTCGCGCCTCACGTCTCCTGTAGACACCGCCTGCCGTTTGAAAGGGTGATAAAGTCCCCATGAAATCAAAATGTTACGTTTTTTGGCTCTAAAGGTCCTTGCACACTGAGTTTTTCCGTATATTCGTCATCCTTTCGAAAACTGAACCTGTTCCAAATTTTATTTTTTATTTTTAATCAAGCATTCAAAACTTGCAGTCTCTCACTACCGCAAATATGGATCAACAATTTTGATGACATCACTCTGCACTTCAGCTTCTCATCAAACTTTCTGTCCAATCAAATGCTCTCTAGAATCCAAAGCGTCCCGCCCCATACACTATAAATAGACACTGAAGCTGCGGCTGAAATCGGTCACTTGTTCAAGAATTTGTATTTTCTGTAGGGTGAATGGCACGTAGTGCACTAAATAGGGGATAGGGATCGATTCAGACAGTGTAAATATGCTTTACATTGGGGTGAAAGAAGGATCGTATGCATGAGTCGGCGTAGACCACAAAACGTATTGGACCCATTTGAATTCTACACCGAATTGTATATTTTATAGCAATATAGATGAGATTGTGACTGTCAAATGCAGCTTTACTGACCTCGACGGCTCTAGTCCAAGCTGTGATTTAAACAAACGCTATTGGCGATTTAAAAAAGGTTTCAGTTAAAAAGACTTCAACGCATAGAATAACAATGCATGTTTCAAAGCACTTCAGTGGACCTTTAATGCATGTTATTCAGCAGACTAGTTCAACATTCTTGTCCAAAACTTTAGAGCGTTAAAAAATAAATACCTCACATTGTGTCAATCACGTTTACACACTGCCGTCCGTCATAAAAAAATTGTACCAGGTTCGATTTTCTACGTTTTCGCATCCGTAGTAAACATTTTCAAAGGAAAGGATGACGAATACGAAAAAGAAAAGAAAAAAAACGCAAACAAAAATTTCCGACTCAGTGTGCAAGGACCTCTACAGCATCGTTATGTTCACCTGTGGTGTAGTGACCAGCACGGCTCCGTCCACTCTGTGTTTGCGCAGGTTCTCGAGCACGGCCAGGTGTTCATCTGACGTCCCCGGTGGCGTGTCCACCAGCAGAACGTCCAGTTCGCCCCATGCCACATCACTGACAAACTGCCCAATCAGAGCTAAGGAAGAGATGGGGATGTGAGACGAGAACACATCAGGTACCAAAGTTCAAAAGGTTAAACAGCAAAGGTCAGACCTGTTTTTTTGGGCCCCCTCCACACGACGGCCTCGTCCGAATCCTCCATGAGGAAGCCGATGGACATGAGCGCGAGCTGCTGCTGGGGGTCTGCATACACCGGCACCCACCCTGCGTCACACTGATGCACCTCCGGCTTCCCCACACTCAGCATCCGCGGGATACTGGGCCCACACAGATCCACATCCAGGATACCCACCTGACACACAGAATAGATTAAAATACAGCACAATATAATAGAATAAACTAAAATAGAATAGACTAGAGCAGAAGATAATTGAACAGTGCAGAATATAAGAGTGTAGACCAGAATATAATAGAATAAAGCACAATGAAATAGAATAGAGTAGAATATACCACAATATAATAGAATAAAGTATAATAGAATAGAATAAAGTAGAACAGCATAGAACTAAACAGAGCCAAACAGAATAGATGAAATACAATAGAGCAGAACATACTGTAATAGCACAATAGAATAGAATAAATCATAATAAAATAAAGTAGAATATAATCAAGTAAAACAGAATATAAAAGAACAGAGTAGAATATAATAGAAAATAGCAGAATAGATGAAAGATCATAATTTTATAGAGCACAGTATAATAGAATAAAGCATAATATAAAAGAACACAATAGAAAAGAGCACAGTGTAACAGATCTGCATAGAATTGAGTAGAATTTAATAGAACACAGTAGCATAGAACTGAATATAAGTGCAATAGAATAGAATAAAGCAGAAGAGGATAGAACAGAATAGAATCTAGTAAAGGAAGTCTAATAGAATACAGTAGAATATAATATAATAAAGCAGAATAAAAATAGATCACAATATACCAGCATTTAGGAGAATATTAAAAAAGCACAATATAATAGATCTGCAAAGAATTTAATGGAGAAGAATATTAGATGAAATGTAGCACATTAGAATAGAATAGAGAAGCATAGAATTGAATAGAGCACAATACAATGGAATGGAGCAGAACAGAATCAAATAAAAATGAATAGAATAAAGCAGAAGAGAATAGAATCAAGTAAAAGAAGTATAATAGAATACAGTAGAATATAATAGAATACAGTAGAATAAAAATAGAACACAATATAATAGAATGGATCTGCATAGAACTTAATAGAGAAGAATATTAGATAAAATGTAGCACATTAGAATAAAATAGAGCAGCATAGAATTGAATAGAGCACAATACAATGGAATGGAGCAGAACAGAATCAAACAAAAATGAATAGAATAAAACAAATAGAATAGAGCAAATGCTAATAGAATAGAACACGATGGTATCTGACCTTCTTTCCTGCATGTTTGAGCGCCAGGGCGAGTTCAGTGGTGATGGTGCTTTTCCCTACTCCACCTTTCCCAGACAGAACCAGAAGCACGTGCTTCACCTGATCCAGATTCCCTTGCTCTGACACACATGTGAGCTTGAGTTGAGTTTATTTCCTCTCTGGTTATTTAAACCTCTCACACAAACACTGCAGAGCTACAGTGAAGCTAGAAGGTAATATCATGCTACTGTGATATATACTGTGGTACTGAATGATGACGTACCGTGGAACTCCAACAAATATCATCATACTAAATGTTCAACCAAAACAGTAGATTTCCAATATCAATGTCTAAAATTATGGCGTTGTTTTGGTTCAGATACAAAACAGTTTTACCACGCTGTACTGTTACATCATGTCCACAAACAATGTATTATCATTACATTTATTTCAAAATGCTGTATTATTACATTTATGTTTATTTACATTCCGTTGCATCCATGACAATGTAAATGGACAGCTGTGAAGAGATTAGTTGTATTCCATGAATGAAAAAGTTCTGTACTCACCTCTTTTGTCCATGTTGGTTTATTTTACTTCCGCAATACGTCAAATGACTAGAGCAAGCTCGTCCAATCAAACATAAGAGTTCACCGCGTATGAAGTTACTATTGGTCAATACACCAATTTAGCCACGCCCCTGTTAATATCCTTCAAAACTGTAGTGTGTAAAGTTCCCAACCCCAATTAATTAATTAGTTATATATATTTTTTATTAATATTTTTATAATACTCCATATAGTATATTTTCCTGATTAAAATAATGTTAGCCACAGTTTGAGCATCTGTGAAGAAAAAAAATATTTTCTTTAAAACACACGTTTATTTTTATGTTTTTAGTTCACTGATGCTTGCATGTTAGTCTGTAGATAATCAGATAATTTGTCGTTTAAGGTAAAGTTGACGGAAAGCCAGCGCGGGCTGATCCTTAAAGCGGACTTTAATGAGGATGACCTGCTACATTAGGAGCACTATTATGGCGAAGGCTTCACATAATGAATATTAACTACGTAACAAAACGTTTGCGCAATATGACTAACCGATTGGCTGAAAAAGAGACGAGGGAAGTGGGCGTTACTCAGCTAGCCAATGGAACTTTGGCGCTCGAGCAACGACGGCATGACCTAATTAATATTCATGAGCTATGCCTTTTCCGTAGTATGACTGATGACTGGCCGGTGTTGTGTTGTGTTGTGTTGTGTGTAGATGTAGGTCACCAAACTAACACGCAGCAGATATATCACTTACAGCAGCTCCTGATGGACACGCGTGTTTAAAGCAGAGAGAATAAACTCTACGAAAGCATAACAAGGTATGTGAGTTCATATGTTAATTATGTCATCATTTTAGTAAAGATGTGATTTCTGAAAGTCCATTTAGTGAAATGACTCTTTGAAATGAGTCTAAAAATGTATGTAAACACGTTTTCCTGTTAATACATTCATATATTAATCCTATCAGTATAGTTATTTATTATAATATCTTTAATTTTAACTCCTCCAAATGTGTACAGTGCTTTGAGTGTCAAGAAAAGCTCTAAATGAATGTAATAATAAATATTATAACAGTTTAGATGTTATAATATGTTATTATTATTATATTATGATAATATTCAGTATAAGTGTATATTAGTAATATAAGTTTATTAAGTATCATTATAATTAGTATTATTTTTATTCATGTCAGAGGTTTAGGGAATTTGTTTTCATTGTTTTTAAATGTGATTCATTTATGTATATCAATGTAATTGTTGAAATTAATAATAGCAGCAACAATTCAGCATAAATGATATGAATAGTCAAGCACCATGTGACATCATGTATTTGAACTATTTTATAATTAGTATGCATTCTGCTTAATGAGCTTATATTAAATGATTACATTAAGTATTTGTACTTCAAAAAACTACATT
This sequence comes from Barbus barbus, assembly GCF_936440315.1. Classification (NCBI taxonomy): domain Eukaryota; kingdom Metazoa; phylum Chordata; class Actinopteri; order Cypriniformes; family Cyprinidae; genus Barbus; species Barbus barbus. The sequence continues at coordinate 23,688,298 of NC_136722.1, read as the reverse complement.
TCGACCTGTGTTACTCTTATCGCATTACCTTTACGCAATCATGTTATGAATATGCTGTTTGCATGAGAAATGTGCTCATGCCAGCGTAATGCAAACTTAGTGCACCATTGCATTTCCCAGAAGCACATAAGTAAAGATGGGCCAGTTGGTCAGCTCTGGGGTGGTGGAGGTATCCAGGGCAGGATTCTTGTTTTGGATGCACGTTATCCATCAATTAGTGAACACCTGGCTGTGTCACGTAAACATTAGGACAGAATCATTTAAGTCTTTTAATCCAATTATACACTTATATCTGGGGAATAGAAAGGTTTGAAATGCAGTCATAACCTATTAAGGAATCAGATTTGTATGAAAAACACTAAGAATGCCAGTTTCTGTGTATGCATGTGCAATGAGAGTTATAAAGAGCATTTTCTGCTATGCCAGCCTGTTCTGGTGATGCTTTTTAAAGTTTCTTCACCCTCGTGGGCTGTTTTGAAAACTCTTACAGTGTAAACATCTGAGCAGATCACATGAAGCATGTAAGACTAGAGTCTCGGATTGCCAGCCGTGGCATATGGAGCCATCAGAAGTAAGATACAGTGTCAGCCGAGGCAGTCTGTCGGTGCAAAACAAGTTGATGGCAAAGCCTGACATCTGTGAGTCAGCAGCTACAGGAAGTGATGCTGAGAAAATTACAGATCAGCTGCAGTACTACTGACAAACCCTTCACAAAAATAGATGGATGGACAGACAGACAGATAGATAGACAGACAAATGAACAGACGGATAGCTAGATAGACAGACAGACTGACAGATAGATGAAGGGTTAGACAGACAGATGAAGAGAGACAGACAGACCGACAGACCGTCAGATGAAAATAGATAGACAGACAGACAGACAGACAGACATACAGATGAAAAGATGGATGGATGGATGGAAGAAATAACAGCCTCATTCTGTTCTTGTGTTCCAGGAATGTCTTGGAATAAGTATGTTGTTAGTGAGAATGTCCCGGAGACTGAAGCCACGACCCCCGGCCCAGAAGAGAAGCAGGCTGTGGGATCACAGGTGAGCAGGACTATTTCTGACAGGTTATTTTGAGCTAACTAGCACTAGTTTTACATTACCTGGCATCCGGCCAATCAGAGTCTCAAATGAACGGTTTCAGTGACACAACATATGCTGCGCTGCTTTAAATCAGCTTCTCACACATGAAGATAATCAAACTTCTTAATAGGCTTAAAACAGGCTTTATTTTCTTTATGAAAAATTTGGTTACACTTTATTTTTAGGTGTCCTTGTTACAAATGTACTTACTATTATAATAACAATACATTATGCATAATTATATGCAAGTAACCCTAAGCCAAACCATATAGTAAGAACATGTAGTTAATTAATAATACTCAGTCCTTAAATGTAGCTTTACACTGTAACAAAGCCTTAAAATAAAGTGTAACCAAAAATGTCATTTATTAATATTTCCTTTGATTTTAATATGTGACCTGAACATTTCTGAGAGGTCCTGACTGGTTTTGTTTGTGTGGTCAGTCGGAGGGCAGCTCTACAGGGTACGAGCCGGTGACGGTGTGTGTGCCAGCGGAGCTGCCGCCGGTGGTGCCCGTGACGGGCGAGTCGTTCTGCCAGTGTCCAGCTCAAACAGAGCTCAGCTCAGACGCCCAGATCAGCCCATACACCCTCAGCTGCACCTGCGGAGAGGAAGAACAGGGTCAGATTCAGTACATTTAATCATGCATTTAAACACTAAAGAGAAAAGAATCGCACTGAGCTGGCTTGAGAAATGTGATCTGCACTTTGTCATACACAACCTTTGAAAAGCTTGGGGTCAGTGAGATTTTCTTTTATTCAGCAAGGACACATTAAACTGACCACAAATGACAGTATAGACATTTACAGTGTCACAAAATATTTCTATTTCAAATAATTGCTGTTCTTACGTTTCTATTCTTCAAAGAATCCTAAAAGAAATGTTTCTTGAGCAGCATATTAGAATGATTTCTGAAGGATCATGTGACACTGAAGACTGGAGTAATGATGCTGAAAATTCAGCTTTGATCACAGAAATAAATTATATTTGAAAATACATTCACATAGAAAATGGTTCTTTTAAATTGTAATAGTATTTCACAATTTTTCTGTATCACTGTATTTTTTAATCAAATAAACAGCCTTGGTGAGCAGAAGAGAAATCTTACCGAATCTTTAAACTGTCAAAATCCATATCGATCCATCTATATCACAAAGCACTTATGAAACTATAACATGCATAGAATAGAGTAATCCATTATATTTATATCCAAAGTCAGAATGAACCAAAAATTCATTTTTAAATAAGTCATAATTTATTTCAATTAAATAATTAATTAAACATGTTTTGGCCTTTCCTTTAGGCCGCTGAAGCACGGAAGTGGCTATGCTTTTGCTACGCACTTCATTCCACAAAAACTTTTATTTCTTATTCTCGTCTTATATATTTGATTGATAACTAAAAATACTTTTTGTTAAATGGCTACAAAACATTTTTTAAATAAGAGACAACACACTGTTTAATGCGATCAAAAAAACATTCCCTAACAAAAAAAATGCACCTTCTATGTAAAAAAAAATCCTACTTATAAACAATCAGCTACAGTACAGAGGAAAATACTGCCCTTTAATAAAAAAAACATGAATGATGGTGTGTTTTCCCACAGTGAAGATTTGAAATCATGGTTGCTTGTGTTTGTCATTGTGTTAAGGGTGTGATTGGGTTTGGGACGAGGAAAGCAAATCATCCTCCGTGTCTCTGAGCTGCTCTAACCGGAAGGTGAGCTTCCACTCGGAGTACAGCTGTGGAACCGCCGCCATCAGAGGAGCGAAGCCTCTCAGCGACGGACAGCACTTCTGGGAAATCAAGATGACGTCTCCTGTCTACGGCACAGATATGGTGAGATACTGGATGAACAAAGACACTAAACTGCAACACTGACAATATATCAAGATAAGATTAAGATAAGATATACATTTCAAATATGTGTTTTGTGTGTTTATGAGTCTAGATGGTTGGTGTCGGGACATCAGAAGTGAACCTGGATCAGTTCAAACATAGTTTCTGCAGCCTGCTGGGCACAGATGAGGACAGCTGGGGTCTGTCCTACACAGGTGAGGTCAAAGGTCACGTGACCCCTGCATTCTATACAGTTAATTCAGTATTATTCATTTAAATACATTAAAAAACCTGCACATGTCTGTGTATTAAAAACACAAGTAAAACACATTTATTCCCATAAGGGACTATTTCTACCAGATCTAATCTTTAAACATTACTAAACTGAATCAAGCTAGCTTGTTTTGACTTTAAAATAATTTATCTATTGATTTTAGATTACACTACCATTCAAAAGTTTGGATTGAGTAAGATTGTTTTTTTTAATGAAATTAATACTTTTATTTAGCAAGGATGCAATAAATTGATCAGCAAAAGTGACAGTAAAATCATTTCTAATTACAAAAGATTCAACTTCAAATAAAGTTGAACTTTCTGTTCATCAGAGAATCCTAAAAAATAAAATGTATATAAGTTTCAACAAACTTATGAAGCAGAACAACATAGATAATAATCAGAAATGTTTCTTGAGCAGCAAATAATGATGCTGGAAATACAGCTTTGATCACAGAAATAAATTACATTTTACAATATACTCAAATAGAAAATAATTATTGTAAATTGTAATAATATTTCACAATTTTAGTGTTTTTACTATATTTTTAATCAAATAAATGCAGCCTTGGTGAGCAGAAGAGACTCCTTTCAAAAACATTAAAAAAATCCTACCGACTCCACAATGTGTTTTTAATTTACTCTTCATCTACATTTACCATGGTTCAGGTCACCTACACCATAAGGGGTCAAAGGTGAACTTTTCATCACGATTCGGTCAAGGGTCCATAATCGGGGTCCATCTGGACAGCTGGAACGGCACCCTGAGCTTTTATAAGAACCGCCGCTGCATCGGTAAGACACACACACTCTCTTCTGTCCTGTATCAATGTATTTCCTACTCAAACACCAACTACTATCTTTCTAATCTATCTATCTATCTATCTATCCGTCTGTCTGTCTGTCTGTCTATCTGTCTATCTATCAGGCATAGCAGCTACTCACTTGCAGAATAAGCGTCTGTATCCGATGGTGTGTTCGACTGCGGCCAAGAGCAGCATGAAGCTGATCCGCTCACATTCTGCAGCCACCACATTACAGTACCTGTGCTGCACACAGCTGCGCAAGATGCTGCCCAACTGCGCAGATGCTCTGCGTGTGCTGCCTCTGCCGCCGGGTCTGCGTCTGCTGCTGTCTAACCAGCTGGGATGGATGCTGACCCTCGGCTTCGCAGACGCCTGCGCACACAACAGGGAAGACAAAGCCACACAAACAGAAGAGGGCGACTATGACGAATACACAAGCCCTTTTCCTTCCTACAATCCCTCTGACACCGAACACGTCTTTATTTCTAGTTCCTTCTCTGATAACCCTGGTTCTTACCATGGTAAAGATGAGCCTCTTGATTCTACTTCCTGTCCAGATGATGCGCATTATCAAGATGGTGTCTCCATAATGGATGTTACCTGTTACCTTGATCCCTCCTCACCTTCTGACCTCTACTGTGGCTCCACCCCCAGCCCTGATCATAATTCCCTTCCCGACCCTAAATTTCAGCACAGATCTGCTTCCTGTTCTTGCTGTGACCCGCCGGTATCTGTTTCCAGTGACGACTGTAAAGCAAATGATGCCAGTTCTGTGTGTAAACCGGAACACACCATTCTATGCTCCTCCTACACTCCACCAGGCCACACCTCCTTCTGGCCTGACTCCGCCTCTGAGAGCGACTCGGACGGCTTCTCTACAGAGCTAGAGATGTACCAGAGGAAACGCTGCCGCTGGACATGAGACACAATGTTTACCTCTAAATCACATTTAATGAAAGAGTTCATGGTTTACTCCCACTCATGTCGTTTCAAGCTCAATTAAGTAACTGTGATATGACTTATATAATCGCAAAGACTGCTATTTAAATAAACATGTCAAGAAAAGAGAATCGGTAAAGAGAAGCACTTAGGAACAATCTGTTGTTTGCAAAAAAGGAGCTTTTTTCTGCCAAAATAATGTGAGCAAGACACCGAACAGCATTGGCTGCCCACTGCTCCGGGTGTATGTTCACTACTGTGTGTACACTTGGATGGGTTAAATGCAGAGCACAAATTCTGAGTATGGGTCACCATACTTGGCCACACACCACTTCCCTTTTGCTTAAATACACACATCAACAGTTCAACTCAAACCGCTCGTCCTCATCCCTTGCCAAACTATTAAAATGCATTCCCTGGACTTGTGAACTATAACCTTCATGAATCCAGTGACTCAGTGGCTTTATTTTTAGTAATCTGCTGTTCATTCATTATTCAAGATTGAAATTTCTCAAACTTGCTCATTTCCAGTGCCAATGTTTCTAGTCAGGTGACCCTTTTTGAGAAGGTTTATCTTTATATATTAAGGTAGACCAACACATGCCAAACGTTTAGCAGCAGTAGGCATCCGTAGCTTGTCATTGTGTTTTATCAGTTCATGCACTCAGACTTCGAAAGATGACTTCCTGAAAAACATCCTGGCTTCTGTAAAAAACAGCACAGGCTGAGTGCAGTAGATTAATATCTGAGCCTGTCAATCAGACTGTTAATTACAGTGTTACATTATTTATCGTTATTCAATATCGGAGAGCTACAGCTCTGCTATGTCAACTAAATACATATCTGATTTAATAAACACTGTAGATTGTGTATTTTCAGATAGGACGGTGTTTATTCCCTCAACTTTTATTCATTAGTTTAACCCCTCTCTCTTGTTATTAATATTTGATTGATTTATTATATACTCGCTATATATGAATGAATGGTTTTGTACTCTTTTGCATGTTTTCTTACTGATTACATTGTTTTGAGGTAAAAAAATAAACAACAACAAAATCATAATTGCATGTTTGTTTGTTTTAAGTATACAATTTGCTCTTTTTAATTTCACCAATATTAAACGTCTGAGCATATCAATGAAATTAATCTTCTATTTAAAATGATGATAATCCAATCTGAATATTCACCAACACCAATTAATAGACTGATATTTTCAATTCCCATCATAAATTCACTTTTTCAGTCTTAAATTGAGATCAGTTTTAAATAATCAATACAAACATTGTAAAATGTTTAATTAGTGTTTAATTTTCAAGAATCGATGACAGATCAGTTAATAAGTTCATAATGGAGAATGAATGCAATAATTTGAGGCACAAACATATAGAAGAGAGTTAGTCTTCTATACTAGCGATAAAGTGCAAAATGAGTTTTTTACTCCCTCAAATCTGGCCTTAATCCAGCAGGAGATGAGGATTCTGGGAAGTAAGAAGGCGATGTATACGGCCAGCGAGCTCAGGACCAACACGCCTCTCTTTGGCTCCGCCCACCACAGCAAGATCAGCCAATAGTCTGCGTCGCTCCTCCTCAGACGGCAGCTCCTCATAGGCCTGTTGGAGCAGATGAGCGTGAGAGCTTATAAAGAGAGGCGTTCAGTCAAGTCAACTCCAGTCACTGTATTTATATAGTGCTTTTAACAATACAGATTGTGTCAAAGCAGCTTTACAGTATTAAATAGGAAAATAGTGTGTCAATAAAGCAGAAGGACAACAGTAAACACTAAATTTTCAGTTAAAGGCAGTTCATCATTGAATTCAGAGTCTGAACACACGTCACCTGCAGCAGGAGGGAAGGAGAGGGGTAGGTGCCCGTCACGGCTTTGGCCAGAGCTGGACTGACACGGTTCAGCTGCTGGATCTGACGTGTCCACACCTGAGCGAGACCGCGGCCGTCTCTGTCCACTCGCACACCTGCCGACCACGAGCCGTCCATGCAGAAACCCAGATCAGGGTCACCACACAACGCCCTGAGAACAAACACCCAGAGCTACTGTTGAAAAAGAATAGTGTCTTCTGCATAATGAGATGCTAAATGCAGTTAATAGCACTACACAGTGGTTAGATCGCTAATGTGATTCTTCTTAAAGGAAGAGTTCTGCTAAAAATTTACTCACCCTCAGGCAAGCCAAGATGTAGATGAGTTTGTTTCATCATCAGAACAGATTTAGCATTGCATCACTTGCTCAGCAATGGATGCTCTGCAGTGAATGGGTGCCGTCAGAATAAGAGTCCAAACAGCTGATAAAAACATCACAATAATCCACACCACTCCAGTCCATCAGTTAACATCTTGTGAAGTGAAAAGCTGCATGTATGTAAGAAACAAATCCATTATTAAAACTTTTCAATGTTAATCCATTGCTTCTGGCTAAAATACAAGTACATAATATCCCTAATATTGATTTTTCCAGTGTATAAAGAGAGAAATCTGCACAGATCAAGCACCATTCACAAGATAAAACAGTTCTAAAACATATGTGGGTGTATTTTGATGTGAGAGACAACAGGAGATGGACTGTTTCACTGGAGAAGGCGTTATTATGGATTATGGACTCATATTTTAGCCAGAAGCAGTTTGAAGTTAAAAAACGTTTTAATGATGGATTAGTTTCTTACGAACATGCAGCCTTTGGCTTCACAAGATGCTAACTGATGGACTGGAGTGGTGTGGATTATTGTGATGTTTTTATCAGCTGTTTGGACTCTCATTCTGACGGCACCCATTCACTACAGAGCATCCATTGCTGAGACACTGATGTAAAGCTACATTTCTCCAAATCTGTTCTGAAGAGGAAACAAACTCATCTACATCTTGAATGACCTGAGGGTGAGCATATTTCAGCAAGTTTTCATTTTTGGGTGAACTATTCCTCTAATAACAATTAATAAGAAGCATAAATAAATTGTACAAGAGATAATATGCTAGGAAAAAAAAAAGTAAACCCAGGCATTTTGAATTATTTATTTTTTGCATGATTAAAAAACTCACTTGCAAGGTCTCGATAAAGTTTGGTAACTGCAACCACATGATCGGTCACTTCCTGCCAGCCGAACAGGAAGTTCACCGTCACATTCCAGTAGAGCTGGAGGTGAACCAGCAGCTACCCATCACAGAAACAAGACATGATTACTGGAAGCTTACATTACTGAAAAATTACAAGTGATAGGATGGATTTATCTGACCCCTTCTGTGTCCAGATGATGCTGATTGAGCTGAGAGTCAAAATCATCTTCATCCCATGTACTCAGTCATTTAAAAAAAACACCATTTAGTATGTTTTTTAAGCCTTTTGAATTACGGGGACATAGGCAGTGTCCTCATAAACCACCTTCATATTGTAATACCTCTGTCATACCCATGTCATTATACAAATTTGTGTCCTCATAAACCACATAAACATGCACACACACACACACATTATACATATACACAATTTAAATCCATTTTGAAATATTTTGTGTCTTTTATGCCTGTTTAAAGCACTTTAACTTATGAAATATCCTATATAAATATATTTTCTTTCTCTACATATCATGAGACTTAAATGAGCACTGATTTACAGTGTTAATGCATTACAAGTAACGCGAGTTACGTAATAATATAACTTTTTTCAAGTAACTAGTAAAGTAACGCATTACTTTTTAATTTCAGTTACTTTAAAAAAAAAAGTAACGCCAGTAACTTTTTCCCCATTCATTATTTACCTGAGGTTTATTCATTACACTTTTTGGTGTGAAAGGGCTTTTACATTTGCTATAATTAGAACTTCTTGTATTAAAAACAATCAAGCCCTGCTCATATTTAAAAAGTAACGCATTGCTTTCCATAAAACGTAGTTAAGTAACGTAATTAGTTACTTTTTTAGGGAGTAACGCAATACTGTAATGCATTACTTTTTAAAAGTAACTTTCCCCAACACTGCTGATTTGTTTTAAAACAAACATACATGATTAAATTATCTAATCAGCACGAAATACTGTGTCAGCGCTGAGAAAAACAACGTCATGCGGCCAGTCACGTGACACCCAGGATGTGACGTCACGCGAAATGCGAAAACTATCAGTTGGTAGAAAACCTGGATCGACTGCTTCTACAGTTTAACGCTTTTAATCATTTTATCATGATTTATAGATCATCGGACATCTGCGGCACATTCTGAAGATCCCCACCTTTGTGGGTCACGTAAACAAAACGAATTTAGTCTGCTTTGTCGTTATTTGGGAGGACTTCAGTGATTTATGAGGAGTCGAGATGGCCAAAGCAGCAGAACAAGGTAAACAGTGCCATTTTAAATAAACTCTCAGGCAGATAGGATGGATTTAATGTTAAACTTATTAGTTTATTTAATTAAAAGCAATACTTCGTGAGAGATTCGTAGCTCATAAGTGTTGTTTTCTCTCTTGTTTAGATGTAACCTGACACATTCTCTCTTTCTCTCTCTGTGTGAATATATGTGTTTTTACAGCCTATTACCGGTTTGTGGTCCTGTTTTTTAACTGTATGCTGACTTTCGGCTCTTATTTCTGCTTTGACATTCCCAGTGTCCTGCAGGAGCAGTTTCAGGGGGTGAGCAGACACTTACTGACCTTTGACCTCACTTTCACATCTCTTATTCTTAGTTTAGGCAGATTTGAAGTGGTCATATTATGAGGAATCACATTTTTCTTGATATTTTGAGATATGCGACAGCATTGAATCAGAATGAGCTTTATTGGCTAGGTATGTTTACACACAATGAATTTGTTATAGTGACAGAAGCTCCACAGAGCAACAGGACAGGACACAGATAATAAAAGAATAATGTACAAATATCCAAATATTTGTATATTTACATATACAACAGAGCGTTTATTGAAAATGAGCTGCATAAACTTTATATATATTCAGACAGATGAACACATCTGAACATATGACCGCCCACATTTACACTAAAGTGGAATCTTATTGGCCATCCAATCACAATAACAGAATGGGAGTAGGATAGATATAAGGGTAAAGTCTGTAAGACCATGCCTGTGTCCCAATGTGCATACAATCCATCCTAAATTCTATGTGATAGTAGTAATTTTCAATACTATTTAGGGCAGATAGTATGCACATCGGGATGCAGGGAATGGCTTTGTCCAAATACCCACACTTGCAGTCTTTGACTGCTTAAATGACGTATTTCCTGTATTTGGCCAAGTGTTCAAGTGTGTGTTGAACTTTTCATTACCTGATGGGACTCACACTTATAGTGTTGTAAAAATGTAAGTGTTTACATAGCTTTATTTTAATTTTAATCTGAAATACTTTGCATTTTTAAATCAACTTCTAAATGTCTGTTCAGTAGTCCCTAAAACATGACATAATTTAATTTATGCTGCTTCTAATTAAGTGATAAAAAACAGTTGCAAATGTTGTACAAAATAAATATCACCACTACTCATCTTTGCACCAATAAAACGTAAAAATGTGTTTTTTCTACCAAATTATATATTTAATTATTATATTTATATTTAACTTATATAGGAAAGGTTTCCGTGACCTCTCGCGAGATCTCAAAAAGTACAAAAAGTCCCACGATTTATATCCAGAACATGATGCATGATGGGATACGCTTAGCTTCGAATAGCGCTCCGGTGTGGTATTTGAGATGGTGTGGATTTAGTATCCATTAAGGGCACTGCACTTTGGTTTTTTGAAGACATGGGACAGACTTGCACACTTACTTCCTGTCGCACGCACGCGCTCTCAAGAGGCCAAGACAACAAGTGTGGGTATTTGGACAAAGCCCATGTCATAGACAGACTGAAATCAGATAATTGTATGTGAAAAAGCATTACTTACAAATTATATAATACATTAATGTTTGTTATGACCCTTTAAACAACATGAGAGTAGCAAATATTACATATAAAGCTCTCTGGCTTAGTCAATGAACTAAGTCAATAAGTTTTCTGTGTTTTCTCCTACAGAATTTGACATGTTCGAACGGGACAGTGAGTAACAGCACTGCTAATGGCACAGGAGCCTGTGTGGAAGGCTTGGGAATGACGCCACAGGAGTACAACCTGCTTTATGCCATCTACGCCTGGACGTGAGACTCACACAGCAAGAACTAAATTACTGTCTGTCACCCTCTAAAGCTTCGCCCTGCTTATCAGCTTTAAAATGAGTCTTGTCTTGTTTTCCCAGGAATGCTGTGGTGGTCATCATGGCGGGATTCCTCATTGATAAGTTGGGAAACCGCTGTAAGTAGGATAAAATTTTCCTTATCTTTAGTAAGCTGTTTTGAAATCCATCAGAATTTTGTCAATATTCAGTATTGTGTTTATGTAAAGTTTGATGATTTTCTCTCCTGTAGTTGGCGTTTTCCTGTTCTCCTTCCTGACTGTGTTGGGATCAGCTATCTTTGCTTTGGGGTCTCATTTTAAGGGCACAACGTACCTGTTGCCCCTCATGCTGACCGGACGACTTCTGTTTGGTTCTGGAAATGGATCCCTGACCAGTATGACATCAGATATTCACCTGTAACACCACTGACATTAAGCAGATTTAACTCTAGAAACGCCAAATCTTCTAAATTTCTAAATTTAGAGGTTAGATTAGTTCAGGTTAGTTTTATTCACCAAGTGTGCACAGGAATTTGTTGAGGTTTTCAGGAGCACTGGGTCCATACATGCATACATACATATATACTCGAGTATAGAAATAAAATGTAAATTAGGAACAAGGATAAAGGGATTAAGTATAAAAACAATAAAAAATTAAGTAAATTTGATTAGGTATTATTTGTGTTTTATTGTTCCCTACTCTGTCAGCAAGTGTCCAAGCTGCAAGTTAATATAAATATTGGCAGTCAGAGGGACAATATTACTGCACATTACATTAGAAAAAGATTAAGTTTGAGGAAAGGCAGATGATCTATATTTGTACAAAGGAATTTGTTGTGATTTTCGGGCGCTCTGGGTACATACGTTCATATATACACAAGGACTGAAATAATCAAGGATAAAATGATTAAGAATAAAAATAAAAATAATAGAGTAATATAGAGTAATGTAATTATAAAGTAAATGATCTCTAAATAAAAGTAAATTATAGTGAAGTAAAAATGAAAATTAACTCTAAGGTCAGTAGCATCAGTAGTCTAGTGGCACCAAAATTAATTGAAAAAAAAGAAGAAATATATATATATAAATATATTGTTTTTTTTTTATCAAAAACTGTCAGTCTGATCTCTTTAAATGGTTTACTTCCCTGTGGCCTGTTTACTTCCTTAATTCAGATTTCTGGTTTTATTGTACATGATTCATTTGTACATGCTGTTCCAAAGAAAAGCTATCAAATTGTAATCTTTACTGAGAATTGAGACGCTTCTTCTTCCTCTGAGTTTATATGACTGTATAATAATTTAGTCATTGTTTTAACAAGTTCTCATTCTGTCCGGCACATTGAAAATCAGAAACATGTTATATTACAGAAGTAAAACATTTCAACATCCATTTCCACTGGTTGGCTATCGATCTGCATTTTGATAGAAAACCTAAAAAGTCCTAAAAGGATCCAACAACACACAAATGTGCTTTTATTTCTCAGATTCTTTACACACTTAATAAACAAGGGTTTTCATTGGCAAAAACATTACAAACACACCCATAAAAAGCATTAAGATACATTGAATTGTGTCTCTCTTCATTTCTCAGTTGTCCAAAACCGTATCACGGCGTTCTGGTTCCGCGGGAAGGAGCTGGCTCTGGCGTTTGGACTGACCCTGGCCTTCTCCCGCTTGGGCTCGGTCCTGAACTTCTTCCTGACGCAGAGGTTTGAGTCTCAGTACGGTATGCAGTGGACGCTGTGGGGAGGTGAGAAACACAGCATGCACACTATTAGACTCTTGATCTGACGTTCTGGGGGTGTTATAGCACCTTAAGCGTCTGTTTTATGTGCAAAGGCACGTTCCTGTGTGTTCTTGGCTTCCTGTCGGCTATAACGGTCAGTGTTCTGGATAAGATGGGCATGAAGCAGCTGGGATTGGATGGAGTGATTCAGGAGGAGTCACGCAAAGTGGTGAGATAACAAATAAAGATGCCATAAGCTGATATATGTATACCATGCTACTATACTAGTCTTGCTATTGCTGCAGTATAATATAATAATGATAATAATAATAAACTTTATATATGTGCATTTTCTTTATCACATATATATATATATATATATATATATATATATATATATATATATATATATATATATATTTATATGTATGTGTATATACAGTGCCCTCCAAAAGTATTGGGACAGTAAGGCCAATTCCTTTATTTTTGCTGTAGACTGAAAACATTTGGGTTTGACATCAAAAGATGAATATGAGATGAGAGATTAACATTTCAGCTTTTATTTACAGGTATTTTCATCTGGATCTGATACACAACTTAGAAGATAGCACTTTTTGTTTGAAACCACCCATTTTTCATGTTTTAATTTGCATTATTTGCATAGATATAGAAATTATATAGATATAGAAATTATATAAAAATTACTTTTGTATATATATATATATATATATATATATATATATATATATATATATATATATATATATATATATATATATAGTATCTTTGTTTTAGATTAGTTTGAATGATTTGTTGTGATACAGCTGCTGTATTTTGTGTGTGTAGAGAGTTCAGGATGTGAAGCGTCTGTCTCTCAGATACTGGCTGCTGGTTCTTACCATCATGTTCTTTTATAATGGCATCTTCCCCTTCATCGCTGATGCCAGGTACAGTTATAAACCATGTAGATGTTTCTACATTAAAATTGGGATTTGTACAGATTATTCATGTGTTGCTGTGTGTGTGTGTGTTTTCAGTAAGTTTATCCAGGATAAATACAGTGGATACAGTCAGAAGGAGGCAGCGTACATCGCAGGCGCTGTGTATGACAGTTCACTGATTCTGTCTGCTGCTGTCGGCATCCTCATCGTAAGTCAATGCTCATCAAACACTAGTGCTTCCTATAAAACGCCCTCAACTCACAAATACACATTACTCAGAGATTACATTTACATGGTTACACACATATTTTGTTTTTATTCAGCAAGGATGCATTACACTGATCAAAAGTGACATTAACATTTTTTGTAATGTTATAAAAGATTTCAGTTTCAAATAAATGTTGTTCATTTCAACTTTCTATTCATCAAAGAATCCTGAAAAAAAATGAATCAGCACAACTGTTTTCAACTTGAGCAGCAAATCAGCATATTAGAATGATTTCTGAAGGATCATGTGACACTGAAGACTGGAGGAATGATGCTGAAAATATCACAATATTACCGTTTTTACTGTATTTTTAATCAAATAAATGCAGCCTTGGTGAGAAAAAGAAACTTCTTTCAAAATCATAAAAAAATCTTACCAACCCCAAACTTATTAAATGCATCATGAAATATAAATAGCATCACTATATGATGCCACTAAAGTACTTTGTCCTCTGTTGTGTTTTCAGTCATGCGTTTAATGTTAATTGTGTTTGTGTCTGTGCTGTAGGACTATGTGGGTCTGCGCGGTGTGTTTGCGGTGCTCTGTGCCGTGTTGACACTGCCTGTGTTTGGTCTGCTGGCCTTCACATTCGTCCCTCCTCTTGTATGTACCATCTGGCTCGGCATCACTTACTCATTCGCTGCTGTGAGTATCAATCATGAACACACACACAGACACTATAGACACCAGTTATACAATGTTACTGAAGTAAAGTGCACTCACAATTGTGTGGTCTGCAAACTTTGCAAGAGACTGTGTGATTGGTTAAAGTATTGATCATTTATCACTGAACATGATGCTGACATTTTAAAACACGAGAAATTTGAGATGGTTTGCAGGATAAGATTAGAAAGAAATAAAGTAAAAATGAAAAATAGAGCAAATTATATTTCAGGATGAATGAAAAATTCACATTTAAAAAAATAAGCAAAAACAATTGTATTGAACATGAACTAATTTTTAATCTTAAGTCTTCTAAAGTGCTGTATGTTATTCACATTTTAATAATGATATGATAGCTGTAAACCAGAAAAAAGGAGTGTATTCAGAATATTTTAATATAGCAATATTATAGCAATATTTTTATTAGATTTGTTCTTTTTAGAAACTTAAAATGATACATCCCTGAGAGAAAAGCTAAAATGTCTTTACAAAGTCATCCTTGGTTGGATTGAACAACCTAAGAAATGATTATAAATATATCCCACCTTGCAATGTCTTTTTTTGTTTTGCAGATTTTGCAACATCTTACCCCACTCTCCCCTTCATGTTATAATATATAATAATGTAATATAATACAATTTCTACATTTTTATTTATAGAGATATTTGTATATATTTCTATATTTACAAATTTATTATAGATAGATAGGAAATAATTATATAAAATCTGAATATATATAAATACAAATTGTAAATAAGTAAATCTGAATGTGTATATGTATAAATAATATTAATATTATTTGTATATATTAACATTATACAAAGATTATATTGCACAAATTTTCCACATTCATATGTTTCACAAATAAAGCTAAACTAAATGTTTTATCCAAGACCTATGATATAACATTGAATAGTAAAGTTAAACATACGTGTGTGATTTCTTTCTCTTAGACTGACATTTTTTAATCTGTTTTCTCTTTCGTTTGTGTGTTGCATGCCATTTACCTAGAAAACATTGTGCCATTCTTCTGAATTCAAATGTTTTGCAAATAAAATGAAAGAAAAGACCTGTGATAAACACGGCATGATAATATACATATTGAATTCCTGCTGTTGAACTTTAGTTTATTGTTGTTTTTTTATTATTTGGTGTGTTGTAGGCGAGCATGTGGCCCTCCATCCCGCTGGTGGTTCCTCAAGCCACACTGGGCACGGCGATGGGATTTGCCACATCTGTACAGATGATCGGCATCGGCATTTCTAACCTGGTGGTGGGACAGATATTAGGAACCAAATCCAGGTGACAGAAATGGCCAACATACATTTTCACCGCACACTGAAATTTAATACAGTACATGTTTATTCATGCACATTTTATTATATCACAGAAAAGTACCCATATTATGTTTTTTTGACAGCATCATGATATTCTTTGAAGTATGTTTGAGTATGTATATGAGTTTGGTGTGTG
This sequence comes from Barbus barbus, assembly GCF_936440315.1. Taxonomy (NCBI): domain Eukaryota; kingdom Metazoa; phylum Chordata; class Actinopteri; order Cypriniformes; family Cyprinidae; genus Barbus; species Barbus barbus. The sequence continues at coordinate 23,672,122 of NC_136722.1, read as the reverse complement.
TGTTGCACAGTGATGTGAAGATCCCGCTGTGGAGATGGCAGTATATGATGATCTTTATGCTGGCCAATACCATCAGCTGCATAGTCACCTCTATTATCCTCAACATCGTTGACTACAGACAGGTACAGTAACACACACACACACACACACCCCCGCCCACTATCGCCACATCTCTCTGAATCAGCCATCATAGATGGGTAACCTCGGGTAACCATAGCAACAGTAAGACTGAACGAGAACTGTGAAGAGTTTGTGGAACATGGAGCCGAACGAATTCACATTAATACGATGTTTAAGCATGTGTGATTGATTGTACGGCGTAATTACAGGATATTCTAAGAGCCTGATAAACTGGATTCGCCTCTATTATTATCTACATCATGCATTAAAATGATAGAGAAACTGCTATCATTGGATTCGAACTTATGCATGACTCAAGCGACATGAACTATGAGTTTTGAGTCAACAGTAGAGGTTATTTTTGGCTTTGAAAACGCATCCATTAGCGGTGGATTGGATTGTTCTGCTGTGACAGTATCATTCATGACCTAATGCAAAGAAAATGAACTGAAAATTAACCCTGGTTACTTTTGTAATACTGTATACATTCCTGATCTTATCATGCATAGTTCATCAGTGCATGTGATACCAAAGGAGAAACGTTCATTATATTAATCAGTAGATGAAATTAAGTAGAATTTGAAGTTTATGAATAGTTTTATGATGACCTTAAGATATTCAGGCTATGAATTATTGTTTAATGCAATGATACGTGTGTTTATAGGGAAGCACTCTGAATAAGACGACTAAGAGGTCAGCGGCTCAGAGCGCTCCTGCTCAGACCGACAGAGAACCGCTGATGAATGAAGAGGACAGCGAGGAGATAAGCAACTCTCCATCCATCAACAGGACATAGAGGAATCACTCACATTCTGTCTCTCGTGTCATTGGACGTTACTAAAGGGAAACACGTGCTCTCAGAAACATGTCATATGATGTTCAGTATTAACGCTAACAGAAAGACTTCAGGGACCCTGGCCCTCATTTGAAGAGTTTCAGTTGCTGGATTTTCTCAGGCCAGTCCTAAAACTCTATTCTTGACTACCAAGTTTAATGTAATGCTTTCAAAAATGTGAAAGATCAGTGATAATTTCTTATGCATTATGGAAGCTGGTATGGAAAAATTGACACTCATCTGTTTATAACATCAAACAAACATCAGCTTTGTCAGTTTTTTTCTTATAAGCCCACTGTTTCACAAATGAACTGTTATTGTCCTACTAATTTGAGGAAATCGGAGGGTTTGTCTGTAAATTTATTATGTTATGTCATTTTAAAAAACATGGTGAAATGGGTCAGATTTGAATCATGAATCATGAAATGTTAACACTGCCTTTGAACTTGCATTAATGGCTGCTTAAAAAATGATTGAGTTTTTAAAAAAATTAAAAATTACGTTTTGTGTCAGATCATGAATCCTGTTTTTTTTTTTTTTTTTTACTTGTTCAATTACTACATACATAAGCAAAAAATGAAAAATATTAATTTCAAGAAAATGTTATAACCGTTTTATTTAAATATATTTTAACATATTTACATTTCAAATATATAAAAGATATACAATAATATTACTAATTATTTAAATATCTAAAAATATTTTTAGATTTTATTAAAACATAATAATTATATAATATTCATTTTAGTTTAGAAATATGTATATATATATTCTAATACTAAATTTAATATTATATAATTATTATTTTTTTATTTTTTTATTTTTTAAGGCTCTCATACCGCATTAAAACCAAACGGGGGCACTGGAGAGCCGCTCAGGTAGGATTGGCCACTATCTGGGGGCGTTACAAGGGTAGTTAACACAAATCTTAACGCATGAATTATTTAGTGTTGCGCTTTTTCATTTATAAGCAGACGAAAATCACTAAAAACACAGTTTAAATGCATATAAAATCCTGACTGTAAATTTAAATAACTTCAGTTTACCCCGTGCGCAGTCCACCTACCTTGATTCTTGTTATTTCCCATAAAATCAGTGTGATTGAACAATCTGATTGGACACTTCCGTGCTCTGACTACAAACAGTAGGCGTATCCCTTCCTGTGATTGGCTTACGGGGTCTGTCGGCTGCGTCGTGCCCCGCCCCCCTTCATTCCTGCGAGTGTGTAGTGTGTGTGGAGAGCGTGTGATCAGCTGTGACCGACCGTGGGAAACGGACAAAAATCTGTCTTTGGAGCGGAAACTCGAGAGAGAACCCACACTGAAGCGCACCATGGAGTTTCGGGACAGTTGTCTTCACGTAACGTTACCGCTGAAAGGTTCGTCAGGGGCTGTGAGCTAGTGGAAAGTAAACGCCTCCTCTCCATCACTGTTTGCTTGGAGTGTTTTATAAGTTTGCCACATTATTTTGGAACTCGCACTTTAACGCATCAGCGCGTGCCCGTGTGCCTGCGGGAGAGCGAGGACGCGCATGGATCGGGAGCGCGGAAGGTCCCCTCAGATATCAACCCAGGAGAGCTCGGCTAAATTAAAACTTTTTGGCTAAATAAATTCTATCATTATTATTGTTCCCTTAGCGTGGGTCCTGTCAGGTGAGTATTGTACATAAATAAATAATCGTAGGTAGTTTGTGATGAGGCGGACTGCAGCGCGCGGGGGAGGACTCTCCGCTGGAATTATTGCGCAGTTTTTAAAATAACGGGAACACAAACACACTCATGGCACAGAGCATGTCTGCAAAAGATAACGCCTGCAGAAAATTCCAGGCCAATATTTTTAACAAGAGTAAATGCCAGAACTGCTTCAAAGCTCGAGACGCGCACCTGCTGAGTGATGAAGACCTCACACAGGTAATGTACCTGAAAACACCTCATAAACTAAACTCTGTCTGATCACTTACGGTGCTAAATTACTAATGACCAGCAAACTGCTTCAAAACTACACTAACAATAAAGTACCATAGTAATACTGTGCTTTTTACACATGGTAACAAAGCGGATGACAGTTAGCAAAACACATAACTTAGCATAATACTGTGTTTTTGGACATAAATGAAGTATGATAAAAACCATGGTAATATACTCTGGCAAAAAACATATTATTCCGTGTATAATAGAAATACAATGATATAATGAAGTAACTATTTAAATATATATAACAACAAATAGATACACACACACACACATATATATATATATATATATATATATATATATATATATATATATATATATATATATATTTAAAGGCAACTGAAAGATGTCTATCCAGGCCTCAATGTCGTATTAAAGCACTGGATAACCAGCAAACTACTTCAAGCTACATTAACAATGAAGTACTATAGTAATAGCAGGGTTTTTAGATGGTACCATGGTGCAAGTTTGACTGCTCACAGTCTATTTCAGAGAATGGTATAACCATAACGTCATGTTTTTTATTTGTACCGTGGTCAAAATTGGAGGTAAATGTATCATGTAAAAACTATGGTTTATGCATATGGTAACGTTTATTATTTTTTGACATTTTACCTGAATTCCCCCTATTTGTGAAACTAGACCACAGGTTTATAACTGATAACATCTGTTTTTTTCCGCAGCATGTGCTTGGGAGTAGTGGTTAAATATCAGGGTTGCTTGAAAGGTTGTAGGTTCAAACCCTAGAGAGGTTAATCTAATCTAATTACCATTACGGCTTTGATTGAGGCACTTACCGTCAGGTTACCCCTGGAGGACTGACCCGTTTCTGGTGAACTGCTGCTGTCAGCCAGATGACTAATTAGTGATTGGTAGTAATTAATGATGCTGTTTACCACATGCACATTGTAGTTAAGTGACATGCTTCAAGCTGATGCGCTCGTTGTTTATAAGTTTTAAACTGGTGGTCTAGGTTTGCATGGCTAAAAATGTGGGCTGGTAATTAAAATAATGTGGGTTTGAACCCGTCACCATTAGGACCTTGATCGAGTCCCAGATGACTGACCTTGCTTGGTTAGAAGTGTCTGCTAATTTACTAATTAGTTGCATAGTTTAGTGTTATTTCATCAGCTGTAGACCCAAGATACGTGTCGTATGGGAGCTTTATACTATTTTAAGCCTTTATTCCAACTCCAGAACAGTTTTAGGGTAAGACCACACGCAGACACGGGGGTTTCCAGACTGTATTCTTAAAAATGACCACAGCTGGGTCTCGGCTATATTACTAAGTGACGTGGCCTCCGTTTGCCATCTGTCTCACTGTATAGGTTGGATTGTTATCAAAGAATGAAGTGATGAAGCAGAGAAAGACTGAATATTTGGACGTGGAAGCAAGCGCTTGTGTCTTTGAACGTGAGGGAGAAATCAGGAGAAATGAGCCTCAAAGCGGCACAGATGTCTTTTTTTAGAAAGCACTTAGAAATTGAGTTGACAGTGAAGTGAATCAGGTCTTTAGTACCTGTTAAGGCAGTCAGAGTCATGTGTTCAGAGTCATATCCTTCTGTTTGTGGACGTTATGTTTTTTTAGAGGTTCAGATTTGCGGTCATAACCTTCCCAGTGAATTTCTTTTGTATTTGATTCTCATTTCTTCTGTCGTCTTGCTCTAAAGAAACACATTTTACTTCTGTGATGTGTTGTATTTCCAAATGAATCAGAGATATTTAATTAGAAAAAAGGGACAGGCTTAATTTTTATCCATTGAGAACTGATAAGATGCGGCAAATGTCTCTGAATTACAGGTGTTTGAGTAACAAAGAAAAAATTATTTTCTTTTTGTTTGTTTGTTTTTAGAATAATGTGAAGGAAATTATGTCCACTGGTGTTTTAGTATCATGTAAAAAAAATTACCATTATGAAAAACGTCATGGCAAAACTAGAATAAAGTTGTAAAATTTTAGGCATAGTCAGAAATACAAGCTCAAGTACTCAAAATATTTTGAGTATGAAGTCCAAATAAAGTCATAGCATTATGATTATTAATTAAGCATTATAATAGCAAAATTGCAAGAATAAAGTCAAAGCAAAACAAGGTTAAAGTTGTAATGTTTTGAATATGAAGTCAAAACTATGAGAATAAAAAAATAATAATAATAAATTCATAGCATTACAAGGTTAAAAGTAAAAAATTAGAAAATAAAGTAATAGTATTATGAGGATGCAGTACTGTAGTCATAATGTTATGAGAATAAAGTAGTATATATTGTGTATTTAAGTTAATTATTTTATAATACAAAAAAAACCCTTAATAGTAGGAGAAACAGTATTACAATGAATAGAATGCCTCTGGACTTGTGCAATGTACTACTTCATTCTCAAAATATTCATATTACATATAACTTTATTAATATTGCAACTTTATTGTACTAATTCTACAACTTTCTTGTAATATTATTAATATTATTACTTAATTGTCAGAATATTACAGTTTTAATCTCAGCATGTTACGACTCTAAACTTTAAGGCGGTTTTGATTTTATCTTGATATAACTACATCTCCAGAGTTTTATGCATACTTGATGATTGCATTCAAAATGATATGCTTTATTAAACATTGCAACACTTGGAAAAAGCTACACAGAGACCTCAGTGAACTGTTGTGTTATGAATCAATTCACTCAAATGGACTGTTTGATTCAGATGTAGAAACAAACAACAACATCCTAGCGTCATGCATGGCAAACATTGCTCACATTGTCATGAGAAAATGCAAAAACCTATGCTAGCTGTTGTTGTTAGATGTACGGCGCACGAGATCGTCATAATGATTCAGGGCCGTCATTCTGTCAGACGTCAATATCTCTCTCTCCCTCTTACTGTCTCGCTGCAGTTGATCAGGTTTTTCCGAGTTGTTCATTCCACACATATTTATGTCCATGCTTTTTGTCATGCTATTAGAATCCACCCTCCCCCTTGACACACACACACACACACACACACACACACACTCTCTGTGAGACAGTTGTTATGAGAGAAAAGGGGGGCTGTAAAAATAAACAGAACAAACTTTAACCATTGAAGAGGAAAATCTGGCCTACATTAGCCCTTCTCTCTCTCTCTCTCTCTGTCTCTCTCCCTCTCTCTCTCTCTCTCTCTCTCTCTCTCTCTCTCTCTCTCTCTGCATCCCTGTCCGCTCCTCATCACTGATTTGCTGTTTAATTTGTTAGGTTTAATTAATTGCATAAGTTTAATATTTAAGGTTATTTTTGGAAAGGTTTGAGTCAGTACTGTGAAACTGTGCAAGAACTAGAAGAATGAATTTCACTTTTGTCTTTTTCCTCTTGCACTTGATCTGAGGAGAGTTACTTTTTTTTTCTAACATTTTTCTTTTGCTCAGACTTTTTCACGGGCCATCGTTCAAGTTGTCAAACCGACATTCCTTTAACCAGACGATAAACTGGCATTCATTTGCTCGAGCTTTCTTTTCCATACCTTAGGAGAGAAAAATCAACTCTGATCTCTTTAATATCTAATTTGTTTCTCCTAAACAGAAGTCTCCTGTTTCTCCGATGTTTCTCCTGAGAAAAAAAGAGATTTATAATCTCATGCTTCTCCTCTGGCGTTTCAGAAAAGATTTCAACTAACAAAAAAACTGCAATCAAACTTGGCCTATTATTTTATAGCTTTATACTCTTTCTTTATATCAACTATGGTCTCATTTGTTTCTTTTCTCTATTTTAGGAGAAACAAAAAACAAAGTTCTAAAATGGAACTTATCTGAGATCTCTAGTAAGTCTGCTGAGCTTTGGAAGAGGAACCTTACTTTTCCCCTAGCGTTTCATTTTTCTCTCATGCGTGCTTTCTTTGAGGTTTCTGTAATATTACAAATCCGTCCTCCGGCACTTTGTTGTGTAGTCACAGGAGGGTCACATGCAGAGATGTTATTCTTGTTTTGGTGCTTTTCTTTGGCATGTTTCTTTAAAGGTGAAATGTGCTTTTCAATGTTAAAATACTTTCTCATATCCCAGTGTGATGCTCAGAGACTTTCTGACTATAGGAGTGAATTCTGTTCCACATTGTAGACAAAAAGAGACCATCTGACTGACATTTAAAGCGACCGACCACAGTTTTTGTGGAATATATATATATATATATATATATATATGTGTGTGTGAATGAGCAGCAGCAAAAAAAAAACTGATCAGTTGTGTTGAATCATGGTCTCATTGTTCTTACGCCATGTGTGTTGCATGTTTCAGGCAAAACCCATCTACGGTGGATGGCTGCTCCTGGCACCTGAAGGAACAAACTTTGACAATCCTCTGCACAGATCACGGGTTCGTATAATTGCACTGCATATGGATTGTAATGCAGCTCTGCGCTTTTTACCTAGCAAATTTATTTTGGCAAAAGTGCCTAAGAAAAACTATTTTTAGAAACGTTCCAGAATGTGCTGTTCAGTCAAGTTTAGTTCTCACCTGCATTAATAGAGCGAATATCATGGAAGTCCAGGTCCATATTTCACACCAAAATAATATATAGATGGATAGATATAGATAGATAGATGTGATTGTTAATAAAATAATAAAAATTAAAAAGATTCAGAATCTTATTTAAAAAATTAATTGGGCTTTATGAAGTTAGTCAAATAATTAATGATCAATTCTAAAGTAGAATTATTATATAGTCTTATTTTCAAACTATATTTATGAATTTTTCTTTTGTAATTTAATAGTTATTTAATTCATAATTTGTTTTAATAATTATGTAATTTATATATAATGGTTATTTTTACATGCATGTCATTGGGTGTGTGGGACCTCGAACATAAAAAAAGTCCATCTTGAACACGAGGGTTAAATTATGATCGTTAGTGCAGTTTAATATGTTCAAAAACATATTAGGTGTAATGCATAATATTTAATGCAACAAAGGGCCAGAATTGTTTCTCTGTTATCACACATTGTGTGTGAGTGAAGAGATTGCTGCTTTTCTGTGTGTATTTGAGTGTGTGTGTTTACTGTACAGTGTGCGTGCTTGTTAAAGGACGAACGAGTCGTGTGTGTGTGTGTGTGTGTGTGTGTGTGTGTGAGGGGGCCGTGGAGTCGCTGACTCACTCTCATTCTCTCTCAAGCTGAACTCGTGAGAAACAGCAGGAGAGGGAGTTTGTGGGATGGGAAACAATTCGATAGCAAACAGGAAATTTGTCACAGATTGACAAAAAAGATGGAAAGATGATAAAAATAACCCAAAGTATATGTAGCATATATAAGTATGTACATGTAGGATGTGGTGGTCAAACAAACGGCTGTTGCTAATCTCCAAAGTCTTTAAATATATAAAATGCAATTTAATGACACTGACAAAATGGTGTATGTTAAAGTGTATTTGTAAATAAAATTAATTATTACAAAATATTTACCCCAAATGCACATCTTTGGAAAAAGAAAATGTTTATTAATTGAGGAAAATGCCAGTTGACTGTAAAAGGAAGTTACCACTTCTGTAAATCAATCATGCAGGAACCATATCAATCAGCCTGCTTGATGATATATAAATTATAATTTATAAACACTGGGACTAAAAAGATATTTAGACACTCATTTTAGACTTAAAACACTTTCAAGATCTTAAACATGAAGGTGGCATCACTTTTCACTCATGCAATCTCAATTTCTTCTCCTGCAGAAATGGCAGAGGCGTTTTTTCCTTCTGTATGAACATGGACTCCTGCGTTACGCGCTGGATGACATGGTGAGTGTGTACTGTGGCTCTCTCTCGGTTGTATCCTCATACTATGTACTTGCTGCCATGTTCTCTCTGCAGTATGTGGGCAGCTCTGCGTGGACAGCAGGGCCGGCGCCAAGTGGGGGCATTCGTGGGCCGTGCCCCCCCTACCCACCCACTTTCCATCCTCTCCCCTCCTTGCTGAACGCGATCGATTTCGAAAGCGAAAGCACCGATAAAACAGTGCAAATAAGAAAGCAATTGCACGCTTTAGTGAGCGTCAGCATCTGCACCCCCCCCCCCCACACACACACACACACACACAGTGACTTGTGCCCCCCCCTAGAAATTTAAATGCCCCCCTGATGGAGGTGCCCTGGCGCCGGCTCTGGTGGACAGACCTTCAGGGTGTTTATGATGCTGCCTGTCTGTTGTATGTTGTGTGTGTTTGTATATGCATTGTTTGGTATAATATGGCTGGATTCAGGGATTCATGGTGCGGACAGTGAACATGTCGTTCCTAATGGCATACTACTTCATTTAGTGCACAACTTTAGGATTTTGGATTTTTGTTTTCTTCTCACAAAAATCATGTTGTTAATGTTTTGTGGCTATATTGAAACACTGAGTACTTAAACATTACAGATTGGTCCATTCACTTCCATTGCAAGTGCTTCACTGTAAACCAGTCAATTATTGTTTTTGTTTTTTTAAGTTGTTGAATTTTTATTTTTTTTTATGTTAATTAACACCACAAATGCAATTGATTTAGCTTAACTTATACTAAACCAGGCAATTATGGGTGAAATGATGGATCTTCTGACCAAAAAAAGCATTTTCAATTGCAATTTCATTTTGGCCATTTCAGATCAAATAACTCAATCCTAAAGTGTATGTTGAATATCATTAAAAGGCTTTCATATACTGAGGTGGATTTTCAGCTTTTGGCTGTGCGGTTCCTCCTTGTGTGTTCGCTCATCTCATTCGCTTCTCTTTCATCTCTCTCTTTCTCGGAGAGGAGGAAGGAATTGAGTGATGGACGTATAAAGAGCAGCATAAAGGATGAAAAGCCGTTTGGCTTCATTTGCATTCATGCGTGTTTGTGATTGTTATTAAGCACCACTTCAGCCCACACGTGATCGTGAGTTCTTTTGTGTGTGTGTTTGTTTGCATAAGTGTGTGTCTGGAACTACATGAACATAAAATCCGTCATTACTGAACGCAGGAAGGCCAGGTCTGACCCGGCTTGGGTGATGATGATCTCTGTGAGTATGCGTGTGGGTGGGTGAAGCGGCGTTACGTCCGAAAGCTACCCACAATCCATCTGTGCCCACTTTCCTCCTACACTCAGACATCCAGGAACTGAGATGAATGTACACATTACTGGGATCTCTCGTTCTGAAGAAGCGCTCGCAGCAGAGAGAAAGAAGGACAAATGAGAAGTATTTGACAAGGGAGGGATATTCTCTTGTAGATACGGACTGTAGGCAGATACCGTGTTTAACTTGACACAGCTGAAATGAGGCTGTGACTGATGGACATTGCAGTCAGTTGCTTGTACTGTTTCTTAGGTCATGTCTAATTTTGGGAAAGATGAAAGTGAATGGTGATCAGTGCTGGGTAGATTACTATAGCTTGAGTTAAGGTAGTCTATTCCTTATTAAACAGTTTGGTAACATACAGATTGATTGTGATTTTTGAATAATAATCGAATAATACCAGGCGATTTCCGAATATTATTTTTGCCTGAAATGCCCATCCCTAATCCGAACTGTGAGTTTTGTGATCCGTTGCACCCCTACTCTCTTCACTTGTTATTTGAAGAAAAAAATACATTCACAAAAGTTTTCGATTATGCTGATTTGTCCACAATGAAGTTCAGCCTATGTCTTTTTTTATTTTATTTAGGCTAGTTAAATTCATTTTGGGCTACCAAAATCTGAAGAATGCCTGCCTAAAGGGCTACCAGGGATTTTTTTATATTTTGAGCCCTGATAAAAGCATCAAAGAAAGCAGTCCATGTGACTTGTAAACTATATCCCAGATCTTCTGAAGTCACTGATTTGCGTAAGAAAACAGACACTAAAATTACTATTCACTGAAAATCTTGCTTGACAGCTGATTACTTGGAAGACATTGGCTTCCACATTCGTATTCCATAGAAGAAAGTCATATGGGTATTCAAAGATGCGGATGTGTAAATGTTGACAGGGTTTTCATTTTAGGGTGAAGTATTACTTTACAAACAAACGTAGTCAGAGATGTTAATTTAGTAACACTTAGACAGACTGGGCAATTAATGAGTTATAGTTTGTAGTCCTTTTGAGTGTACTTTATATATATATATATATATATATATATATATATATATATATATATATATATATATATATATATATATATATATATATTACTAGAAATTGAATGGTAATTGAAATGAAGCTGAAATAAAAGAAAATGTAACATTTCATCAGATGAAAATTAGAAATGTTGCATTGCCAACAAAAAAAAATATTTTAAGCTGAAGTACTAAAATTACTAAAACTTAAACTGAAATAAAACTAAATAGAAATAAGATGAAAAAGTAATTAAAAAAGTAATTAGTAATTACAGTAAAAGTTATTAAAATGACAAGCACATGAAACAAAATTGCTAAAATTACATTACATACATTAACATTAACATTAATAAATACTACTATAATAACACTGATAAAGTCTTTGGTTTTTCACTTTTTATCTCTTTTAATTCAGACTATCAATTTGAGTTTTTGAGGAAACACTGCTGTTTGTTTTCCACACACACACACACACACACACACACACACAGCCCCACTTGAAATGCTTTCTAATGCAGATGATTTTGACGTGTGAGTTTGTGTTGATGTCATCAGCAGGGTTTTCATTGTATCGGTCCCGTCAGAAACAGGTGCTGTAGTGGATGAAATGCTCTCGTGAGAGGTCAGGATGTCTGGTGTTGACTGAACGCTTGAAACGTCTTGCACTATATTTATAGCTGCTCTTCAGCATGTATTTCTATAACGACCGCTCAAACCCTACAATATAGAATGCAGTGTAGTCGTGAATATTATAAAACCTGTCTAGAAAACCCCCAAATCTACAGAAAAATCAGCATTAAGGCTTATTCAGGCTTATTTAGGACCATCAAGGCTTATTCAGAACATTAAAGGAAGAATTTGGTCATTGTTTAATCACCTTCATGTCTCTCCAAACCCACATGACCTTCATTCTTCAGCAGAACACAAAAGAAGATATTTTGAAAAAATGTCTGTTTTTGTCCATACAGAGGACGTTTGTTGCTGTTTTGGACTGTCATAAACTGTTAAACACTCTTAAACTGTCCCTTTTATGGTTTATTTTTTCTCATTCTATTACTGACTGTTCACTTGTCTGTAAAAAATATTACGCTACTAGTTTTTGCTGTGGTTCTGATGAAGTAGTGTTCTTTAAATAATAAAGTAAAGTGACCCGATCTGTGACTCAAAATACATAATGATCCGAACTGTGAGATTTGTGCTGCTTTGCACCCCTGCTCTCTTGACTTGTTGTTTGAAGATAAAATACAATCACTGAAGTTTTTATATGCTAGTGCCAGTTGACTAGATAAATGGTAACATTTTACAGTAAGGTCCCATTGGTTACTTTAGTTAATGCATTAACTATCATTATCTAACAATGAGCAACACATTTCTCACAGTATTTATTCATCTTTGTTCATTTTATTTAATAAAAAAACAACTATTCATTCTTAGTTCATGTTAGCTAAGCTCCATATTAACAGATACAACCTTTGAATTTAATGATGTATTAGTAAATGTCAAAATGTACATTTTAACTAAGATTAATTAATGCTTTAAAAATATTATTCATGTTAACAAATGTTGACCTTATTGTAAAGTGTTACCAAATAAACATTCAACATGTAAAATGTACAGTCTTTTCTGGAAAACTGACCCAATATATTGATTTTCACATTTCAATAGGAAATACAACAACACAAGAGAGAAAAAACATTAAACCATTTTACATGGACTTTAAAGTTCAAATGAAATTGTAATTTATAATGTGAAACATGACATTCAATGGAAAAAATGTAGGAAGGTGCTTATTTAGTATTATTTTGTGGCTTCCATATTGATTTATGCAATGAATTGTGAGTAATTTCATGAATTAATCAGCATGTTACATAATTAATTTGACTCGCAGCCAGTCGAATTAAATGGATTGACAGCTTTTCCTTCTCCCTATCATCTTCTCGTTCACCTTCCTATTCCTCTGCTGTCCGCCTCCGTTGGACTTAGAGAGAGACATGTGTAGGAGGAAAGAACAGGATGAGAGGAAGATTACAACAGAAGCCTGGCTGCTATTTTCAGACCAGTTGCATCTGTGTATGAATGCATGTGTGTGTGTTGTGATTAAACGGCTGGTTATTGAACGCACATGCTGTAATGCATACTCTCAGCGACCCGGTTCTCCAGAATTGTCCCCTGATGCTGACCTGCGGGCCGGTCGAGGGTTAAAGCTGTGGGCATGGGTTTGCTGAACACAGATTCAGCAGTCCCTTTGTGTTGCGTAAAACACTCAGTCAGTTGGGCAGCGTTCCCAGAAGCACCTCTCTAAAGACAACGGGACGCAAAGCAGCACTAGAGGAGTTTTAATGCGATTTTAAGGACCAATTCTCACTATTAACTACCAATAATATTTCTAGCATATTGGCTGTTCATTAGTTACTTATAAAGCACATATTAATGCCTTTTTTTGTATTACCATACTTTAGATATCTTAAAGGTCCCATGGCATGAAATTTTCACTTTGAGGTTTTTTAACATTAATATGAGTTCCCTAGCCTGCCTATGGTCCCCCAGTGGCTAGAAATGGCGATAGGTGTAAACTGAGCCCTGGGTATCCTGCTTCGCCTTTGAGAAAACGCGCTCGCGGGGCAGTATCTTCCAACTGAATGATAGGTTTAAAAAAAAAAAAAAAGTTGCTAGGTTTGTTAGTATGTACCCGTTATGGGAAAAAAGCCGCCAAAAGGGTCTGAAAGTTACTAAATATTGTTCTAAAGTCGCGCTCGTGTGTGTGAGACACGGGAGCTGATGGCAGCGGGCGGTGGATATTGTTGCGGCCCGCCCAGGTAAAGTCTATGTGTGGGAAACACTGACCGTATCCAGACACAATATTTTAAACTAACCATTCGGAGACGTCCTGCTGTAGCCGCTGAGTTGCAACTTCTTCATCCGGTGCTTCTCCATCCAGATCAGATTCTGGGTCAAACTGAAAAGCTTGAAGGACTGCGTGTCTACGAGCCATTGCCATACATCCACTGTCAACATTAGCGCATGGTACCGTGGCCGCAAGCTGCAGGCCACACCCACCCTCCACCTTGCCCCGCCTCTCTCCTCCTCATTAGCATTTAAAGCTACAGACACAGAAATGGCACGTCCTAAGGAAAGAACATTGTGGGACTGGCTCATAGTGGCTGAAATTCTGCACCAAGGCTGAATTTCGGGAATGAGACTTCAGATACAGTACTAGGGACAACTTAGGCCTATATAAAAGCATCCAAAAAACAGCATGTCATGGGACCTTTAACCCTACCCCATATCTAAACTTATTAATAGTTAGTTAGGTAGTTATTAAGCAGCAAATTATTAAATAAACCATTTTAAAATTCATTAATTTCAGAGGTACTTCAGAAACATATTTTAGGTCAAAGGTCTTCAGATGACAAAGTTTGGGAATCCCTGATCTTGATAATGATTTCAATGGATAGTTGACAAAGTTTCAAGAAGTGTCCTGCTGTAATCATTGTAACGTTCTATAATTCAACTGAAAATAATTTGTTAAATATATTTTTTAAAAAGTACAGTTATTAAAAAAAATTATAAGTTTTAATTTAAATTAAATGTTTAATTTTTAACTCTTGTATGATCATTAAACATGAAGTTTTAATGAACTTATACATTTAATTATATATACTTTCAAATTTGTTTTTGTTTTTTTGTCTTTTTCATATGTAGAGCCTAAATGAGCACAGATTGTGGATAAACTAGTGGTGGTGGTTAGTTAGATGGAATTAGTCTGGCAGTAAATAGAGGGCAGAAGTCAAACACTTGAGGAACTTTGATCTGCAAATATGATTCACAGAACACAAATCAGTCTGTAATAAAATTTTGTTGTTGACTTTGAACATAGTTTAATGTATTTTAGAATAATAAATGAAAATCAGAACATGTGTCATGATAAATACATAACTATATGAAGCAGTTGATTTCACTCTGAAAAACAGAAAGCAAGCAGCTGATAGATGTTGGGTTTGATTAGGCCACATGTTAAGGGAGGTCAAAGAGCTTTTTCTGGCTGCGCACAATCCTTTAAAAATGGATGATGTCCCTTTTATGGAACTTGAATTTCTCCCATGATGCCTCAGTAGCCTTATCTGCACCTCTGCTGTCATCGCTCAGATGTGTCGGCATCGTGTCATCAGTGGTTTTAAAACAAACAAACTCGTTCAACAGCGGCACCGAAGTGAAACACGGTAAACAAGCGATTAAAAGGAAGCTGGAAACTCAACTTTGGAAAAGAAACGCCTGTTTTTTGTTTTTTTTCAGGGTTTGGTGGTGTTCGTCTTTCCAAATTTCTGATGAGTGTGTGTGTTGCTTGGTCACTGTTTCTCTGTGTGTCAGTCTTTCCCGTTGAAAGAGTTATAGTGTGTGTGTGTGTGTGTGTGTGTGTGTGTGTGTGTGAATGCTGGCTGCACAACAAAGAAGGAATTTTGTAACTCGTCATGAACAAGAAGTAAAATATCGAGAGATGTTGTGAAAGAAGGTGAAAGAGAAACTTGGATGAGATTGTCGGAGGAGGTTCATCAGGGAATGACAGAAATACAGGGAGAATAAACCGGTTTGTGGTGTGTTTGAGGGAGGTCATACAGCACGTTTACACAAACACACACACATTTACTTAAGCTACCTAAATGAGCACATTGCATAGACTTCTGGTGATTATTAAGCCAATTATAATTAGAAAAACCTAACCATAATTCTTAAAGAATATGCTCTTTTTTTTTTTTCATGTAATTTATAAATCATTCCTCAAACTATACAGAGTAAACACACACATCTTGTCTGACTTTGTCAAATGATGAATTGGAGGTTTTGTTGATGTTGAGGCTTTGTGTGCAAAACATTATTCATGACAATATTTATTTATACATACTTGGTGATTAAAATCAGACATAACACATGTGATTGGATATATTTAGCTTAAAGTTTAGCATTAAAAGTCAGTTTTAATGTTTTTGAACGCTCACTAAGAATGCATTTATGTGATTAAAAGTACAGTGAAACAGACAAATTGTGAAATACTATTACAATTTAAAAGAACCATTTTCTATTTGAATATATTTTCAAATATAATTTATTCCTGTGATCAAAGCTGAATTTTCAGCATCATTACTCCAGTCTTCAGTGTCACATGATCTTCAGAAATCATTCTAATATGCTGCTCAAGAAGCATTTCTGATTATTATCCATGCTTAAAACAGTCATGCTGCTTTATAATTTTGTGTCGATGAAACTACTAATGCATGTATCTGTGTGTGTTTCAGGCCAGCACTCTTCCACAGGGCACCATAAACCTGAATCAGTGTGTGGACGTTGTGGACGGTGAGAGCCGGACGGGTCAGAAACACTCGCTGTGCATCTGTACGCCGGAGAAAGACCATTACATACGTGCTGAGAGCAAAGAGATCATACATGGGTGAGTCAAACAAACACATCTAACAGTTTATAAGAAGATATTTTACAACTGTCTGATGTTTATGTGCAGTTTAACTTGATACTGTATTGATGTGATGAACTTCTGAGGGACATAAATGTAAATTTAACATCCCACAATTAATAATGCTTTGAAGAAAATCATGTTTTCCCTTTAGTTTTTTTTTTTTATGAGCGTCATAATCCTAATTGAAAGGACAATTTGTGTTCATCTCTTTTGTTCATCTGGTAAAGCTTGATATGGGTTTGGTTTTAGACGTTAATAAGTGAAGTAATGACTAATGTGATCACTCACTGATTGTAATTAGCGATATACACTCATTACAGACTATATAATTAGATAACTAATTGGTGTTTTGAAATTGTTTGCGTCTTAAGGTGGCAGGAGGCGCTGATGGTGTTCCCACGAACCAATAAACAAAACCAGAAGAAGAAACGGAAAGTGGAAACACCAACGCCACAGGTACACGTATATACAGGTCCACCGACTCGAGAGATTTTAAAAGGAATATTTCATCCCCAAATTAAACATTTAGTCTCTTAAAATCAGCTTAAAAGTTTTTTCATTTTTAGCTTTAACTAGCTTAACCAGCAAGCATTTTTGTCAGTAAATCACTGGCTAATTTTTTCTGGTGAACTGAATGGTTTTGTTAGTCCTCCAGCTAAACCAGCACTAGACCATAATTAATCAGGCCAGCGTTCCATCTACTAGAGTTTGGAACCAGTGTCCTCGTCTGGATGTAACTGATGTGTGTTTGAGTTTTGCCGTGCAAAGCATGCGATTTGTCTTCATTCTTGAGCTACAATTACAAACTTACACACACCTACATGCAAAGCCTCGCCAAGTATTTCACTCACCTCATTTGGTGAATGACTGACAAAAAGAATCTACTCTGGAATCTGGAGGTGTTTCTTCATCTTCATGCACAGGTAGCTCAGAAAAACCCTTATTTCTAGTTCTTAGATAAGATGGTTTATTGGCTAGTGTTTTGTTCTACTAAACAGGATCTTGTGACACAGGTCTGCTTGGAAAACCAGTGCACAAATTAGGGGAAAAGTTGATCATAAAGTCAATTTCTATGTGTATATATATAAATGTATTTTAAAAAAAAAATCTTGAAAATCCTAAATCTCAGAAATCCTAAACATTTTGTTTTTATGTTATGTTTTATGTTTTCTATCTATATTATAGGTTTTGATTTTATTTTTTTCTAGAGCAAACAAATTTCTAACTCATATTTATATAGAAATATATTTGATGCTATTTTTTATTCATATATTTTATGACTTAATTTTATATTCTTAAATATTTAAAAAATATAAATATGGCCAAGTTTGATAGTTTATTTGTATTATTTTATTTCATTTATATTTGTTAATAATTTTTTCTTCCAAAAAAAAAAAAAAACCTGTCCAAAAAACATTTTAGGATGTTCTTTGATATTTTTGATTTATTATTGTTATTATTATTAATAATTTATTTTTACATATTTTATGATATTTTATTTTTTCTCAGCCATTTTTTCTAACAATATTTTGTCTCTTTTGGTTATTGTTTATTTTATTGCTCAATCCTCTAGTTAATACATTAATGGAGTGTTTTAAACGGTTTATGTTTGTATCGTTAGGTTTGATTTCCTTTGCTCTGACCTCCTGACCTATCTTTTGTCAGGCAGCTGATCTGCTAACAGGTCGATGCTCCCAGCAGAACATCCATGGGTTTATTGTAAGTCCAGAACCTGCATGATCCAACCAGTCAGAGCGCAGCACAGGGATCTGATCAATACATGAAATCTGGGTGTTTTTGGAGATCAACTGATTGGCAGGAATTAGAACCTCATCGTAATTTGTCCAGTAAATGATTCTCATGTGTGTGCTTCTGCTGGGACGCTGGGTGGCTCACGCAGGCGTGTGTGTGTGTGTCTGGTTTCATGCAGAAAAATGCGCTGAGTGACTTTATGATTTAATCAAAAAGGTATTACTGGGCGGTCAGGTGGAAACAGGAAAGACACAGACTCTAATCTGCGAGTGTGTGTTTAGTGTGGGGTGTGGTGCTGAGTGTAAATCAGCGTGTGTATGAAATCATGGCACAATAGCTCATTTGTTATCAGCCTGCAAGTTTAGACAGTTACATTCGTGTGTATCTGTCTGCACACACACACACAGGTGTTTTTGACATCAAAGAGCTCTTTGTTCTTGACTATGGGTTAGTTAAATATTATGCTTGTCTGAATGTCTCTCTCTTTCTTTCTCTCTGTGTTCAGGAACCAGGTCCTGCGAAGGTGACGGTCACCAGTACCAGCAGCAGCAGCAGCAGTATGGTGTGTCTCCCCAGCACTATAGCTCACGCAGAGCGAGTGCTGTCCACCAGGGCCACTCTGTGGCAGGAGGAAACATGGAGTCGAGCCACTTTACCCACAAGCTACAGCACCGGCAACCTGAGTCAGCTGGGTACCAACACTGAATTCATTAGAAACTAACAAAAACAAGCTTATGACATGCTGCGTGAACCTGGGTGTCAGTCATTCAGCTGACAAAATTTTGAAATCCAGTAAAAACATTTTAAATTAGTACATTCTAAACACTCAAGTATGCACGTTCAAGCCACTCGCCACACCTTAGCGACTTCATAGCAACCACCCACAACACTATAACATGCAGTGCAACAGTCAAGTTACGAAAGTAAAAATCCCATTCATTTTCTCTAAAGGAGAATTTAACTTTATAAACCTTTAAAGACAGACCCATTGTGAGCTAAAAGTTTGTTGTTTGTTGAAGACATCAGTCTGCATTGTTTCAACTTGTTTTTAAAGGGGACCTATTATGCAAAAATCACTTTTATAAGGTGTTTGAACACAGTTGTGTGGCCGCAGTGTGTGAAAACAACCAGCCTATAATGTTAAAAATCCACCAACTCATTTGTTTATAAAACCAATAAATCATAAACAGTCTCTCCAAACGAGCTGTTTCAGATTCTCCCTCTGTTCACGTCACCGAGGGGGAAAAATCCTGCTCATTTGTGACGCTCTCTGGCCTATTAGTATAAACACAGCCCTGAGTGAGAAGCTGTGGTCCGCCATTACTGGAGATATATACAATGCCAGCGCCAAAGAGGCTTTACAAGTGTTGTGTTTTGGGATGCACTAATGAACATAGGAGTCGCCATAATCTCCCCTCATCTGAGCCGAGGACACTGTGGTTAAATTTCATTTTCGAAGGAAATATCCCGGAAAAAATCGGTAACGTCCCCTATATGTTTAGGAATTAATACCAATGCTTCGTGCGCGAACGTCAGCTCTAGACAAAGTAAGTATCACGTGTTTGTTTTACAGATAGCTTTTCTGAAAGAGCTGCTTTGCACTCTAAGGCTAATTGCTAAAGCTATCTTTGTCTCTGTGTGTTTTCACTGATGCTGTCTTCAGTTAAAAGATGGTAGTTAAAAGTTGCAAATGAAAGTAATGTGAGTCGATCGCTTGAAGTTGTCGAGCTCATAATCAGAAGTGGGACTTATAAAGTTTGTGATGGCATGAGACCAGCTATGTTGTTATTTTTATCTCGCGGTGCTCCCTGTCTGTGTAATTCATAAACGCGAATTTATTATGCACAGTATAATCAGCTGACTTTGAAACCGAGTAGTTTTCTGTAAAGATAACAGGCTTGTATTAATAGTGGAGTGTTTATTTGCAAAGGCTAGCACTGCTAATGCAGAGTAGGGCTGCAACAAACGATTATTTTGATAATCGATTAATCTAACGATTATTAGACCGGTTAATTGGCTAATTGTCGATTATTTCACTGATTAATCAGTAAACTTTGATTATTCAGCTTTTGCAATTAGTTAAAATAGTAAGTTATACATATTCTAACATAAGGTGACTTCAGCTTTAGAAAAGTATATTATGTAATTACAATTATACAATTAATTGGTAACATTTAACAATAAGGTTCATTAGTTAATATGAACTAAGAATGAACAATACTTTTACAGCATTTATTAATCTTAGTTAATGTTAATTTCGACATTAGCTAATGCATTTAAAAAAATCACAAGTTGTATTTTTAACATTGGTAAATGCACTGTGAACTAACATGAATAAACAATGAACAACTGTATTTTTATTAACCTCTTTATTAGAGGCTGCTGCCTCTACACTTGCTATTACTGTTTACTCTAGTCTGTCACACACCGAACCAGGGCCGGCGCCAAGGGGGGTCACTCGCGGGCCGTGCCTCCCCAAACGAGTTACTGTGCCCCCCCACTTTCCATCCTCTCCCCTCCTTGCTGAACGCGATCGATTTTGAAAGCGAAAGTACCGATAAAACAGCGCGCACAAGAAAGCGATTTGCAGTCAGCAACTGCATGCGATCACAGATTGCACGCTCTGTGCAACCCCCCCCCCCCACACACACACACACACAACGTGATTTGTGCCCCCCCTAGAAATGTAAATGCCCCCCCGATAGAGGTGCCCTGACGCCGGCTCTGCACCGAACGCTTCATTCTGTACGTGCTTTCACAGATTAAATGCAGTGATTCAAAACAGTGAATCTAATCATCATTCAGGCAAAACTTTGCTTCAAGAATGAGCCACACTGCTGATGTGATCTAATCGCTAGCACACCCTGAGCACATGTAAATTAATGTATTCCTCTTATCGGCGAGACATATCTGCATAATTTTTCATATCGGGCCGATGCCGATATTTACATTTAAAGCCATTATCGGCCGATTACGATTTCAGTCCGATAATATTGTGCATCCCTACTTATAACTCTTAAACAAAGACTTCTAGAAATCCCTATGGGAGAAATGAATGGGAAAAATGCTTCCTGAACCAAGGCCGCTGAAAAAATGGGTAGACACTGTTGCATTCTGTTTTGGTGGTGAGTTTTGGCCATATTTTCTTCATAAAATCTTGTTAAATATCTACTGTGACTGTGGCGTCACATGCATCATGTTCAATACGTGTGATTATAATCACCAGGAAACTGGCTTTTTTGGTCCTAAAGGAAAATGACAACTTCACACATAATAGTCACTTGACCTCAGATTTCTGGGTAAACACATTAAACGAAAAGAATATTTAATTACATTTGCTCACTGCCCTCACAAAAACCACACTAACCATCATTTCCGACAGAATACTGCAGTGATTGTTACCTCAAT
Source organism: Barbus barbus (assembly GCF_936440315.1). Taxonomy (NCBI): domain Eukaryota; kingdom Metazoa; phylum Chordata; class Actinopteri; order Cypriniformes; family Cyprinidae; genus Barbus; species Barbus barbus. The sequence continues at coordinate 23,650,505 of NC_136722.1, read as the reverse complement.
AAAACTGCGGTAACTTGCTGTTAGTCACCACTCTTGTTATTAAACTAAATGACAGATTTTGAAAACATCTTACACTGTTTGACAGAGATCCCAGATTCATTTAGTATGATTTTGCAGTAGTAACTAGGTATTTTGGCAGCTGTAATTTTCCATGGTGTAGTTTTACAAAGGTACAGACTGTGATTTTTCATTCTTTCTCACGCTCAGATTCAGGGAACACGAGTGTTGGTCGCAAGCCACGGGTGGAGAGTGGATATTTTTCGCTGGAAAAACCCAAACCCAATGAAGATGAAGATCGCCAGCAGGAGCAAGAGCCTTCGCCACCGCAGCAGCATCTGCTTTCTTCCTCCTCCACCACATCCTCCTCTTCCTCTCGCTCCAGGTATCACTCCTTTGATCCCGAGCTCTTCAGCTCTCCAATCAACTCACACAAACACACGTCACATGACCCACACAGCGTTGGTAGCACACAGTTTTACGGCATTGCACATAACACCTGCGCTCACAAACACAACACACAGAGACTTAGCAAATTAGAGGAGCACGTTCCAGCGCTGGATTCCCCGCCCTCGTCGGATGCAACTCTCTGTCCCCTTCCCAGCCCAGACCGGCTCTCCAGTCCAAACTCGCATGCAAACATCCTCCCATCGTCCCTGTCTTCCTCTCAGAGCTCTTTAGACTCTGAGCAGAGTCAGGAGAGCCGTGTGGGTGGAGCCTTGGGCAGGGCGGGGCGAGGTGGGCAGGGTTACGCTGCCCTGGCAGATGTGCCCCGGGCCCGAAGACTCAGTCACCGGGATGCGTACCGATCCAGTCAGAAACGGCAGGAGTTGCGATCGCGTGCGAGGAGCCCGGGCAGGGAGGAGGTGGAACGGCTGTTTGGACGTGAACGAAGGTGATGACATTGTACAGTTACATACACACACAAAGGCTCTGTTTCAAACCCTATCATCTTAGACAGCATCTTTATAAGTAACCGATTTGAAACACTCTACATGGGTGGCAGCTCTTGTAATTGGCACGCTTATGGCTGGGACGCACCAAGCCGTCTTCAAAGAACTAGCAGCAACAAAAGCCAATGGTGTTGTCGCCTTGCATCGGCAGCGTCTGGACCAAAAACCTGCACTTGAACACACCACACTGCACAGTAGAGCCCTGCATTTCCAACTTTGCCTTTGGGCCAATTTGCACGTCATAGTTCAGATGTGGGCCGGGCCTCAGGCCTGTTTTAGTCTTCTCCATATTTTTATATTTTAGACATCCATCAATTAGTGATGAAAAATTGCTGCGCTGGTGGAAACAACACGAGACCGTGCCGCGACTGTCAAGAGCGACTCGACGGTGTTTAGTGTCCCGCAGCAGCGAGTGCCGTCAGCGCAGCTGAAGAGTTCTGCGTTCAAATGCACACAATAAGCTAAAGCTTGCCGCAAAGCCCCAGCAAAAGTAATTACCATGAATGTATCAGGGGGAAATAGTATGGAGATATTTGAATTATTTACTAATAAATTAGTGTTTTCTGAGTCCGTGTCGCAAGAATGAAGTTGCCAATCCTGACTTGCCATCTCCTCATTAGATGCGCCTTTAGAGAGAAGTGCATCTTTACGGATTATGATTATAATGAAAGAGTTTTTTTTATTTCGTTAAGTAGTAATTTAAAGCTTTCTATAGATATATTTGTCATGTCTGTGAGGCATGTATTTGCTGAGTTTTGGTTCGGTTTTGTGAAGCGCTCCTGTTCAAGACCGAGACGGCAGAAAGCACATCATGTTTGTTTTCTTCATTTTATAAAAAAGTTATAAACGTTTTGTTGATATTGTGAGTGCACGCAAATAAAAGTAGACCCTTTACAGTTCCGAATGATGTATTACTCTTACCTTTTATGAGCAAAAATGACAGCGTATATTAAGTTGTGTCCACTGAAAAAAAAAAATTTAAAAAGTGATGTCTCCATGTCCTGCAAAGCATGCTTTAGCTTCCACTCTCCGCACAAACTTGGATATAGCACACATTTATCTAGGTTTAACGTTGTTATATGCTTGGACTGTTTTCTATCTATAGATTTTATTTTAGGCAAGTCGTGTTGATTTGAGAAGGCAAAATTTATCAAATATAGGCTATGATCAGCTCACTGTCTGGACAGTGAGCTGACCGCTTGGCCGCTGGCCGCTTGGTCGTTACTTTAAAAAACAAAAACGTATATTTAATGCACAAAAAAATGCTCCGAACATTTTTCTAAATTAACTTAATAAAAAACCGAAACACAATATAATCACTTTGCCATTACATGTCAGTCCAAAACTGAACTATTTTAATAGCTGAAACAGTAGTAGGCTATAAGCTGTTTTTGGAGAAGGGGAAAAAAAAACAGGCTCAGGTCGGGCTGGTAATTCTGATAAGCTGTCGGACACAGGCCGGGCTAGGGCCTGAGTGTCTCGGGCCAGGGTCTAAATTTGAGACCCGTGCAGGGCTCTGCTGCACAGACTACAGCCAACTACAAACTAAAACGGTTCTGCACCTGCGTGAGAGGAATTAGCTGTCTATGTTAGCAGCTATCAATAGTAAATATTCGTCATTCAAAAGGAGAAACCGAAACAAGGATATACGAGATAAACACAGATTGGCAAAATGTAAACAAAGCACCGCTTTCTTCATTTTAAGCAGCTCGTGTTGTTATGAAAATATTCACATATTGGAATGCTTGGGAAAGATTACGTAACATTAGAACACCCTGTCTGTGCCGCCGTCCATTTACTTACTAGTTTTCGTCACTTTTTTGTCACACACACACACCAAATAAACTAGCCCCACAGGCGCTCACCGACGGCCCATTGGCTTGGTGTGTCCCGGCCTTTAAACCGCGCTTAAAAGACGTTCAGTTGATTCCATTAGCCTGGTATTCTAAGCCTACTGTATCATTTGAGACACACATTTCTAAGGCTTCTAAATGATCAACATGATCAGTACTGATTAATAGTTTATACTGCTCCAAATTAGCATATGTTTGCTCAGTTAATGCTTCTAAATAAAATCCAGGTGTTTTTCCCTCCTTTTTCTTCTATATCATACTATATGAGCCATAAAAGCTTGATCTATCAAATATATAAACATATGCACACTTGTTTTTTAGATTTTTCTTTAAAGGTTCAATTAACTGTTCCATTAAAAATTCATATTTTTTTAGGCTTTACAGGGTTAATAATAGACATTAATATTATCAATAATATTTTAAAATAATATCAATATTTCTTATTAATATCAATGTTTTAAAAATTAATATTAAAATAAATAAAATTAATATTAACAAGTAATATTATAACAAAATTACCAATAATAGCATAGTCTCCACAAATACTTGGTTAAAGAATTCATTTTTTAATTACATGTTTTTTTTTAATCCATTCTGAATAAAATATATTTTGCTCAGTGTATTCCAATAGAAAAAATGAAGAAATTAGTTGTGTTATTAACATGTAGTTAAGTTAATTACTTGATGCTCTAATAGGCACAAAAATATGCAGCACACCCAAATATGTGCTGAAGTGGTTATTAAAATAGCTATTTTCTATCTGTACTTTTCAGTGGCGTTAAAGTGTATAATCATCATATAATTTAATTTATGCAAAAGGACACTGCATCTATTATTGGTATTGTGCTTATGATGCCTAAAAATGCTGTCTAGGTAGAGAAGTCATTAGAGTTTGTACCAGAGCCAGTGACACACACATTCTACTGGAATATACATGCATTTAACGTGTTTAAGAGACGTTCATGTTTTATAGCCTCATTAGCCTAGTTCATAGTCTGACTGTAATTGAGGAGAGACAGTTCTGAACAGGGAACTAAAGATACGCAGCTACTTCCCCTGCAGTATAAACACAATCTGCTCTTCAATCCGAGCCAACACGCCTGCTGTGTTTACGTCTCAGAGCGAGCGTGGAGGTTATATCTCCACCTGCTGGAGCCGGCAGGAAAAACCTGTCAATGACACTCAGGACGCAGGGAGGATACACTGCTAACTGTCTGAGCTAATGCTGTGCCTTTAGCACTCAGAATCATGACATTCATCTCATTCTTGCAGCTTTAGCGCTATCTAGTGAACACTGTGTAGAACTGAACTTCCAGCCTAATCTCTCTTCCATTTTGTTGGAATCTCAATGCAGTCCTGAATGCTGTGCCGTTCAGTTCTGTAACTGTGATTTAAAAATGTTCTGCACTGTTTTCCTCTCATTTCTGATTTTTCTCTCTCTCTCATGCTCTTTTTTTGCTTTTTATTTGATCTGTTTCTTCTCTTTTACAGGCAATCTGCACTTCCTGCCCTGTGCCGTGCCCTGCCGCGCCCCCTGACACAACCACTGCTTACTTTCATTCCACCTGCTGGTGCCAAACTATAACACACACGCACATCTCCGAATCAGAGACATAAAAACTAAGGCCTTTTTCACACCGCAAGCAGCGCATATATATTTTGGCAGATATTTATTTATTTTGGCTACCTAAGCAGCACAGCGATGCAAAGATGATTAAGCAGTTTATAGCCTGACCTTTTAAGTTCCATTTTGCTGACATTTTTATCATTTAAATGTAAATTTAGATTTTGTATACTTTTATAATAATAATTCTCAGGACCCCCTTTATAATAATAATTGGAGAAAATATTTAATATTTATAAATATATATTATAAATGTATAAAAAATTTGTATATTTCCGTTAATAAAATTTGGAAAGTTTAATTTTCTTATGCTCTTAGGCTCACCAAAGCTGCATTTATATAATTAAAAAGCAGTATATTATGAATATTATGTAAAAAATGTATTCTATTTGACTATATTTTAAAATGTAATTTAATTTATTTCTGAATGTTCAGCGAATAAATATATAACACACAAATTATCATTAAAATAATAAGTCATTTTAACAAACTTTCAATTGCCAGTACAGCTGACCTGTTATATTTCTATTCCCAGTTTGAGCATAAATAATAACAATAATTTATTGCTATAAATGACATTATTTTTTTAATTACAGTATTGTATTTATGGTAATGTATTATATCCACTGTATTTTAATGGTTATGATACATAGCAGAGGTAGAAGGTTTTAGGATGTATATTTTTTTCAATTAAATTATAAACAATAAAATGGAACTTTTGTAGGTAAATATGAAGGGGTGAGAGAAAATGACCTTCATTTATTGGTTTTAAATAAAGAAATTATGTATTTTAATGAATTATATTAGTGTTGTGCATCAGAAACGCTGTGAAACAATGCATGTATGCTGCTGCTTCATTTCAGTGTGAAACAGGTGTTAAAGATGAATTATTCCTACTAACACATGGGTGTACACCGGGACAAAGACTGATTGCTGTCTGGGGTTCTGCTCATGGCTGTTGTCACTGGTTTCCTGTGTCTGTCCCTCTGCTCTACCATCTGCTCTTATAAGACACACACAATTCATCATGTTAAACAAAAACCACAAATCAGTGACATCTCAGATACTCTACTGCTGTTGAGAAAAGCCTTACAGGTTCAAACACTAAAATCCTTAGCTAGCTCCAGTTCACAAAGGAAATGGTGCAGCACTGCATGCCAAGAGTTGCTGCATTATAAAAAAAGAAGTGATTTTTCACTACTAATTTGCTATTATTACATTGCATCAGCTTTGAATGTAATTAATTAAAACTGAGACATTCTGAGGCAATCGAGAGAGCTTTAACATCATAATAGAGGGAAAACAATGAGAGACAATTTCCAGCCTCATTTCCTGTTTGATTTATGACAGCGTTGAGGTTATTCACAATGATCAGTTTCAGCTGACTGACCAGAAATTAACAGAGGAAATGTTTTTTTTCCCCCCATCTTTCCTTTAAATATTCTCTCTCAGTAGATGTAAACATCCTGCAGTGTAAGGCAGATATATATATATTGCATTTATTACTTTATTATTGAAAATGAACATTTATTGATTTATTTTTTATTTTTATTAAAATATAATAAAATGGAAAAAAGAACCTTATGCATTACAAGCCTTATGAATTATGCATTGCATTTAACTCTATTCAGTTTATGATTTAAGGCATTATTTTGGAGTCAGAAATAGAGTCTGAAGATCTGTGGTGTGTTTATGCTACATTTTCCCATTGTTTCTCTTCTGACCTCTCTGTGTGTTTTTTGCAGCAGACGTTCACAGGTCATCGAGAGATTTGAGTGTAATGATACTGTCAGCACTCCAGAGCAAATGGACACAACAAATTCTTCAACAGACCCCGCCCCTTCTTATTCTAAAACAGCCAATCAGAGAGCAGGACGCAATGAGAGACGCCTCTCCAATCAGAAACAGGTATTCATTATTTGTATAAATTGCAATATAGCACTTTGAGTGTGCAGGAATGTATAGACTAAACATTTGTTAATGTTCAGGGAATTACTTAGTATTTTTAAAGTAGTAAGCCAGTTCTAAGAGCTTCTAATATCATCCAATCAGATTTCAGAGTCACTGTCTGTTTTGTAATGAAATTTCAAGGAGGCCTAATAACAGTAAAATTTCTTTGAATTCATTCATTTCTAATTTCTTTCTTAATCTGTTATAGGAATTTTCACTGGATTCAGCTAAACGCCAGACAGATGACGTTTCTTCACAAGCTGGTTATCGCAGAGCCAAAAGTCTGGATCGCAGAGCCACAGAGACCCTCATGACTGTAAGACTACGCTTATTACACACATAAATATATTTTAATTATGGCTATAATTGACAAGAATTTTTAATTGCAATATTTTATATACGATAATGTATAATAGCGCTGGTTATGATGCATGACACTTATTTTATGCATTTATTTTATTAAATTATAAACAACAAAATTGAACTTTTGTAGGGGAATATTAAGGGATAATTGAATTAAAAATATAGTAAATAAAAGAATTTTTTTTTATTTTATTAATTTTTATTTATTATTTTAAATAAAGAATTAAAAAAAAAAACGAATTAAAACAGTACATAAATCAAATAAAAAAATTGCCATTTTGTGAATATAGAAAAATGTAATATTTTTCATTAAGAATAAGGTGAGTTTCATTTCAAATGCTGCCACATCATTCAGTATCATAGTCTTTTGTTCCTCTAAATTCATTTAATGTATCACTCTAGTCAGAAATAGTTAGTTGTGCATGACTGTGTCATATTTTAATGTACATAACATTGTAAAAGTCCCAAAGGGGGCCTCTGAATACTGAATACCGCCATCTGACCTCTGGATCAGCTTTCCTTTTCTGTGTCGCTGTATTTCATGAAGATGCAAAAGTCTATGACTCTGTATGATTTTCACAATAAATAGTTCTCCTTTACATTGTTGATTAGAATTATACTGCATTACATGCAAAATTAAAAATCGTACTGCATAGTCCTCATGCAACACTTTTTTTTTTTATATATAAAAATAGGTTTGTAAGTGTTATATAAACTAAAGTGTGTTTATAAAATATGCTTCTATAGTTAATTGCTCTTAAGAACACAGCATAATTATTTATAAGGGACTGCAGGGCTGTCTAAGAGTGTCTGTGTGTTTCAGCTGTTAGTAGTTTGTTCATGCAAACCCAACCCAGAACCACTACACCACCCCTGATTATAAATAGCATTTGCTCGAGTGTTAGGACCAGAGACACGACACATACCCACACACACATGAGAACACAGATTCATGTTCATACACACAGAAAGACGGCATGTGAGTCAGAAGCGTGTGAAGAACAGGTCACAGATGAAACTCAACAAGACTAAGGTACTGTGAACCTAACTTCGAACTAGCAAACGGCCGGTGGGTGTGATCTCAGCCCAACCGGATCTGCTCTAAACGCTTGCATTAGATGGTAGAGGTTTTGTATTATTATTGGTTGTAGATTAGTTTGTTTACAGGTTTGTGAGGTACTACTGCCTGTATTTGTGCGGGACCCTTCTGACTGTGTTTGGTGGTGGTTTTATGAGGCAAACTTTATATGCAGACTCTCTTGAATATACAGTTTTATTCTTTTCCATATTAGTTATGATTTTTTAGCATATTTAATGAGTTGCATTAACTCTTAATGTCTTATTCAAAGGTGTTTAAATGTTGCTAATTGCATGCAAAGTTCTTTAAAACAAAATTTCCCGAACCCCTTTTTTATATAGCAAGTAGATGAAATATCATGAATGCTTTTCTTACTTAGATTTTTTGTCTTGTTTACATATCTAAAAATACTTAAATGAAGGATTTTTCTAGCCAAGTAAAAATCGTCTTGTTTTCAGAAAAAACAAGTTAAAATTAAGTAAATTTTTGCTCTGAACAAGCAAAATAAACTTGTTTTCTCTTTGAAATAAGATTATTCTTCTTGTTTCAAGCAAAAACTCACTTAATTTTGACATGTTTTTGCTGAAAACAAGACAATAACTTTTACTTGTCTAGAAAATCCCTTCTTGATTTAAGAATTTTTAGATATTTTGGCTGGAAACAAGACGAAAAAAATTTAGTAAGATAAGCATTTTTTGCAGCGTGAACAAAAATCTTCGATATGATTCTTTTTTCTGATGGTCTGTGTTCAGAAAAATCTTTTGCCAGTCATTTTCTCTATTGGTATGTGGAAATAAAAGTTTTAATTCTTAAACCAAATAACCCGGCTACAAGATAAATTGTATTTAAAGGGCAAAATATACTTAAAAATCTGAAAAATATGGAGCAAGACTCTGGATTTATTTATGAAACAAAATTACTTTTTTTATGCAAAAATATAAAAATCCATTTTTTTTCCAGTGAACTATAGCATTGAATTGAATAAGCATCAAACTGAATTAGATTAAATAATTCAATTGAATATTTATAAACAGTCCCTGCTTTAAAACATTTATTGCAGCACTGTGTGTTTTTTGTTAACGTTGGTAGTTTATTAATTTCATCTATTATTCTCATCTCTTTTCAGCCGGACCTGCTGAATTTTAAGAAAGGATGGATGACCAAACTGTACGAAGATGGATTGGTGAGTCTAAAATTATTTCTTCAAAGAGCTTTTCGAAACCATTCAGGAATTGATGTCCTTGTGCTTCGGAGATGTTTTAATATTTAATATGGAGTTTATTCAAAAGGTTTGTTCTGCTTCTGTCTCTCAGTGGAAGAAACACTGGTTTGTTCTGACCGATCAGAGCCTGAGGTTCTACCGCGACTCCATCGCTGAGGAGGTACGTGTTTTCATCAGCCATTAACCCCTCTTTTTTTGATCATGTGACTGTTTAACAATGTCCCTCATGTTTCTCAGGCCGCTAATCTGGACGGAGAGGTCGATCTGTCAACGTGCTACGATGTGACCGAATTCCCAGTTCAGAGGAACTATGGCTTCCAAATCCTTGTGAGTGATTCTGTTTTATTGTCTCAGTTGTATTTCACCTCATAAAGACTGTACAGTAAGGCTGGTATAACGTATAGACCAGAAATGTATATGCATAATGCATAATGAACCACATCAGGGCAACAGACAGGACTACTTTAGCTAACCCTATCTCATACTGTAATATATGTTTCCGCCCATCCCTGCGCTCTTGAGGTATTGATGCTAGACAAATATGTCTGGTAGGTTTGCAGTGGTATGTTTTCTCACCTAAATAAAGCTGTGGTGATGTTATCTGTAACCTTAACGCTGTTCCTCACTAAGCATTGTTTCATCACTAATGTCACCTGATCTGTCAGCAGCTGTGACATCATTGCATCCCTATGAAATAACACCCTACAAGTCCAATGCCACACATCAGATGCTCGTCTGAGACTCTTTTGACTTCACAATGGGGAAAATAGATGTATTTTAAAATCAGATATTTGTGTTTAATATAAAAATTAAACGATTTTTCAGATAGTAATCACTTATTACAATTTAAATTAGTGCAAATAGCCTGTCTTGTTGGCAAAGGCTATTTACACTAACTCCGCCCACTAACGTGTGATGGCGTTAATCAACATTAAAAAAAGACGCTAATTCAGCATCAGTTTCAGTGGTGTACATGGTAATTCGCATGCTTTTTGACACGATCGACCTGAGTTCGATCCCGCCTTTTGCCAAACTTTTTTTTTCTCCCTTTTCAAATCTCATATGACATCAGAAAGGCATTTATTTTCAATAAAAATGAAGGAAATAATCAAAAAGCTGAAAATAAAATTATCGGGTAGGGTTAGAGTAGGTGTAGGGAGGGCTTTATTGTCTCAATAAGGTGGCATCCATTTAATAATTTGAATTAAGACTATAATTTACACTCAATACCTTATTATTGTGTACTGTTTTATAATGTACTACAATACTGAGGTGCAGATAATTGCCACTATTTGCAATAAGTAGTATAAATAGCAGAAAATCTTGCTATTTAACACTGTAAATAGCATCTATCGCTAAAAAAATATGCTATTTGCACTTAGTGTAAATAGCCGCTGCCTTTTAATTAATGGCTTTGTCAAACAACAATAGTATTATAAAATTCATACTTAACATTAGTGAATTATAATTTGCAAATAAGAGATTTGACTCGAAATTTCATCTGGTAATTGCAGAAAAATACATACATTAACTAGGGGTGACCCCGAATAGTCGACGATTTGATGCTTCGAACCTGATTCGACTCAGTCGAATATTCGCTGGGTGATCATGCCATTTTGGCTATATGGGGGTGCTCAAATGTCTGATCTCACATAGAACTACCGGTTTTCTCCAAATAAGTTACTATACAGCCTATTATGATAATGCTGTAAATAAGTATCTGAAAAAAAAATAGCAAGACTCAAACTGACACAGGCAAAGTGAAAGACTGGATTTTTTTTTCGATCAGGTAGGGTACAAGTGATTTCAAAACATTTCAGCTGGTTTATATATATATATCATGTATATATTATTTATCTCGTATAAGGTGCATTTGGTTGCAGTAAAGCACTTCATTGTAGTAATACTGTGATTTAACGTTATCTCTCAGCGTGCAGCGCGAGCAGGACAAACAGCAATGCAGAATATTAATGACTATGACTGGGACTGTTCGATACATAACATTATAATAAAACGCTGTGAATTTTTAGAGTTTAGTTGCTGTGTTTCTGCACGTTGTTGCATGAAGAACGCATCCACAAAAGGAGTTAGTTCAGAGCCGCGCAGACACATTCATGCATTCGAGGCATTTTGTTTTATAAATAAGCGTATTCTATATGAGATAAATGAGTTAAATCCCATTGATTAAAAACCTGTCATCATATGCTTCAATCTACTGGTCATCTTCAGTGCGCGCAGCTCAAAACAGAAATGTAGACCATTAATCTGCGGTCATATACGGGATGTTATAATGAGAGCACTATTGTAAAAAATGTTGTGAATTCTTTTAATCAAAACATAAAATTATATTTACCCCGTTTGTATCTGCGAGGCATCCGTTAGGCTATTTTCCATGTGTTAACGTCAGTATTTATGACTGTCTGACTTGACTCTTGGTATTTTGTATTTTGCCCTGCCCCCAAACATGATTTGACCGACTATCAGTCGACTATCGGCAAGATTCGAAAATCCTGATTCGACTATGAAAATCCTTAGTCGGGACACCCCTAACATTAACTTTGTCTCCCGGGTCATATCTAGAGACCACAATATCTTATGGATACTTTTGTTATGGGTCACTTTGCAATCCCCCATAACACCCTAGCAGTTGAAAAATATTCAGGACACCTTAACATCCTGGCATCAAGTCTTGCACAGGCAAGCACCACTTAGACTTCAAAAGAAGTAAAAATATAATGCAGTAGTTTACATTTATACATGCTTGGTTTGCATGCTCCTGTATTTTATTAATAAAGCTGTTGAGATGTACCTGATATTGTGTTGTTCATCGAGGTGGCGAATAACTGTAGGTTCCCCGGCGCTGTTTTTAAAGTTATTTTAGAGATGTCAGAAATAGCAGAAAGCATTGGCCGTCTCTGTGTACAGACGAACAGCAGGGCGTCAGTGTCAAGAAATGAATAACAACTGTAAAAATAACTTCAGCCTGCTATCTTTATGCCTTAGATACATAATGCTAAACTCGCATCTGAAACTCCTCTTTCCGTCTGATCCAACTCCTTTTCCTCTTTCATTTGAGCTATATATCACTTTTATTCAAGTATGTGATTGGACCATTTCTTGTGGAATAATATTGTTTTTATGAATAAAAGATGTGAGACTGTGACACGCTTTTGTTGATTTCTTTTGTGATTTACAGTGTCCCACAGTCACAGCAAGTGGAAATATCAAGGAATAGTGTAAAAAAAATATTTTAAATTATTAAAAATCTGATTTCCTGTAATTAATATCATTTTTATGCTTAAATGTATTATATTCAACATATAATATTAAATGGGTAATATTATATAAATATTAACATTATATTTCTTCGCATAAAAAATATTTAGAGCTGAATAAGTCACTAAATCATGGAAATTGTTGGTTGTTTGTGAGCTATTAAAAAAATATAGTACAACATTACCTTTTGAATTATTTTTTTATTTTTTTAAATAATCCTTTTCCAATCATGCCTGGAAAAGTCAGTTATAGAAACTCATTTGTCAAAACATGGATTTACAGTTGTATTGGAATTTGTCACAGTCTTTTTTCTGTTTGTTTCACTGTCATGCATTTGTTAACTCATCTGATCATTCGACTCCTCATTCATGTCCTCGTCTTCCTCTCAGAGTAAGGAAGGGGCATTCACGCTGTCTGCTATGACCTCTGGGATACGTCGGAACTGGATTCAGGCCATTCTGAAGAACATGCGGCCCACCGTCGCTCCTGATGTCACACGGTGAGCTTCTACATCATGTTTAGTGTGAAAAGGACACAAAAGGAGAGAACATCAAGCATTTATACATTAAACTTCCCTCTGTCAATTAATTAGAATACTCTAAATTAAAGGTCAAGTCTGTCTGTTTGACTTGTTTGTCTGTGCAATGGCAGACCAGTTCAGTTTGCTGTGGCTAGTGGCACAGAAATGACATTTAACCTTTAAAGATCCACAACCTTACATAAACAGTATATACTTACCATAAAGCATTTGAGCACATCAACTTTCATATTTCCTCCTTGAGTTTTTTTTGTTTTCTGTCTCCTAAATGGTTCCTCAAACTCCACTGTTTTTGTTTGTAATTATTTATCTTTTCTTCTGTTCCTAACTTACCTTTTTTAATTTCTTTTCTTGTGTTTTTCCTGCTCCGGCTACAGGAAAAACTTGTCTCTGAAACTTTCAGTTCTTATGCCCAGGTTGGCATTTCCAGTTCTTATTCTAACCTGTGTGTGCGTGTTATGTCAGAGCTGAATGTAGCGATGTGCTTTCATGATGTTCTGGCTTCTGTCTGCTATGTCAATAATTCCTGTTCCCATTTGCCTGTGTTGTTTGCTCTGTTTATAATGGAGCTGTTAATTTAGCATGTTAATTTAGTATTATTAATGGTGTTTTATTACATGGAGTGGAAGAGCCTTTGCAATGTATGCTTGGTTATTTTGGAGTTGTTACACCACCGCTTTGTGTGTTTAGCCAGTTTATTTACAATGTTGGTGTTGATTGTTTTGTTTGGGACTTTTAATTTTTGAGACCGTTTAACAGCATTATATTTATTAAATACATTTAACACATTTGCCTAATTTGACTTTCCAGCTGTTTCACACCACATGCTAACCAGATGCGAGACGATTAAGTCATATGTGTGAAATCCTGTCAGAACGAATGGACATTTTGTCAACTTCACACTGGATAGACCTAAATTAAACCTCTTAACTGTGGATATTTAACACATTTTGGACATTTAACAAAGCTAAAGGCATTTGTTGTCAAAGATGTCAGTCATTCAAAAAGTAATAAATCATCCAATAATAAAATTATCCAATTGAAAAACAAGGCAAATTTTGTTGTAAGATTTTCCTTCAAAGAAATATCGGCAGCTAGTTAAGTTAGGCTGGTACAGTGTATTTTGATGTTCACAACTCGCCAGTGTCTCTCCATCTCTTGTGATGTTACACCAGTTGCTTCTTTGAAGGAGATGAAAAAATAGCATTGCATCAGTGCCCATTTTTAGATCGCACCCTGCAGCGCAGGCACACATGAGTGTTTAGCGACATGTTTGACAGTGGTTGAATGCCATGCAGTGACCAGATGGTTTTCCTCACCCTAGTAACCATTAATCAAACCATCCTGTCTTCAGCGGTTTGGGTATGTGTTTTTTGACAGTTGTAGCATATTTCTTGTCTTTAACACATCTTGGTACAATTATGTCCACAAATAAGGAATAATTCAGATTTCCTCACAATTCCATATGCCACAATGCTTTGTGATATAACACATATTGAAGTAGTAACTGTAATGCTTGCCTTAGCCAACACCACTAGTAATTCAGATACTTAGTTTATTGATTCAGTGTCTTCTCGCCTCACAGTTCCCTTCCAGAAGAGCGAACCAGATCAAATGTGGAACAAAACTACATCCAGCCACCTTCTAACTCTTCGCAACTCTCTAACAACTCTGTAGTTGAAGCTAAAAAGTCACACGAGGACATCACAGACTCTGTGCCTCCTTCCGATCACCGTAAGAGTCGAATCAACAAGCGCGAGGGACGGTCTAAAACCTTCGACTGGTCTAAGTTCCGTCCAGGACAGGAAAACGAGAGCGGACCACCCTTAATAAAGAGGGCAGACTCTTCAGTCATTATCTCATCTTCTCCTTCCTCCACCTCCTCTGCTGACTCCTCTCCCATCTCTAGCTCCTCCTCTCATCAGACGTCATCCTCGATTACTACCACCAGCCATACTGATAAGTTGCCACAGCAAGATGAAGAAGTCATGCAGGAATATATGCACCGCAATCAGACGGCACCTACAGCAGACGCAGTCAATGCGACAACGGTGGCGGAGCCCCCATCAAAGCTCCCTCATAAAGTGCCACAGGAACAGGTGAGAATGGATGTAGACCATGCCAGAGATGCACAGGAGGTCAACAGTCAAAGTGTGGCCCGCAGAAACTCTGATGTCCAAGTGGAAATTGAGCAGAGGTGGCATGAGGTAGAAACAACACCCCTCAGAGAGGAAAAGCAGGTACCGATCACTGGCAGCTCAAATGAACCTGTTGGAGAAAGAGCCCTTCCGCAAGAGCTGAGCACTGCACTGGAAAAAGAGGTAAAAAAAATCACTATTTATTTCTTGCCTCATTTTCCATCTTAAAATGTCGATGAGTGTGCAGATACAGACTTCTTGGATTTCTCTTGATTTTATTAATTCAGGTCAGTTCTGACCATTGTATAATTTCCAAACTTTTCTCTGATGTCTACAGTTAGGTCAGGCACAAAGGGAGCTGGCGAGACTCCAGCAGCAGAACAGCATCTTACAGGAGCAACTTCAGGATGCCCGTGGAAGAGAGCAGAGTGCCAGGGAAGGATACGTACTGCAGGTACCCAAACAGATCAACTGAACGTAGTCAGAAAATAAACAGAAATCAAAATCTTCTGTAGGTTTTGTTTGTATCTCTTGCTTTTTTTTTTTTTCTTCCAATACTAATATAATATTTGGGGTGTTAATGAAACAGAATGAGTGGTACTAACTGATCTGCAATGTCTTTCTTTCCCTGGGCTCTGATTGGGTTTTGGTTAAAATTCTTGTAACCAAACCACAAGTTTGCTGAAGACAACAAATGTAAACATCTGACAAGCTTTCAGCTGTGCTTTTCTACTTTTTGTTTGGCTTTGTATCCGTTTTGTATCTATTGTCATTCTCTTCTTTGCATAATTTGTATGGTGGTACCATTCCTCTGTTTTTCATTTTTCTTTAGTTGCTGTATAATAATCTGGTGTAGTGTTAAGACCTTTCCTCTGAGCGTGAAAAAGCAAAACGAATTTCGGACACGATGACGCGCTGGAATAAAACGACAGCTTCCTATGGATGCTTCCACATAGACCGCGAACATTCGCGCACCGACAATGCAAATGTTTTTTTTTTTTTCGTCCAGTCCAACGAATCTTTTCAGTTTCGCAAAGCGAAAACATGGGCCATCCAATAAGATTTAAGCTAGGATAATGTGACCGGAGCAGCTGCTGCACAAAAGGGTGAGAATGGTGGCGCTGTTTCGAAAACCAGTGTAAACCAACAACGAAGAAGAGTATAGGTGAACATTCGTTTTGGAAGCACCGTTCGTCGGCGATTTGCCTCGCTTTTTCACGTCGCACTCAGAGTGCAAAGGCCTTTACTCCATTAGTTTCTTCTTCCTTCTCTTGTTCCCCTTGTATTTTTTTTTCTGTACAGTTCCGTTTGTATTATCCATCAACACAAGGTTTCATTCCGTAGTTTCTCTTTAGATCACTTTTTTTCCTTTTTAATTGTGTTGTTCACATTTTTCCCGCATTTTTGAGCACCATTCTCTCCATCTTTGATGTCATCTTGAAAAAGCACAGTGGAAAGCTTGAGTAAGTATGTAACTTCAGAAATTTAACTCCAAATGTTCCCGGGTTCCCAGCCACAGCCCAGAAGATGTTGAGCATCATGTCTGTGGCCATAAAAGAGAAGACTTCCTGTTACTAATTGCTCTTTAATCTTAATCTCTTAAAGAGTGACACGACTGCTGCAAAGCCTTCGCCTGATGCAGCGTCTACCTCGGTTCACCGAGCACCGTGGCAGCGACTCAGCAAGCTGAACCAGGATCTAAAGTCTGAGCTGGATTCCCAGCGATGGAAGCAGGATAAGGCCAATCAACAAGTTAGCAGTTTACGGCGTAGCTGCAGTGAAGCAAAAGATATAATAGGATACCATGAGGCAGAGATCGAGGCCTTGGAGGACAAGCTTACAGCTGCCATGGCAGATATTGTAGCGAGCGAGCAGGCTGTGGCACGCATGCGTAGCGAGCTAAAAATCGAGAGGGTTCGATGTCAAGAACGTGAGGAAGAATGGGTCCGAAATGAGACTATGTTGCGGTCGCAGCTGCGAGAGAGCGAGGAACGTCTTCGGCAAGTCGAGGCTAGTTTGCTAGAGAAGAACCAGGAACTGAGACAGCTCGAGCAGAAGCAAGCTTTGCAGAGGGACCAGCACAAAGAGGTGCAGAGGCTACAGGAGAGACTCGCTGAGGCCACTGGACGTCTGATTTCCATGGAGGAAGCTCAAAATATGAGAGAGGAGCGGGAGAGGAAAGAGCAGCGATGCCTGGAGGAGAAACACGAGCGGGAGCGGCAGGGACTGACCTGGAGATTGGCAGAATCTGAAGAGAGGAGACGTGAAATTGAAGAGCAACTTCAAGAGGCTCAAGAACAAGTGGAGGCACTGCTGAGAGGGAGCGGCGGGATGGAAACTGTGGGACTCAGGGAGGAAGTTCATCGTCTTCAGCAGGAGTTGGAGGCGCAGACAGATATGGTGGAAATGCTGCGAGAGAGCGTGAGGAGGCTGGAGGAGGAACGTGACCAGCTTACTTGCCGCTGTCAGGAACTCCTCAATCAGATTGCAGAGGCCGACCGAGAGGTAGGAAAGCAACAGGCATGTTTAACGACGGTGGAAACAGACTATAACTCTCTTGAGAGCTCGTATGAGCGTGTCTCAGAAGAATTTGCTAGGATAAGTCATGTGCTACGAGAGAAGGAAGAGGAAGTGAAGCAGACAAAGGAAATGTACGAGCAGCTAATCAGGCAGAAGGAGCAGGACTTGAGCGAGGCCCTCATCAAGATGGCTGCCTTAGGCAGTAGTTTAGAAGAAACAGAACTTTGCTTGCATCAAAAAGAGGAACTTCTTTCTAAAATGGAGCGTGACTATCCAGGATTGGTACAGTCCCGTAAATCGGAACAGGAGCTTCAGGCCAAACTGGTGGTTGCAGAGGATCGGATTGCTGAGCTGGAAGAACACCTAAATGCCTTGCGACTTGGATATGCAGATCTTAGGATGCGACGTTGTCGCTCACAGGAAGACCTGCTTGACGGTTTGAAAGAGATGCAACATGATGTTTCCTCAACATCAAGCACCTCCCAACTCCTGCTTGCAAGAAGCAGCTCCGAGACGGAAATGTCCTTGGTAAAGCGCCAAAGGATTCGCTTTTCCACTATTCAATGCCAGTCCTATCACCAGTCCCAGGAAGCAGACAACTTTCAGACAGAAAATACATCTTTGGATCTGACACAAGATCTGAGCCTAGACCACATGCATGACCTGAGCCTGACCCAAGATATCAGTGTAGTCAGTGACAGTTCATTCCAACAGTGTAGAGATCCAGATAAATTCATCTCCATTATAAACGCTTTGGAAACCAAGCTATTGGCCACAGAGGAGAAGCTCAGGCACCTCACAGAGAAGTTACGGGACCAGCCCTATCTTTCAGTGATGCAGGAACACCTGAGCACCAGAGCTACCATGGAGGACTACACGACTAAAACCTGTGACGAATTACCAATGGATGAACCCGGTCAGAAATTCCTCAAGACTTTTGGCGAGCAGGACAGTGAGGAATATGAGAAGGCATTGGCACTAGTAGAGTCTTGCACAGAAAGAGTCAGAGATATTCTCAGCAATCAGAAAGAGACCCGTTCTGCTGAATCTCTCATTTGTACCCTTGCAGAAGTAGAGAAACGGCTGGTTTTTGCCACCATGTACCTGAGGAAGGGCAGCACATTGTATGAGTCGAGCCAGATCTTTGATGCACCAGATGTGCAATCAATGCAGGAAGGTATAAAGCGGTTTGCCAGAACGTTAACCTTTGAAGCTGAGGTTCTGGAGAAGATGGGGTTCTCTCTGCAAAACTTGAACTCTGATATTATGTCGGCCCTGAACTCCATTCACAAGGATGCTGAAAACCTCAAGAAGAACTGCAATGGCTGTCTCTCAGTTGTTTATGCTGATGTACTTACAAGAAAACTTATGCTGGAGACCATGTTCTTGGCAGAGGTGGACAAGCTCGAGATGAGTAAACTATCAAATAGTGCTTTTTCACAGGATGTCATCAAGAACGCCTGCATTAGTGCTGAGCTTGCCTATTCGCTTCAGAATCTAACAATGAATTTCCAGGAAAAATTCGATGAGCTTCAAAAGGACTTGCTCCAGGCGAACGAGACCTTGAAACAAAGGGACATGGCTCTGAAAGATGCTGTTAGTGCATCAAAGCGTGCTCACATTGAGAGCATGACCCAAAGTGATACTTGTCATCTTGCTGACATCGCCCCTCCTGAACTTGTCCCCTATATGGAGCAGACTGAGATTGAGGAAGCTCAGAATTTAGCGGCAGAGATTGTCCGCAGACATTTAGCAGGCGGCATGTTATCCCATAGTGCAGAATCTGAATCACATCTGCAAACGAGCTGGGAAAATCTCATCGCTGAGCTAAAAAAGCAAGCAAAAGCCCTCCGCAGTCTCTCTCAGGAAATTGAGAGGATCTGCGAGGAAGGAGAAACGAATTCACTTTCTGGACTTGCGGATGCCATCCAGATGAGCTCGTGGTGCGATGACTCCAGCACCGCTTGCATGCGAGAGGCTTTGATGCAGGCGCAGGTTGCTTATGTTGCTTGCAAGTTGCGAGCAGGTCACACGAGGGAACTTTCTCTCTGCCAGGAGACTAGCCGCAACATGACAGTGCTCGTCCAGGAACACACTGAGAGTGTTGCAGCCATCCAAAGGCACTACCAGAGCTGCTTGGAGAAAGAACATCTTAGCTTCACTGGCACTATCAGTTCCTTGCAGGAGGAGAATGACATGCTTCGAGGAGAACTATCCTATAAGCTCAGGGAGCTGCAGGAGCAACGGCAGAATTTAAACCAGCTGGAAGAGGCATTTCATAGGGAGAAAGAAGACCTCAAGAGCAGGCATGCAGATGTGATGGGAAGAGTCAAGCAGGAGCAGATAAACAGAGAGCTTGAACTAATGGAGTGTGCCGCCAACAGCCAACACAGGCTGGAGACCCTGCTGCTAGAAATGGAAGATGCGGAGTTGAGGCACAAGGAGCAAATCCGAAAACTTGAGCAGGAATTTCAGAATAAGGTCCAGGAACTAGAACACGCCAACAGAGAGGAGCTCCGCAAGCTACAAGAATGCTACAGCCAGACCATCTGCTCGCTGGAGGAGAGGAGCGAACAAGTGGAGAACAAAGATGAGGCAGACGCATGTCCTATGGAGGAAGGGGATGGAACTGATCAGGTAACTTGCAGGGAGTCCCTGCTCCGAATCCAGGAGCTGGAAATGCAGTTGAGCAGCATGAGGGAGGAGCTGGAACAGAAACCACTGGATGGAGATCTGACCAGCCTAAAGGAGAAATGCCAGCGAGACTTGGACAGCCTCAAGGTTTAAACTTTCACTTTTCAAATTTAATGTCATACCCATTCACCGCCATAGCGCCATGTTTGTAGGACCCTCAGTAGGTTGTTGCTGTTAGTTTGGGTTGCAGTGGTTTTAGCTGAGTATTTCTTATTGTATATGTTTATACAAGTTTGAGATACAGTGCACATTTCAAATTACAAATCTACACTATTATTTATTATATATTAATAGTTTTATGCTTCTTGGAGTCTTGGAAATAAAGTTGAGATGACCACTGCAACCCTGTAGCCTCATAAGCATGATGCTTCCCCTTTTTTCCTATGCTGTAGTGCACATTAGCAGCACTGGGAGTCTTGAGCACACACACAATGAATGTAAAAATGACCCTGATTACAGACAAACCTATCACAAATACCTATACTGTGCTTACCGGGGACTTCCTCTGTTTAGAGGGTTAGCATTGTGTTAGTGTGTGCTTGAATGCATGAATGCTCTCTAGTTAACCCCTATCGATCATGCTGTTTTCCTTTCACTCCTCTGTGCTTACTTTCATCTCTCATCACATCAATAAATGTTCAAATATGTGAACACCATAGTTGGCGTAGCTCTGTAGAGAGTCGGGCTGGGTAGACATTGGTTTTCTGAATTTCTTCATTTGTACAATTTGACTAAAATCATTTAATTTCTGCATTTTCAGCGAATGCATAAAAGAACTCCAAAATTGACTATTAAAGTGTGAAACAAATGGGCTTCGCTGAGTAAATTACACACTTCATCCACCATCAAGCTAAGACGTTATGAACTGAATCTGAATCCAAATTGAATCGATTCAGGGAATCCATTGCAGATATCCAGCCCTAGTAGAGAGCCTGCTGGAGTAGAGATTGTTTGGTATTTGTTTGCATATGTGATCTGATGTTTTATGTGGAATGCAGGCGACATGTGAGCGTGGATTTGCAGCGATGGAGGAGACGCATCAGAAGGTGATCGAGGACATCCAAAGGCAGCATCAGAGAGAGATCCGGCAACTTCTGGAGGAGAAAGAAAGACTGCTTGAGGAAGAAACAAATGCCACTATTGCTGGTAATGAATGCATCATTGTATACACCAAATTTGAAAGTGAATTACTTATGGCTTGTTTGTCTCTGCAAATTGCTGTCAGTGTAAATGCCAATTGAAGTGTGAAATGTTTAATGCAATAATATATCTAGCTCAATAATGAATGTTTAATGTCATGGATTTAGCATCACAGTAGGTTGTTTTTTGC
The DNA here is from genome assembly GCF_936440315.1 of Barbus barbus. NCBI lineage: Eukaryota > Metazoa > Chordata > Actinopteri > Cypriniformes > Cyprinidae > Barbus > Barbus barbus. Next base: position 23,628,969 of record NC_136722.1, on the reverse strand, counting down.
ACAGCGATTGAGGCCATGAAAAACGCTCATCGCGAGGAACTGGGGAAAACGCAGCGGTCGCAGATGAGCGGCATGAGCGCAGACATTCAGGAGCTGCACAGACAGTATGAGTAAGATGCCAAACATCACTTTATCTACACACAACTTTCACTAGTGTTTAGGAAGATTTACTTTTATTCATCAATGCTTTTTACCCAAGCGAATGGTAAAGCAAAAGTTTTGATATGTTTTTTTACATTTTGTCCATGTAGAGAGGAGTTGCAGTCTATCCATCGTGAGCTGGAGGTTTTGTCTGAGCAGTATTCTCAGAAGTGTTTAGAAAACGCACATTTGGCTCAAGCACTGGAGGCTGAGAGACAGGCACTGGGACAGTGCCAGCGAGAGAACCAGAAACTGCATGTACACAACCAGGTCAACCTGAACTTTAAGAACATTTTTCCAGCTTTCTAAGTGGAACAGCTTGATAAAGAGAATAAAATGCCTTATAATAATTTACAAGTTTATATAAATGCAATTTTCTTTAGGGTTCGAAATTGTTAATTTAAGGCAAGACACCGAATAAGAAAAAAAACAGCTAATAGATATCACCATATATCCCCAGTTGACCGATTACATTAATAATGGTAAACATTTAGGATTACAATTGTGTAACATTATTATTAAAATATGCAAATTAAGCATTGTTCAAAATGTTTCATTTTGATGACATTAGAGTCAAAGGTTGTTACAGAGAGGAATTTACATATATATTTTTTTAATTTTGGAGGATCTCTTTTAATTATTGCATAAATCAGAAAAACAGTAGCCAGAATAAAATACATTTTAAATAATTATTTTAGGAATAAAATGTTGTATAAAATTATATATTAGCAAACCCCTTCAGTAGACACCTTCAGAATATTAATGCTAATCAAACAGTAGAATTTCTTGCTGAATAAATTTCCCCTCCATCATATAAACAAAAATTTGTGTGGTTTGTTTACAGGAACTAAATCATCGTCTGAATGAAGAGATCACCAGAATGCACTCATGCATCAGTGAAGACAAATCGACTTCATCTCTGACACAAGGCAGAGACATCTATGAACTGGAGGTACAGCACAAACTCTGTCATCTGAATTTAGATCATATAAAGTCATCATGCACAACATCTAAACATTGTTTTGCTGCAGGTTTTGCTACGAGTGAAGGAGTCAGAGATCCAGTACCTCAAACAGGAAATAAACTCTCTCAAAGATGAGCTGCAGTCGGCACTTCGAGTAATATGCACGCACACTTACACGCTCTGTACATGTGTTTCTCTTTAACTGCTCTCTGAACATATCAACATGTTATTCACATATGTGTTTCAGGATAAGAAGTATGCTTCGGATAAGTACAAGGACATTTACACAGAGCTGAGTATCGTCAAAGCTAAAGCTGACTGTGACATTAACAAGCTGAGGGAGAAACTTTTGGCTGCTACAGAAGCTCTTGGGGAATTAGACGCTGAAGGAAGTGGTGTTACTACTGGATACGGTGAGAGATTTAAAGGAATAATTCATGCAAAAATGACAATTCTCTCATCATTTAACCACCCTCATGTTCTCAGCGTGACTTTGTTTCTTCCATAGTGCACAAAGGGACAAAAAGGCACAATTATTCAGTGGCTGATGCTGGAGAATTACATTTTTTATTTTCAGTTTAATTATAGCAAATAAGATTTACATAGACTGAAATTAAACAAATTATTAATAATTTTTATATTTAATATACAAATATAATTCACAAAATTCAACTAATTTAATTATTAAAAAATAATGTAGATTAAAATAGTTAACTGTTAAAGTGTTCATCTTAATCTTAATCTGTTATTGCCATTCTGATAATTGCCAAACATCTAATTTATTACAATAAGAGTGTGTACAAAAATGAAATATTTTATTTTCTTTATTTGTGTTCATTGCAGACATTATGAAGTCAAAGAGTAACCCAGATTTTCTGAAGAAAGAAAAATCCAAACAGATACGTGGGGTCAGGTCAAAGGTGAGAGGTCAAAGTGTGTCCGTCTGTTTGTCTCATAAATATACACTTATATCATCCATTGATTGTAGTGATATTCATGTAGAAAATGATGTTGGTTGTTTGATTGTTTAATGTTATGCTGTTTATATGAGTGTTTGTGATATACTTGTTTATTAGGGCTGTCAGTCTATTAAAATAAATCATATTTGAATAAACCATGGACCAAAAAGTCAATATATATTTTTTTCATGCGTTTTATTTATTCTTTTATTTTTATACACATTTTTTAAATGTTAGAAAAGGTAAATGTTAGAGAATTTATAATTAATGTAAATCATTTTATTTATTCTTTAAGTGACAGCCCTAGTATTTTTGTGTGTGTGAATTAAGGAACACTGTACACATTGTGTGTGTGTGTGTGTGTGTGTGTGTGTGTGTGTGTGTGTGTGTGTGTGTCCTCACATGTGTGCGCTGTCCTGTCAGGCAGAGAGTGAGGGGTTGGTCGGGGATAGCTGACCGCTGTGACCCCATCAGGTCCTACAGGTGAAGCAGGTATCGCTCTTGTGAGAGTACGGCTGTGTTTGCATGGAATATGGAGCGTATTGCACAGCATATACTGTACTTGACCTTTCATTTCCAGTTTTGTGAATAAACCAGAAGCAATTCCTGCATTTTAACTGGATGCCACTCGCATGCACTGAGGTCAACAATATAGTTTGAAAGGTTTAGCATAAAAACAATGTGTACTGTTTCAAATACAGTATTATTTTTAAAATGCTAAGCGGTATGTATTATATACTGTGCAGTATTTATTAAGCTAGTATTCCATTGTGAACACAGCCTTTGAATCCTGCATGAGCCCTACACCTCCTGACAGTTTAAAAAATCACCTGCAACTTAACCCGGCCTGGCAGGTCGACACATAACCTGCACAGATCACATTTATCTGAGTGTTATGTGTTTGGACTGTTTATATGTTGGGGTTTCTTGCTTTGCGCGTGTGTGTGTTTTTGTGTATTTAGCCCTATTTAGACGGTAATTGCTTGTAAATGAACATTTGCATTTACCCTGCACTTGTTGAAGTTGATCATGTGTGATCTCCTGTAAAAAGTAACTTGTGTGTAAAACACTTACCGTCTGAATAGACTTTGTGTGTCATTGTCGTTTTCTTTGTGAGTTCCCTTGTGATAAACCCTGAATATATTATACAGCTTAAAGGGATATTTAATACTTTCAAACTGTACTTGGGACACTAATTTGTTTTAAATACATTTGGGTGTAGTTTTGGGGTAAATTGTCTCTAAATAACATCTTTGTGCATCTCAGAATCCTGCTGAAAATTATTTAAAGGCACGAGGAAATGAAGTGTCTTGTGTCCTGTTTAGATCTCGAAGGCAATGAGACAGATCTAATAGTGTAATAATACAGAAACCGTTGTACATACACCGGTGTGTGTGTACAACGTGTTCATGTGAACGTGCTTTGCTGGTGTCTTGTTGCACAATGAAGGAACCACAGCCAGTGAATTACAGACATAACAATGGATCTAAAACTGTTTAGAGAAAACCAAGTGAATCTAGAAACAGGCTTTGGTTTAAAACTCCCTGAATGTCCCTTTAAGAAATGTTCATGTCCCGTAGTGGAATGTTGTGAACCACACAGAAGGGAAGTTTAAAGGGGTCATTTGATGCGATTTTCTTGTTTTCCTTTTCTTTAGTGTTATGTAGCTGTTTGTGCATGTATACAATCTGTAGAGTTACAAAGCTCAAAGTCTCCCACAAAAGGATTTATTCTATCTAAAAGAGAAGGCTGAACCAGACCGGACTAAAACACGCCCCCACATGTCTGCGTCACGATGTGGAAATATTTGCATAATGCCACCCAAATGTTCACGCAAAGAAAGAAGGCATGGTTTCAGTAACCGCAGTAGTGTTGATGAAGCATGTCAGGGAGCCACTGTGTGTTTCTATGCGAGAGCAAAAGCACTTTATTTGACCTTCAGAATGTAGATGCAATTAGGAATCATAGGTTAAGATTATATACAACAGAACAGCACAACCCAAATGCTCGAATTTGTGCAATGCATTTTATGGACAACCGTTTTGTGAACCTAGTAGAGTACAAGGCTAGCTTGCACGAAGGCTATTTCTAAAACAAAAGGGTCAATTCCGACTTTATGACAATCTGGCCCTTCTGAATCAGCAACTGTAAGTATGTTTTGTTATTAGTTTAAGTATTTGCTATTGACTGTTCAAATGCGGAGTTATGCGCAGTATAGAGTAACGCGTCGTGTGTGTGTGTGTGTGAGAGAGAGACAGGGTCACATCACAGTGGAGTCAACTGTCTTGAACTGATGATAAAACTAACAACATTATTAACTGTCTTTATATTTACTTTGAAAGCTTAAGCTCGTGATTATGGTAAGCTGCGTTACATTTCTGACGCGTACTTGTGGTGTTCGGCCAATCACAATGCACTGGCTCAGTTGGCCAATCAGTGCAGACTGCGCTTGTCGGAAGGAGGGGCTTTGTAGAAAACGACGCGTTTGAGAGAGGCGGGACATAAGGACCTACAATAATGTACAGTATTTGAAAAATAATGTGTTTTTTGAACATTAAAGCGTGTCAACATATTCCGTTACATCAAATACACAAAATAACGATCTTTAAAAAAAGCATCATATGACCCCTTTAATTAAAGCAGAATGAATCGAAGTTCGGTCTGAACTATTTTTATAAACGGTCACGTGTGAAGTAGATGATCATGGGAAATCATAAAAGTTGATTGCAATGCAGGTCTTTTTTTTAGTGGTTTAGACAGACAAAGTTTTTATGACACAACACAGCTGGAGTAAATAACTTTTTGGTACTATAGTTCTGCAATGTAATCTAGTCTATTTTATTAAAATTAATTTATTTGATCTTATTTTGGTTTCCATTTTCCATTTTTATTTATTACTGTTATATACAACAGAACATATATTTGTCTGTTTGTTAGCATTGTTTTTGTGACAGGCTTTTATTAACAGCAGAGAATATCATTTAAATGGAAATTATGTTGGCCATTGAATTTGAAAACTATTTTTTTGCATTGTGTAGTTCTATAACAATACATACAGTCTATTATTAATTAATTTATTTGTTTATATTTAGCATTTTTAGATTAAATTATTGGATTTTATTTTGTTATTTATTAATTACAATGTAATTTAGGCTATTATAAATAGCAAGGAATATGTATGTATGTTTTTGTTTAATAGAGCAGCAAATATAATTTAATTCAATTTTATTGGTATCAGATTTGGACATTTTTCGTACATATGGCTAATTTCACCTATTCTGATTTAAAATAATTTTTCGATATCTACCATAACTACTATAACCTCAGCTAGCAATGATATCGAAGTTGAATTTTGCTAATGAAAGTGCAATTTTGTGTACAGTTAAAGAATGAAATTGAAGAGTATTGTGTGCAAACTGAAGACTTCTAGAGGATTGTTTTTATATTTAAGTGTGGACAAAATCACACAATTCTTTCATCTCAGCATTCTCTCTTTCTTTTTCAGAGTTTGAAGGAGGGATTGACAGTACAGGAGAGGATGAAGCTATTCGAAACTAAAGACTCCAGAAAGATATAACACACCTCACACACTTTCTTTCTTCCTTTTTCTGTATTCTTGCTCTTTAATTGTCTTAATTTAGAGCTTCTTGGTTGGTAGATGAAGCAGAACTTCAGCTTTCTGATTGTGTTTTAATATTGTTTGTGTGAATTAAGGGAATGACATGTTTCAATATTGACATTTTTGCCAAGCTTCAGCTCTGATGAACCTCATATTTTTGGTGTTTTTTGGTCCCTAGAAGTCCTGAAGCTGTTCCTCATCATCACAGTATATATGAACACACTCAGTATTGAACTAGAACACTAGACGTGTGTGTTTCTCATTTGAGTATCTTCTGAATGGCTGCTGTTGTGTCTTTATAGGAGTGCTGGTGACATTTTTATGATTATTCTGAGAGAAGAATAATTACTTAATTATTGACAGAGAGAGATATTATTTTGCCAATGATATTGTAAATATGAGTAAAGTCGTGTACGTGATAACATTTTTTTCAGACTTTTTAGTACTGTAACCTTGAGATGAAATGACGTGGTTTCTATAAGCTGGGTAACGTGAGTGCGAGTGTGTTTTTGATCGTCAGAGAGTTTCGGGTGATTATGTGCTTCAGTCATTTACTTGAGGAGAATCTAATTGCTGTTTTAATTGCTTTTGTGTTGCTTCTGGTTTATTCGGATGTGCAAACTTTAGAGCAACCAAACGTGATCTCTGCTGTGGGTTGTTTTGGCATAAAGCGTTCGTTCAGCTACTGATAGTGAGCTTATATCGTCCTGTAATTCGATCTGAACGTGGGACATTTTAATGATTTCGTTATTTTAGCATTCGTGCTGTTTAATACTGGCCTTTGCATGAATATGAAGCACTTTGAGTCGTTAATTTCTGTTCTGGTTTTGAAACATGTGATTCCATATTCCTTCTGCTCCAGAATTCAGAAAGTATTGAACAAACAACAAAGAAAACTCGCTGTATAATAATATTCGATATTTGCTTTGTAAATAATTGGTTTTAGAGAGGATTCCTTTATCTTGTTCTCTCGGTCTGCATAGAGGAAAAAAATATCTTTATATCTATCTATAAGCGGTATGTCTACACCTAATTGCCTATCTGTATGAATATTTTTATTTTGGTGTGCGTGAATGTGATACTTCTGTAATAATAAAAATGTTTTTGAATCAAAAATACAGTGATATATTGTCTTTTTAAAAAGAAAAGTGAATATTCTTCACAAAAAAAGATAAGTTGTGAACAAAATGTATACTAGTGTCCGAAGTCAAATTCTTCCCTAGTATATATTGTGTGAGAAAAGTACACCAAAAAAAGTAGTATATCTGAATTGATAGTGTTCGGGGGAAATAAATGTGAAAAGTACCCGGATGACTTGTTACTTCCACCAAGGCTACCTATTACTTAAAGTATGCATTCAATGGACACTTAACTATCCCATGAGGCCACAGGACGTATAAATGGCAGTGAAAGCTACAGACGCTGGTAGGTCACGTGACCGGAACAACGTGGCTAATGTAGCACATCCGAATTAAAGGGATAGTTCACCCAAAAAGGAAAATTCTGTCATCAATTACTCACCTTAATGTCATTCCAAACCCTCAGACCTTCGTTCATCTTCAGAACACAAATTAAGATATTTCTGATGAAATCTGAGGGCTTTCTGACCCTCAGCAATGGTACTACCACGGTCAAGGCAGTAAGGACATGGTTAAATGGTTAAACCATAATTTTACGAAGCTACGAGAATACTTTTTGTGCACAAAGAAAAAAAACGAATGATTTAACAATTATTCTCATCACCCTAGTGCCATTTTGGAGAGTATAACGATGCATGTGCGTGCTGCTGACGTAAAACATGTGCGCTGCGCCTTGTTTACGTGCAGAGGAAAGCATGTATGTGTGTACATATGTATACAGAATGCTGCATCAAACTAATTTGTTAGGGAAAAGATGTAAATAATAAACCAATTCCACAGCGGATTCTAAAGTGATCAAGGGCTTAGGACAGTGCTTCTCAAAGTCCGGACTCAAATCCAAAGTCCAATTCAATCCGGACCCGCTTCTATTTCATATTTCAAGAACACTAATTATATTTCCTACTTTGATAAACGCACGTTAAACTTGAAAATCATTTGCTTATTTATTCTTATTTTTTTATGTCTTTTGGAGAAGGTCCGAAATTGCAGGCGAGATATTGAAACTTTTCCTTCATGACGTTGTCATCATGACATCCAGTGAGCGTATGACGTTTGACGTAATCGGGCGACATTTCACGCTAATATTTTTATTTTTTTGTTTTGTTTTGCTATCACTTATATTATGGCAATTTGTCTTATAGCAGTGCCCAGTGTATACATTTATTTGTGGCGGCTTGTCACAATATCAAAACTGACCGCTACAAATAGATTTTCCAAAAGGCTTATACTTCGTTGAATAAACTGAGCACTGCGCGTTTCAAAAATAAAATGCTGCGCGGGTGTTTTTATATGAATGTATCTTTTAAAAGAACCGTCCGTTTTCTTCAGAAAAGCTTTGATGTCAATTTTCATTTGGTCTTTCCTGTAATGGCTGATAAAGTAGCGCTTATTTGATTACAGTCGTTACCGGGGAAACAGCTATATATCACGCTCCAACAGCGCCTCCTGCTGGCAGAGAATCAACTTGCATTTTGCTAGTCTGCGGGAAACACTGGTGTCTGTCAGCAAACATAAACAAGCATGCTTCAGAACTGTTTTGAGAAGGTGCTTAAGTTTTGAGCCATGTATTATTACTATGAATTAGGCTACTACTACTACTACTACTATCTTGTGCCCTGCAATAACCATTTACGCAAACTCTCTTTTGATATAAAAGGAAAAAAAGAGAAAATCGGCCCAAAAAATCAGCATCATGTAATCATAGGCTGCCCTGATTTCTAAATATCGGCATTGGCCAGAGCAAAAAATATTATAGGTCGACTTCTACTGCTGACACTTAAATTAATTGTTTTGCCACTTTTGCACTTGTTATTAAAGTATTTTGAATGCAAAGGGAACCTTTTTTTTTTAAATGAGTGTTTATTTGTTATATGTTATGTATGTTTATTAAAAACACGTTTTGTAATAACCAATTGTTCCGGACCTTTGACACTGATGAAAATTCAGATTTGGACCTTTAAATGTAGACTTTGAGAACCCCTGGCTTAGGACATTCCAATTCAGCCCATTGCAAGGGTTCAACCAGTAGTGGGCACTCATGCAACGCAATCAATAACATATATCCGAGTAAACGAGACGTAGGGAAGTTAGCGAGTGAAGGGCATAAAAAAATTGACTGCTTATTGATAGGTAAAACGGAGCTTTTCGAAACTCCGAATCAGTTAAACTATTGCATTTCAAAATTATTAGCTGTTTCAAAGCGCTCTAATTAGGTCACATATCACAAATCATTTGATTCACATCGGGACTTCAAATCATGTAACGCGAATCATTTAGATCAGGACTTTGGAGCCCGTTCGCAAATCATTTGGTTTAGATCGGAGCTTCAGTCAAGTATCGCGAATTTGATGTAGATTGGAACTTCTGAGCGAGTTTGTGAATCTTTTGATTCAGATCGGAACCTCGGAGCGGGTTAGCGAATCATGATTCGTGATCCGCACTGAGCGAGTTTGTGAATCTTTTGATTCAGATCGGAACCTAGGAGCGGGTTAATGAATCATGATTCGTGATCCGCACTTCAAAGTTCCAACTTGAAATGATGGTTCGATAATCATTATTAAGATCGGGACGTTGGACCGTGGATCACGAATCATTTGATTTAGATCAGGAATTTCGGTGCAGGTTCGCAAATTATATGATTCAGATCCAGACTTCAGAGTGGGTTTGCAAATCATTTGATTTCATGTATATCAGAACTTCGGAGCGGGTTAGTAGTTTTTTTTTCGATTCAGATCGGGACTTCGAAGAGGGTTTGTGAATCTTTTTTTCTGATTCCTTTTTTTATTAAACGGTACAAAACATCAAACCACTAAGGCAGAACAGTTAAAAACAGACAAAAGAAAGTAAGTATACACAAATACAAATCCCTGAAGAAAATTATCCATGGTTTTATCATGGTAAAAGTGTAGTATGTTTTTTTTTTTTTTTTTCTTCATGGTTAATTTTCAGAAGGGGTGTGTTGCCAGGTTAAAAAACAAACAAATAAATAAATGCATATATAAATGTACACTTTACGAGGACACCGAGGATAGAGGTTCAGTTTTCACTGCTTTAGTATTAACAGAGCTTTTCCATATACTTGTCTAGATCAACTTTGAGTAAAGAAAAGATATTTAGAGACAGATTTTCACTTAAGTATAAAATGAAATTGAAATTTAGCTGGCAAAAATACAAGTTAACATTTACATTTTAGTCATTTGGCAGACGCTTTTATCCAAAGCGACTTACAATTGGGGAATACAAAAAGCGATTCATCTTGAAGAGGCAATCAGACAGAGGAAGTGCTCATAACACCAAGTCTCAGTCATTGTTCAAATAAGTACAAGCTAGTAAGGGAGGGAGAGAAAGATAGAGGGAAAGAGTACGTTTTTTTTTGCCGAAAGAGATGAGTTTTCAGTTGTTGCTTGAAGATTGACAGGGATCCAGCATTATGGATAGGGGTGGGAAGATTAGTGAGTGGAAGTAGGAGGTGAGAGGAAGTGCTGAGCCTGTGGTCGTTCTGTATGCAAGCATCAGTGTCTTGAACTTGATGCGAGCTGCCACTGGTAGCCAATGCAAGGAGAAGAAGAGAGGTGTAACATGCGCTCTTTTGGGCTTGTTGAAGAGATCAGTCGTACCGCTGCATTCTGAATCATTTGTAGAGGTTTGATTGTGTTTGATGGCAGACCAGCCAGAAGAGCATTGCAGTAGTCCAGTCTAGAAACGACAAGGGCCTGGACAAGAAGTTGTGCAGCATGTTTTGTCAGAAAGGGCCTGATCTTTCTGATGTTGTGTAGTGCAAACCTGCAGGATCGAGCAGTCTTTGCAATGTGCTCTTTGAAGGTCAGCTGGTCATTAAAGATTACACTAAGATTTCTGACCAAAGTTGATGGGGTAATCATTGATGAGCCTAACTGAATCGTGAAGTCATGCTGTAGAGTCGGAATGGCAGGGAAGACAAGAAGCTCCGTCTTTGCCAGGTTGAGCTGTAGGTGATGTTCTTTCATCCATGCCGAGATGTCCGCCAGGCAGCCTGAGATCCGTGCAGCTACCGTTGGGTCATCTGGTTGAAAAGAGAGATAGAGCTGTGTGTCATCGGCGTAGCAGTGATAGGAGAAGCCATGTGCATGTATGATGGGACCCAGCGATGTAGTGTATGTGGAGAAGAGGAGGGGTCCAAGAACCGATCCCTGAGGAACTCCAGTGACCAGTTGATGTGGTTTGGATACTTCCCCTCCCCAGGCCACCCTGAAAGATCTACCGGTGAGATAGGATTCAAACCAGCGAAGTGGAATTCCAGTGATGCCCAGTGATGAGAGGGTAGACAAGAGAATCTGATGATTGACAGTGTCAAAAGCAGCAGAAAGATCCAACAGAATGAGGACTGATGATTTGGAAATTCGCAGGGCTTCAGTGACTGAGAGTAGCGCAGTCTCTGTTGAATGGCCACTCCTGAAACCTGACTGTTTAGCATCCAGTTTGTTGTACTGTGAAAGAAACCGCGAGAGCTGGTTGAAGACAACTCGTTCGAGTGTTTTCCCTATGAATGGAAGGAGAGAGACAGGTCTGTAGTTATCTAAAAGAGAAGTGTTTAATGTAGGTTTTTTGATCAGTGGGGTTACCTGTGCATGCTTGAATGCTGTGGGGAAGATGCCTGTGAGGAGAGATGTGTTGATAATGTGTGTGAGTGCCGGTAAGAGTGTGGGAGAGATTGTTTGGAGAAGGTGTGAGGGGATCGGGTCGAGAGGACATGTTGTAGGATGGCTGGAGAGGAGAAGTTTGGATACTTCTGCCTCGGTGAGGGGACAGAAGGAGAAGATGGGAGTTAGAGCAGTTGATGTGGTTGATTGGAGGTCCTGTGGAGTTGAGAACTGGTTACTGATTGTTCTAGTTTTGTCTGTGAAAAAAGAGGCAAAGTCGTCAGCGGTTATCGAACTGGTGGGAGGTGGAGGAGCGAGACAGAGGAGAGAATTAAATGTTCTGAAGAGATTACGCATGTCTGGAGCGCTGATATGTTGGAGTTAAAAAAGTAATGTTTGTCCTGGCCAGCAGAGGACAGTCACGGTTCAGATTTTTGTCTTCTATTTTGTCTCCGTCTTTAATTTACCTCAATAGACTTTGGTATTTTTGGTTGGGGGACTTGAGTTTAAATTCTCATCTTTCTTATACAATTTTTAATAAACAAAGCAAATTGCAGTTGACTTTGACAGCCGGTGGTAATTATGCAGCTTTGTTGTATGTCTTTGACATTTTGATAATGACATCTTTTGTGCAAATAAAAATCTTGATTTCTGCTGCAAAATGCCATAGCATTTTAGGCAAACACTTTTATAGCTACACTAATCATGCTTAATTATTAATGATAATATTTATGTTAATTGTTTGAAGTTGCATTAAATTCAGTTGACTCAATATGTGCTCCTTTAAACATGCATGATGCATTTGTCCTTTTTTAGAGTTTAAGACCCACTCATGACAATATGCATTCTGCTGCATAACTCAAGTGACAGTGAATAGAGGATTGCTATTTTTACTAGGCAAAATCTCAAATTTTTTTGTTGCTTGACTTAAGGTTAAAGATAATTTATTTCCCACTAGGAAACTTTATTTTTGTTATGCAATGATCTTTCACATCCCTGGTATCACCTGTTTCTGAAAAAAGATGGAGAGAGAAAATCTTTCAGAGCTGTGAATAATTCTTGAAATTGAATTCAATTTGATCTATTCAGTAGAGTCTGTGAATAGCTGTCGTGGTTAACTTTATTCACTGTACTGAAATGAACAAAGCATTAGTGCTGCTCAGCAGTGAATAATGTATCCAATATTCAGCTGAGGATTCAGAGCACAAATACAAACATGTTTCCTGCTATTAACGCTCGATGACCACAGTTATGTAAATGCATATGTGGGTTTAGTGTGTGAAGTTCCCATTATACGTGTCTGTCACTCATCTCAACACATGCTGTCATTCAAGTAAAATATATGTGGGTATGTAAGATATTCTTCAAGAACCTCCCGGAGCTGCACTCATGAAATGAATGCTTTTAATAGTTCAGTTTTATTCAATAATGCAGAAAGTTCTGCATGATTCATCAGCATTAAAGGCCCAGTGTGTGTGCGTGTGATCTGTCTGGACTCTTTTACAAGAGCCCACACTTTCAAGGAAAGAAGACTGCACGTTAAATGACAAACCTATGTATTTATAAAAAAAAGAATTTCTTCTCAAAATTATAAAAAAAAAAGTCAGAAATCTCTGCTTTTAAAGTCACAGTTTTATTTCTATTTTTTTATATATGAAGATTTAATTTGCAAAAACAGATAACGTTTTTAACAATTGAAAAAAATATTTTTTTTTCATTGTGCATTCCAATTAATCTCAAACTGCAGTTGTTGTTTTTTTGACTAGGTTAAAAAAATAACTATTAAAAAACAGCTAACTAACACAATAAAACACAATAAAAACATGACGACATAATAAAAAACATGATTTTTGAAAATTTAAAAAAACGGAGTTATCTGTTTTTGCAAATAAACTCTTCATATATAGATTTTAACTACATTCTGAAAGAAAGGGTTTGTTCTTAAACATTTGTTCAAATGTTTAACTGTTAAATATATAAATACAAACTGATACTCATTTGCAGGGCAATTTAAAAATGAAAAATTGTGAAATGTTTTTTTTTAAATTATGTTTCCCGTGTAAGACGATGCAGGACACCTGGAACCACGTTGTGAGGAGAATGTTCTGTTATCACGTTTCCATGGAAACAGAATCCACAGATGGAATTGAACTCCAGTGTCTTTAAGCCAGTGGTTCTCAATTCCAGTCCTGGAGGCCCCCTGCTCTGCACATTTTGCATGTCTCCCTTACTTAACACACCTGATTGAGATCATCAGCTCGTTAGTTCAGTTCATGGATCTCTCTCCTAACGAGCTGATGATGTTGATTAACGTCGGTTGACTTGAATTGAAAAAAGGTAATGAGCCCTTTCAGTGCTTGAAACGAGATACCTTCTGATGTTCATTCCTGTTTATTTTGTGCTATAACTAGCAAAGTGGAAGAGATAATCGGTTCACTTCCGCTTGAACTGAGACAGTGATCTGTCATAAGACATTAAAGAGCCACAAAATGGTATTTATTGTTTGAATTCCTTAAAAATGACTAGGGATGCACGATATTATCGGACTGATATCGGAATCGCCCGATTAATACCGATTATGAAAAATTATGCCGATATGTCTTGCCGATAAGAGGAATACATTAACTCACATGTGCTCAGGGTGTGCTTGTGATTAGATCAGTCAGCGGTGTGGCTCGTTCTTGAAGCAAAGTCTTGTCTGAATGATGATTACATTCTCTCTTTTGGATCGCTGCATTTAATCTGTGAAAGCATGTACAGAATGACACCTTCAGTGTATGACAGAGTAAACCGTAATAGCAGGTGCAGTGGCAGCCACCCCCGGGTCCTAACGCCCGCTTGGTAAGGAGTTTTAATCTGTAGGGGGCGCTGTTGGCCTACTTCTAATTAAATTAAAAGGAAAATAGCCTATACAAGTAACATTTAGACTGTGTTTCTGATTAAAGCAGTAATTGATGTCATAAAATAAGGAGTATGTTTTGATTTAATAGTCAGAAGCTATAGCTTACATTAAAAAAAATCACTAACATGACACTTATAAATTAAATATTTTTGTGTAATGTTTTATTTTTTTAAACAAATCATAAACTCTTAAAAGATTTTCAGAATTTGTACAACTCTTTTGCTTTAGACCATCTACAAATCTTATAAATAAAATATTAGGGTTAACACTACATCTTTCTGGGGTGGGGGGTGCAGCGATTGATATATAGTTTATTTGTAGTTATTTTCAAAGCTTCAGTGTGCTGTCAAAAACCTTCATTGTGGTTTATTTAATTCTAACAAATAAGTTCTTGTTAAAAACTAACCAAAATTACAACTATTTTGCTTATAATTTCTGCACAGGAGAGACTTGGTGTTGTTTCCAAACAAAAAAAAAAATATATCGGTATCGGTCAAAATGATTACAAAAATATCGGCAAAAATCTAATATCGTGCATCCCTAAAAATGACCATATTTGAAAGCTGAGACTTTGCTTCAAATCAAAAGTAGCCTGCTCTGTCTTGTCTGTCGGGGTTTCAGTTTCCTCCTTGCGATGTATTTTTCACTGCATTTGAATATGATGCGTGGCGTGAGAGTGCCATGGCTTGTCGGACGTAGCAACAGTAACTAAAGGGGATGGGTCTTTGTGGGCCTTATAAATATTCAAACGTACTTTTAAAGAATGCTTTATCAAGCCAACATTTACAGTATACCTTGTAGTTAAAAGTTACAGAATATGAATTTCATAGAATTTTAGCTCCCTTTAAAGAATAGTTAGCCCCCAAAATTTTCATTTTCAACTGAAAGGTGAGTCATTATTCACACACCCTCAAGTGGTTCCAAACTTATAGAAGTTTATTTCTTCTGCTGAACTTAAAAAAAAAAAAAAAAAAAAAAAAAAAAATATATATATATATATATATATTTCAAAGAATTCAGGTAACCAAATTGATGGTAGCCATTGACTTCCATAGTATGGAATAAAAATACTATGGAAGTCAACTGTCTGGTAACCCATATTTTTCAAAATATCTGCTTTTTATGTTCAACAGAAGAAAGAAACTCGTTCAGGTTTGGAACAATGTGTGGGTGAGACAGAAATTATGACAATTTTCATTTCTGGGTGAACTAGCCCTTTAATTCTATTTCCAGTCAAAGTTTGAATTCAAACTGCAGTTCTTCATGTTTTCTCTCTCAATTCAGAGTCAGTAACAGAATGAATTCAAAAGGCATGAATAGTGCAGAACCCTGATGACTTTGATGTGAAAAGTAAGTACACCCCATGAACATTTACATTGATCTTCATGTCAGCAATACTGTATGTGATCTAATTTGTAATAACCAGGCATATGTGTCTCTGTAAACATTTTGTCCCCAGTACAACACCAATTAAAATGTAATTTTCTGCTATGGAACATAAAAACACAGTAGCTTCAATAGCAGGTGTCGTTCTCTTTGGCAGAAATCACATCTCGTAGGCGTTTCTTGTCATTGTCTTTCAGTCTCCTAAATTGGCTGTTTTCAACAGCTTTGCCCATTTCTACCTACAGTAATTCAACTCCCCACAACATTTCTATATTATTCAGATGTGTGGCTGTTCCATAACCAATCATTCTTTTTGTTAACTTTGTGTTGTGAGACCCACATATATTCAGTTTCAGATTTTACGTGGCCTGTATAATTCCCTTGTATAATGCAGTATTTTATATTGACTACATGATGTTAGATGGACTAGGTTAGTTAGTAAGAAAGATAGAAAAGCAGCCTCAGTTTAAAATGTTTCCACCATCATTATTTGCAATTCATTAGACGTCCAACTTGTCTACACAGTTTATGATAAACATTCACTTTCAGGCCAGTAAAATGTATCATAGAGTCAAAGCTCTGACATCAAATGATAACGTCTGCAGAGACTGAAGTATAAAAGGTGTATTACAGTGTTCATTCATTACAGTTGGGTGGTTGCTTGGAGGCATTTTTGTTGACAATCACCTGCAAAGCTTACAGTAGCACTACCGTTTTGCTTCTTTATTACCATGCATCAGGCAAAGAAAGCGATAAGCATACGAACAAACCTAACCAGTAGATTTCTGTTTTTGTGGCTCACAGTTACTATACAAGATCATTTGCATTGCAGTTCCCTTTGAATGCAAAATTGAATGATTTTAAATGAATCAAATTTTGATATTTAGATAGAATATTAAATAATCTTTTTTTTTTCACCACTAATTCCAATCAACCATCCATATAAGAAGTGAATGTGTATCATTTCATATAAAAGGCATTGGAATAATAGTGAAACGGCAGAAGCAGAGACTGACCTAGTCTTCATTTCCTTTTTCTTTTTTTCCTTTTTTTTTTATACAAAAAAGTTATATATTACATCTCACAAAAGTTATAACTCTCTGTGCTTTCTTAAGGAATACATTGCTTCACTTCAAACTGGTAAAATCGAAATGTTTTTGTCCTGATAAATTGTGGTTGATACATCACGTATTGCTTTAATCTTTTCATTATTGCTTCATGAATGTGCCCTTCATGCTATCATACAGTCACAGACAGATGGCATAACACACACACACACACGCACACACACTCTCTCGTGAAATGCAGCAGCATTCAATATGAGCCACACTGTTTAATGAGTGATTATTTCTGTCTGTGAATTTTGTCTTTTGCCTTTCTCCTTAATAGAATATTCCAGCATAAATACAGCTAAAGCTCATTTCAAGCATCTGTGGCATGTTGTCAGACACACCAGATGATAAATTTGTCCCTCTGTTAATGCTTGTGCACTACTGCTCTAACATCTGTCGGTGGCGGTTTCTCTAGGTAAAAGTCTCTTTCTGGACTCCTTACAGATACTGTGGAAAATTCATGTGTTTACTGGCTTCACATGGTCATGACAGGATCTAAGAAACTGATCCTGATTTTATCACACTATAGTTTAATGTCAACACATATAATGTTTTGTGATACTTTCATAAGCAATGCCTCTGCCCCAAAACCTAGTAAGCAGCCCTGATGTCTGTTTTCTAAGCATTTTAAATTAAATTGTACCTCATAAGTGACCATAGAGGTCATGTCAAACAAGACCCACGTCTTTACATGATTACCAACAATGTGATAAACATAAAATATAACACAGATACTGGATAATATAGTATTTTTAATCAGACTGAATGATATCTACTTATGGTTTTTCTTATTGACTGAAATGTCAGTAGTATCAACATTTTCCTCTTCTGCCATTGTGAGAGAAGTTTTTTTTCCCCACAGAACTTGGAGCTTTCCAAAACCCTGAATCAAATCAATTGAACAAATTTGCAAAATGAACATTTCGAAATAGCTATAACGTGACAAAGCCCTGTTTGTTTCAATTTAAATGCAATGCGAATCACTGATTCAAAACAAACAATTCTCAGAAGTTTCGAAGCTCCACGAAGATGGTGCTTTAGAATTTGGCCAAAATAAGGTTTTTTGAATGAAAACTTTTTTCGTTTTGTTGTTTGTTTTTTGCATGGAGTGCACCTCAAAAGTCTCCCTATTGACAGCTCATTAGATTTTGAAACAAAGACATTGTATTTTAATGCCTTGCCCCATATAGTCTACTTTCTTAGTGCATTACTGTAAACATGATTTTTGTTTGTTTTTACATGAAATGCCGATTAAATCATTTTCTGTAATCATTGACCGCTTTATTTAACCTGAAGCATTCCTTATATGAATTGATAAAATGCTTCAAGTGAGGTTTTTGTCGCAATAATAGAAACGAGAGAATGAAATGCAGATTGTACTAAACACTCAGTCAGACAGTGTGCTAGATCAGTGAATATTTTACACTATCATTCTCATTCTTTACATTTCAAGTTAGTTAGGCGTGTCATTTTCTTGTGGTATATGTGTATATATATATGTACCACAAGAAAATTACACGCCTAACTAACTTGAAATGTAAAGAATGAGAATGATAGTGTAAAATATTCAATATATTTCAATATATTCAATATAACTTTTCCTAAACAGAATGTAATTCAAGAATGCCAACATTTTTGCATTTCTAATATATATATATATATATATATATTAGAAATGCATGCAAAAATGTTGGCATATTTATGTATATACATTCTGTTTAGGAAAAGTTAAGCCAAAATATAAATACATTAAGACGTATTAAAATATGACATTTGAAGGGAAGTTTCTGGATTCACACAGAGTTTTCTATCAGGCATTTCTGTCAGAGCCTCGGGGAAAATAGATGAAGTATATAAATAACATGATGTTCCCCATTGAGTTCTCTGAAGATCTGCTGCTATTTTAGGTTACATGCTGCAAACTGATAATGTCTACAATATATATCTATCTACCTAAATATATATCTCTATGTTGCTGTAAATATATCTATATAACATATATGCAAGAGCATGTTGTCATCATTTTAGGAGCGTTTGCCATTTAACCATCTCTTAACCATCTCACATGAGGCATTGTGCTCAGCTGCACACACACACACACACACACACACACACATTCACACACAGGTGCTCACATTGTTCACTTGGTCTGTCTAGGTAGTGCAGTTGTAAAGGGGAATTTATCATGTCTCACTGAGCAGTGTGTGTGTAGATCTCCAGGGACAGTTTGCCCCAACATTGCTTGTCATTTGTGCTCGGATTGAATGCAAAAATAAAAATACTAATTTCTTTCTTTGTATAGGTAACATTGTCTTTGCTTTTCTCTCACTTAAAATTAATATCGCACACAAAACCATGTATCTATGCAGAAATATTTACACATTAAAGGAATAGTGCACCAAAAAAACATAATTTTTTTTTTCAATATTTTGTCATTGTTTTCATGCCCTCATGTTGTTTCAAAGTGCATACTTTTATTTATTTTATTTATTATTTTGAATGTGCTTTCAAACAATTAATCGCATCCAAAATGTTTTTGTTTACATAATGTATGCCTGTGTACTGTGTATATTTATTATGTATATATAAATACACATGTATGTATATATAAATTTTTTTAAAGTTACGTTTATATATTAACTATATATATAATTTATATGAATATAAATATATACATGTAAATACATATGCTGTATGTGTGTGTCTTTATATATACATAATAAATATACACAGTACACACGTATATATTATGTAAACAAACTTTTATTTTGGATGCGATTAATCGCGATTAATCATTTGACAGCACTAATATATATATGTGTGTGTGTATGTATATGTTTGTGTGTGTATGTGTATATATATATATATATATGTGTAAAATGGGAATTTTTTTACATTTATAAACAAAATATAATAAAATACTTTTATATTATATTATATATATAGTGTAAGTTAATTTTTTTATGAATTAGCAATTGTTTAATGATAATTAATATGTGTTTTTACAAATATACTGTATTATTTTTTTCTAAATCTTTCTTTTTTGTTCCACAGAAGAAAGAAAGTCATACCGTTTCAGAACGACACAAGGGCGAGTAAGTGATGACAGAATGTTAAATTTTGGGTGAACTATCCCTTTAAGAATGAAGAGTTTAACAGCTAAACTATTTTCATGAAACAACATGAGGAAAAGATTCAAGTTTTCCGTGCAGGATAAAAAGATGCCCTTCTCTTTCTCCGAATCTTTCGCTAAGCGTCTCTCCAGCTTTCACGCATTCACCCGTTTGTTTTTTAGCTCATTCACTCGCGCACTCTCTCCATATGGCACTTTGCATTGTTCTGCATTGTAGAATCTCCAGTATCTCCAGTAACGCGCAACAAAATTTGATTATCAAAAAGGTTGTTCTAAAGGTTCATATCTCCGACTCCCTGCGGTATGACCTTTGCTCCGTGCAGCGAGGGTTCTGCAGTCGTTCAAAATCATGTCGAGGGGTTCTTTTTGGGCTGAGGCTCATTGCTCGCTCTGGCTTTATCCTTTCTGGACCGTCGTCCTCCTCCTCTTCATGGGTCAGGATCGCCAGCTCGTTCTCGTAGCAGAAGGAGTTGGCGCTGGGCACCACCAGGTACTTGTTTTCCATCATGTCCTTGGCACTGCAGCGCGGTGTGGACGGCACCTCGTACGTCTTGTGGAAGTGTGAGTAGTCAACCTTGTATTGGTTCTTTTCCTCGAACAGCACCGGTTCGAACCGATGCCCCCAGAGGATCTCGCTAGCCAAGTAGGAGCTTCGCGCCTGCGCCGTCATGGCCGTGGCCTCTACCATTCCCTCCAAGATGACCACAATCTCAAAATCCGCCGTTTCAAGATCCTGCTTGCTGATGCCAAACAACGGGCTCTCTTGGTCAATTTGATGCAGGACGGTGATTGGCGAGACGAGGAAGATGCGGTCGAGTCCTTTGTCGAAACCGACGTTAATGTCCAGTTGGTCGAGGGGGATGTACTCGCCTTCAGCCGTAACCCGCGGCTTGATGAGCTGCGCTCGGACATGTGCCTCAACGATGTGGCTCTTACGCAAGTTACCCACCCGCCACATCAAGCACAGTTTCCCGTCGCGCATGGCAATGATGGCGTTATGCGAGAACAGTAGAGTCTGTGCTCGCTTCTTGGGACGTGCCATTTTGGCCATGATTGCCCCGATCATGAAGCAGTCGATGATGCTGCCCACGATGGACTGGAAGACCACGAGAAAAACCGCGAGAGGACACTCTTCCGTCACGCAACGGAAACCGTAACCAATGGTCGTTTGCGTCTCAATGGAGAACAGGAATGCTGCGATGAAGCCGTTCACTTGCAGCACGCAAGGCGTGAAGTTGTCGTCCCCCGCCGGGTTGTCCAGGTCACCGTGAAGAAGCGCGATGACCCAAAACGCCAAGCCAAACGCTAACCAAGAAATCACGAAGACTAGCGTGAAAACAATCAGCATGTAGCGCCAGCGGATGTCCACACAAGTGGTGAATATGTCCGCCAGGTAGCGCTGGGACTTCTCGTCCATGTTGGTGAACTGCACATTGCACTGTCCGGTTTTTTTCACAAAGCGGTTGCGACATTTCCGCCGAGTGTGGATCTTGCCATTGCCGTATCCATTCATCCCTCCGCCATGCATGGTTGTCAAGCGCAGACCATCCTCCTCTGTCGACACGATGCTGTAGCGACCGATCCGACCCACGCTCATTCTCTTTAGCACTCCTTGGCCTTCCTATCTTTGCGATCTGGTGTTCCCTCTTTTTTGGAGAGGTTTAGTAGTAGTACGAGTCCAGGGTGGTGGGTGGTTCAGTTGTAGTGTTGTTGGGACAAGTCCAATCCAAAGTAGAAGCCCTTCGGTTTCCTCAGACCCTTGAGAAAAAGA
The DNA here is from genome assembly GCF_936440315.1 of Barbus barbus. Taxonomy (NCBI): domain Eukaryota; kingdom Metazoa; phylum Chordata; class Actinopteri; order Cypriniformes; family Cyprinidae; genus Barbus; species Barbus barbus. The sequence goes on along the minus strand of NC_136722.1, from coordinate 23,607,224 downwards.
AACAGATCATTAGTGCTGCATGTTTGTACCAGTTCATAAAACTAAAAATAAAAATGGTGGCGTTTGAGAGCGACGCTGCATATTTAAACATTCTTATATCAAAGTTTAAACGGATATTCTTTCAAGCAATTTGCAGCATTTATTTTTTTATAAAAAAGGTGTTACAAGTATTTGTTAGAGCATAGGTCTTCAACCCTGTTCCTGGGGACCCACTGTCCTGCAGAGTTTAGCTACAACCCTAATCAAAAACGCCTGAAGCAGCTAATCAAGTTCCTCGAGATTGCTTGAAAATACACAGGCAGGTGTGCTGAAGCAGGTTGAAAATAAACTTTGTTGGACAGTGGGTCCAAGACCTCTGTGTTAGAGCATTGATAGGTGGTTTCTAGGGAATTGATGGGTTGGTAGGGATATCCTAAATCTTCGGTAGGGCATTGCTAGGGCGTTCTGAGTTTTTACTGGGGTGATGCTAGATGTTTGCTAAGGGGATTCTGAGTGTTTGGTAGGGGCTAGGGGATTACTAGGTGTTTGCTAGAGTGTTCTAAATGTTTGTTAGAGTGTTGCTTGGTGGTTGCTAGGCTTTCTGGGTGTTTCTTAGGGTGTTGCCAGGCGGTTGCTATAGTGTTCTGAACGCTTTCTAGGGGAAACTAGGTGTTGCTAAGGGCATTTTATGTGTTTGCTAGTGTGTTCTCAGTGTTTACTAGAAGGTTGTTAGGGGATTCTGAGTGTTTGTTGGGACATTGCTAGGCTTTCTGGGTGTGTTTTCAAGAATGTTGCCAGGGGCTTGTTAAAGTGTTCTGAATGTTTGTTAGGGTGTTGCTAGGTGGTTGCTAGGCTTTCAGGGTGTTTTCTGGGATGTTGCTAGGTGGTTGCTACAGTGTTCTGAAAGTTTGTTAGGGTGTTGCTAAGTGGTTGCTCTGTATGTTTGCAAGTGCATTGTTAGGTGTTTGCTAGGTTGTTTGGGTGTTTTCTAGGATGTTGCTAGGGGATGCTAAGCTTTTCTGGATTTCTGAAATGCATTTTTATTTATTTTTTATTTTTTATTGCTGCACTGTATAAAATATAAGTATTTATAACCATAACTTCTCTTTCATTCTCTGTTATTTTATTTATTTAAATAAATAATAATTCTTAATTATAATTCTTATATTTGCTAAATGACTAAATAAATCAAATAAATATTTTTTGAGTTTGTTGCAGGTCTTTTTGGGATTGCTTTCTTTGTGAAGAATACTGCAATACTGCCTTAGAATATGAGTGAAAGGAGATCTTTGACATCAAAAGTGCTTCTATGATGCCTTAAAATGCTTTCTATGTATGCAGCTCACTAGGGTTAAGAATGGAGTTCATTCATTTACTTACTTAATTTCACCTGGTTTCAGACTGTGAGATCTGCATGTTTTACCTTCAGACAAAAACTGATCATGAAGAGTAATGGAGGCTGTTTTGTTTTTGGCTTATTTTAAGGAAATAGTCAAATTCTCTGTCAGATATTAGCTTGTCGTTGCACAGGCTGTATGATATTACCATGTCCAGGTCAAGGCAGGACACAGGTTTCATTTCAGGTTTCTCATATATGTGTTTTTGTTCTCGGCTTGTACATTATTGATCAGAGCTCTGTTTTAAAGCTGCTTAACACAACAGAGATGTTCTGGCTATCAAATCACACACACACACACACACATGACCACAGACGTCCCTCAGGAGACCCGACTCCTACACTCCGAAACATTTGCACCAAAGTAAAAATGACGTAAAAGGGGTGTTAACGTTTTGGGAGTTTGTGCTTGTCCCCGTGTGTGTTTGAGAGTGTTAACGCACACGCGCTTGAGTTTTAAACACATCATTCAGACACTCAGGAGACCTGTGTCTGCATGAGGCATTGGTCACAATCCTCTAGAGATGCTAAGTGGGTTGAGGAGGGGGGGGGGGGCATGAGTTAGCGGGGGGTAGACAGAAAATTAACATAAGACGTGGAATGAATGAAGGTTATAAAGCAAAAAATAGGGAAGAGAGAGACAGAACTGATGTACGACAAAGACCAAGAAGGGAGGAAACCCTGTGGCCTGAAATCTAAATATATGCAGTCCGCGCTCAGAGAGGTTTCGTGCTTTATTTGTCTGGCCTGCTTCTGCGTACCATACAGCGGCGTCATTACTGTCACACTTACACTACTGCTGGCTTTTCCTCACTTATTCTTCAGAATAATGCCTGTTCTTCTGGAGAACATGGGTGTTATTTTTGTATTATTTACATACTATCATATTATTTATATATATATATATAAGTTGCCCTTGCAATATTTCTAGTTTTTAAGTTTGAGTTTTATCTAATATTTGTATTTCATTTTATTTCAGCTTTATGTCAATCAACTAAAATTATTTTAATTATTTTTTAATTTAACTATCAAAACTCAAGAGCACACTACATATGCCAATTTAAAATTCAATATTACATTTTGCTGACTTGGTTTGCCTGTGTGTTTTAAAATAGCACAGGACTGATTTGTTTACTACATAATTTCTTTGCATATTCTGTACATTGTCTGAAGAAACTGTGTGGTTTATTTTGGTATTATTTATATAGTAGTATTTATTAATATCTAATGTTTTTTATGTTATTTTTTAGTTTGTTTAGTAATTTTTTGAGTGCTTTTCATTTTATTTTTATATTATATTATTTTATTTTATTTTAAATATTTAAAATTTCATTTCAGTTTTAGTAATCTTAATATTTCAGCCTAAACTTATTTTGTATTCGTTAGCTGCCAAGGCGAGATTTTCAAGTTTTTAAGTAAACATTGTTCATCTAATATTTATATTTTATTTTATCTCAGCTTTATTTAAATGACTGAATTCTAGGTTAAGTTAGGTGTGCAGTTTTAGAATCACATTGAATGTAATTACACATCATATAATATATGTTTATTTTTTCTGAACAAACTGAGTGATGTTTACTTGTGCAAAAGTTTCCCTGAGTGTTGCTATTCTGTTTTCTAGATTTAGTAGATCTAGTTACTATGGTTAACTCTGAAGACAATGCACTTTTTGTGATTTTTCATTTTTTTCCCTCCCTTTTAACATTTTTCACGACAAGGTCTGTTTGTTTGATGTGATACTTGATTACATCATGACATAATTACAGCGGCTGAAGCGTCTCTATGCTGTCTGCAGGTAGAAGGCAGAAGGGTTACAATTAGTGGCTGAACAACATGATACCTGATCTGTACACACACTCACTCATGCATTCATACACACAAAGAAACACTGCATTATTGCTCGTATCTGAGCTCTCGGTGTCTCGCATCATTTCAGCACCATCAGCCTTTTACCACAGTTTTCTCATATAACAGAGTTAGAAAGAGAAAGCTTGTGAACACTTTAGAACAAAATCCTGCAATAAACAAAACAAAAATGCAAAGAAATAATTTACATTTTCAATGCAAAAAAAGTTAGGAAGCTTGTAATGTCTTGCATGTGATATCTAATGTAACTGTAAAATGTAATGTAAGTTTTATTCAAGTTAAAAAATGCATAAAATTACACCAAAGTGATTTAAAGGTCAGCTCAGGTAGAAATAACTCCAAAGTGAATGAATGCATGAACAAGAGGCGTTCTTTCAGCAGAAAGTAAAAATTGGATGTAAGTTGTGACGTATAGTGGTGTGTTGCTGATTTTTGGGCTACGGTGCACCCTCAGGAGGTAGATGACCTGTAAGGGAACGCTGAGTTCTAGGTTGTAGCAGCAGATTTGACCGGAGAATGTCGTGATGTCTGTCCGTGAACCCAAGCGGAACAGAATGTGGGTCATGGGAATGACAGAGGTGGTGTTTTATGGGAAAGTTACAAATTTGAACTCAAATGAACTGTTGTTGCATGACCTGAAGCAAAGTTATGATAATTGAAGTTTACAATGTTTGCTGTTAGCATTTTGTAGTATTCAGTGAAACAATAGTACACTAAAAACAAATCTAGAACTTTACTAAAATCAAAACCTATTGAATTTGCATTTGATCCCATGTGTTGAGTAAAGGACTACCTACATTTAACAGCTAAAGAAACTAGGTAAAGTTTGCCTAACATTTGTCAAACTAAGTAAGTAGTATAAACATATGATTGTTATTGTACATTTAAAATAACTTACATGTCATGCATATACTGTAAAAGGGGTAACCTGCTAGTTAATACCTGATTTAACTCATAAAAGTTAGTATAAATTAACGCATTTAGGTTGATTCAGCAATATTAAATAACATTTTGGATTTGAATAAAACCATTTAACTGGTTTAGGTTTCCATTTTTATAGTGTAACTGAAATCTTCTTTCCCTCAAATAAATATAAAATAATGTTGAATTTCAATATTTCCATTTCTGATGCAGCCCTATGCAAAGCATGCTTGGAACTTAATTTAATGCTACAAAAAGAACAAGTAAACTTACATATTTAAGTACATTGGACACAATTTAATTTAAGGAATTAAACCAACAGCAAAATCATTTTTTACCGTGTATAATAGTTTACTTAAATGTTTATTTTCATTCAGAAATTGCTAGTAAATGTCACAAATAATACCTTGAATTAAACATTACATTTTGAATAATAAAAACACTGAAATAGTATTGTTGTTTTATTCACAGCTTTGAAAAATAATATTTTACAAAAAATAAAATGACATGATTTGAAAAACTAGACTGCATAAGGTCAACAGTGTATTGTAATGCTGTAATGTTGACAGTGTTTCTAGTCACGACAGATAAAACCGACGGTTTGTCACTCTCAAATTCTCTCTGCCAGCTCTTAATCAGGTTACTGTGTGGTCAATGAATTATTGAATAATTTGCAGTATTGAATTGCTTTTTTATCATCATCTGACTCGGCAGAACCTTCGAGACGGCAGGTGAGATTCTGTTCAGAAAGTGTAGATGAGATGAATTACTGTCAGTCCAGAATTACAGATCTTTTCCTAAAGCAAACGTTGGCCTTGCATATGTTGATTTGGTTTGACAGTGAACTCACCAGAACTTGAGTATTTGACTTCATTTAAATGTGACAGTATTCTTGTAACATCTTTTGACATCTTAACAGAGCTGTTCTATGATATAAAGCATATGATGATTAATGACTCTATGCGCGCTGCTTGCGGCCTAGTTTTCTGCAGTATTTAACACTAATCGTTTTGTCACATTACCTGCTGTTTTCTGCAATAAGTTATTTTTCAGCAATATTGGTATCACTTTATGTTCTACTTATTGCATAAAAAATTTGCAATGTTATGCATTATGCTATGCTTGACAGATCATTAGATAATGTACATTCAAATGTCTTACCCCCGGTTTCACAAACAAGGTTTAGGCCTAATCCTAGACTAAAATGTAAGTCTGAGCTGTTTCAACTTAAAGAAACTTGCACTAACTGATCTTAAAATATGTCAGTGCCTTTGTTTTGTCTCGAGATACACATCAGTATTGTTTTTTTCAAAGGCATGTTTATAAAAAGTACTTAAATGTTCTAATTGAACTATTGCCTAATCCTGGCTTAGTCTAAACCCTGTCTGTGAAACCAGGCCATAGAGTTCAATTAAATTATACTCAGAAATTCAAACTTTATATTACAGCCTATGTTGTTAAAAATTAGAACTTAAACTTTTTTTATCAGATTTTATACAAAATACGTAGTCACTGCATAAAATTATTCTTGGAAATGTCACATATGCATCTTATATACTATACTATTATAAAAAATATTATCAAAAGTGCCACTCTTCTATTTCATTATTGTATTATTAGCATTTTTTTGTAATTATGCACAGACAAACAAACTAATACCAATTAATGGACAGATAAAAGCAGGTAGACATTTACAAAAAAAAAAAAAAAATGCTGGAAGAGCAACATATTTACAACAAATACTGTATTAGATAAAGTAAAGCCTGTGATCGGGTTGCTTGTGTCCGTGTGAAAGTGGTCAGTGATGCGTTTCTACATGTCTGCTTGAATTATTCATATGCATGTGGATTAAATGTGTTCTGTATTTGTGATGTGTTCTGACAGTGATGATTCTCTAGCATTTAAACCTTTGTAGATCACTATAAAATCAGATGAGTTTGAGCAGTCCAGCGCCACCAGGGGTCAGAGGAGCTCTGACCTCTTCAGCAACATGAACATGACTGTCACACACTCAAACACACACACACACACACACACACACACACACACACACACACACACACACACACACACACACTCACACACTCACACACACACACACACACACACACACACACTCTCTCACACACACACACACACACACACACACACACACACACTCACACTCTCACACACACACACACACACTCACACACTCACACACTCTCTCACACACACACACACACACACACACACACACAATCACTCACTCACACACTCACTCACACACTCACAAACACTCTCACACACACACACTCACACTCTCACACACACACACACACACACACACACTCACACACTCACACTCTCTCACACACACACACACACACACACACACACACACACACACACACACAATCACTCACTCACACACTCACACACTCTCACACACACACACACACACACACACACACACACACACACACACACACACACACACACACACACACACTCACACACTCACACTCTCTCACACACACACACACACACACACACACACACACACTCACACACTCACACACACTCTCACACACACACACACACACACACACACACACACACTCACACACACACACACACACACACACTCACACACTCTTTCATCTGCACAGTCTTTCTACTGAAGTAATTCCTGAACAGAAGCGTGTGTGAGTGCGGGTCTCTGGAGACAAAATTGTCCTGAGAAATGAGCAAAATCTGACACAACTTCCCTTTGGGGACATTCAGGGTCGTCCTCGTTTAGGGAAGATGATTCATAAGTAAATGCAGAAAGATTTAGCATTTGGGTTTGTCTGGAGTCTTTGTATTATGTGCTTGTTTAGTGTGTGTTATGTTATGATGGACTTCTCTAAATGTCAGGGAGATAATAAAAGACACGTGTGAAGCTTTACAGCTTCATTGTGTTCATTCTTGCTCTACAGAACTGCAGTACGGCTTACTTTTACTTACAGCACGCTCTGAAAAGCATACTTAGTATGCATAACTTTCTGCTCAATATCAGGTCATTATAATCAGGTCAGTTAACGATGTTCAGTGACTGATTATTCCCAGCACATATTAAAACATTTATGCTCTGGGAGTTAAAATAACTCGGAATGAATTACATGTATTTAGCATTTTAGTTCATGTAAATATTGTATATGATTTAATATATTATCTTTTTATTTAATAAAAAAACAAATCTTAGTAATTTTAAAATGATCAAATAAAAATATTTGTATCTGATTAGTCCCTATGTTCATTGTTTCTAAAAAAAAAATTACAATATTATTTTTAGTTTCATATTTATTTTTAGACCCTCTGTATTTGATGTAATAATAAACTCACAGACCCCAGCTGCTGTGCAGGCATTACGATTAACCCTTTATGAACTTTTTCTATTTATTTTTAGAGCATTTTTTAATTTGCATTGACAGCAATGATGTAATATGTAATAATAACTGTGCATATAACTGAGATTCTAGCAGCGAAAAGTATAATATTAAATTGCAACACGTTTGAAAACAGTGGTAAAGTTTAGAGGGATGTTGCTTACCTTGTGTTTTGTAAGGGGTCCTCTCCCTCTGAGAGTGTGTGTGTGTGTGTGTGTGTGCGTGCACAAAGACAGGGCAAGTGTGCTGTGGCGTTGTGGTGCGTTATCCAAACTGGAGCATTTGATGAGCGCTTGTGCAGCTCGTGATGGGGATCCAGAGCTCTGCCATCTCGACCTCACACGCACACATTGTCCATCTCAGATTCATATCCTACGTTCCACCTGTTTTTTAATTCTTCCCCTTGTAAAAGCACATATATTCCAGATCAGAAGATGAGAAATGGCCCCAAATGCTCCGAGAGTCTCTCTAGTGAACGAACAGTGCGTTCTGACTGAAACAAAGCATCAGTGAGATCGTGATGGACAGAAAGTCATGTAGAAACACTTGAGTTTGGAGTAGTGCATGTCCTCCTGCGTCTCTCCTCCACTCCTCTGCCCTCTTTTCTTTCTCTACACACTCAGATCTTCTTTTCTCCCCAAAACGAGAGAGAAATATTCTCTCATGCACCTGCTGGCTTCATCTTCATCTGCCATCAGATCTATCAGTGCTGCACTTTTCTCATCTCTCTCCGTCCCTCTGGTTCTCTCTCACCCCTCCCGCTCTTTTTCTCCCTCCCACGGCACAAGCGTTCCAGCGTTTTGTCACTTGATGCTCTGCTGTGGTCATACGGACACACACAGAGGCTCACTAACTTTCTCCATCTTCCTCGATGAAAAGCTTTTTTTATTGTGAATGCTGTTTCAGTGAGTGTCTGATCTTCTCCAGCAGCACTTGTGACAATTTTATGATATTTGAGCACATTTTGTTACCAAATCCTCATTACTGAAATGCATCTGGGGGTCTGACTTTCAAGTCTTTTAGGAACTCTTATTAGATTCTCATGACTGTAACACAGTCATTTGTTGTGTATCACAAAAGCATATTATAATATATTTTTTAAATATATAAAATAAGCATCACATCATAATATATAATTAGTAATAATATATAACAATTTAAATATTTATTTACTGTATCATGATAAAGAGTATTATAGTTTCATAATGTATGAATATTTAAAAAATTTAATATTATTTTTCTGTGTTGTAGTACTATAGTACAATATTTTTAAATTATAAAATCAGCAAAAATTAGGTTTTAAAACAAATATTATCATAATATATAAATATTTTACTATTTATTTTTTTAATTGTATTGCAACAGAGGAGTACAGTGCAATATTTTTATAATTAGAAATGAGCATAAATTAAAAGTAGTACAACAAATATTGTCATAATGTATAAATATTCCACAATTTTTATATTTTGTTTTACAGTTATTATAGTATAATTTTTGTGAATTATAAAGTCTGCATAAATTAAAATCAGAACATCAAATTGTCATAAGTTATAAATGTTTAGTTTATAATTTAAATATTATTTCACTGTATTACAGTAATAAATATTATAGTAAATTTTTATTATAAAAACAGCATAAATTAACAGCAGTACAACAAATTCTTTATCAAATCATTATCATGATGTAATGTATATATATTTTACAATTTAAATATTATTTTACTGTATCATAGTAAAGAGTATTATAGTGCAATCATTTTATTTAATTATAAAATCTGTATAAATTAAAGGCAGCACAAGAAATACTTTCGCAATGTATAAACATGCAACAATTTAAATAATGCAATCAGATTTTATGTGCTTAAATCTCTTGACAATGACAACACAATGCAAAACATACGAATGGACTTGATTTTCTTAATGCAAAGTATAACTTCTTTAGCGAAGGGTGCACATGAAGTATCGTGTACCAAATTGATCTGTGATTTTCTGGTGTATTAAATATGGCTGAATCACTCCCGCTGAACTTGATCACAATACTAACCGTAACTATGAGCATTAGTAATAGTGATGCTTTTCTTCTTGTTTTGCCACTGCATGCATTCTCTGTCTATTCTTGAAGTATTTGCCACTACAGTTTTTGTGAAACTAAATTTAATCTTAACACAGAATCTTCAATAACAACCAAACATCAGCGCTTCTGTTTTTACCCACGAAACTGTGATGTCAGATTTCATTAAAACTGGTGCGTGTGTGTGTGTGTCCGGCAGGCAGGTTCTGAACACTTGAAGTCTCCATGGTGATTGGCACACCATCAACACTTTGAAGCGTTTTTAGGTGTTTCCTGGAGAGAGTCAGGGTCTCCATGGTGATCAAGAGCTCAGCATCACACTTTCCAAAAATGAAACGGACAGAAAAAGGGAAGATGGATGGAATGTGAAGTACTGGGGGGGTAACCAGAGCATCTCACACACACACCTGTTGAAGCGCTGTCTCACACTGTTGCTGTCATGTCATGTGCAGCAGTCAGTTGGGAGATTCTCTATAATGCTAAAAAAGAAGCACGTTAGATAACACCTAGCAAGTGTTGTATAGTCAAGCATCACAACCGCATACAAACTGCACATCAACATGCAAAAAAAAATAAAAAAATTCACGTCTTAGCAACAGCCTAGCAACTGCATTGCAACATCTGAAAGAAAAAAAAAACACTCACCTAAACAACCACGAAGTAAAATCTTCACAACCAGCCAGAATACCCAAGCAACTATATTTCAATATACCCTGAACACCCTAGAAACTGCATAGCAACACCCTGGCAACCACCCACAGCATCCTAACATCATGGTGGAAAGTTTTGCATGACAAAACACCATTCAAAATTTCGTGAGGATGTTGCTTTGTGTTTTTTTTTTCAGCATGTTGCTATGCAGTTTCTCAGGTGTCATGGGCGATTGCTAAAGTGTTACTGTTACTGAATGTTTTGAGAATGTTTCTGTGTAGTTTGTAGGGTTGCTAGGGTGCATGATGCTTGCTTGTGCAACCGCATCACACAAAACGAGGGTGAATCGGGTGGTTGCTAAGGCTTTATGAGTGTTTTATTTTACTATACAGATTCTAGAATGTTGTGGTTAGTTGCTAATGCGTTGCTATGCAGTTGCTGAGGTTTTATTCTGAGTATTTTTTAGCATGTATATAGTTGCTAGATCATTCTGGGTGGTTGTGAGGATGTTGCTTTGTGGTTGTTTAGATGAGTGTTTTTTTCAGCATGTTGCTATGCAGTTTCTCAGGTGTTATGGGCGGTTGCTAAGGTGTCACTGTTACTGAATGTTTTTAGACTGTTGCTGTGTATTTTGTAGGGTTGCTAGGGTGAATGATGCTTGCTTGTGCAACAGCATCACACAACACAAGGGGGCTTTGGGTGGTTGCTAAGGCTTTGTGAGTGTTTTATTTTACTATACAGATTCTAGAATTGGTTGACAAGGTGTTGCTATGCAGTTGCTAAGGTGTTATTCTGAGTATTTTAAACATGTACAGTATATAGTTGCTACTACATTCTGGGTGGTTGTGTGGTTGTTTACGTGAGTGTTTTTCAGCATGGTGCTGAGCAGTTGCTAGGGTGTTCTGGAAAGTTGCTAAGGCGTTGCTAAGATTTTCTGAATGTTTTCTGAGTTATTTTCTGCAATGCAGTTGGCAGGGTGGTCATATGTTGTGGGTGGTTGCTTTGTGATTAAGTTGTTTAATCGCATTGCTATGAAGTTACTAGGGTTTGTTAGAGCGTTGCTTGGTGGTTGTTAGGGTGTGTTTTTAGCACATTGCTATGCAGTTGCTCAGGTAAGTTGGGTAAAGTACACCTTTTCACAACAAGCTGCATGATTTAAGGAATGATTCAACGACTCAAATGGGAAAGGTTGGGGTTATTTTTATTTTTTCAAATCACTAACCCGAAGTAGGATAAATAATAATAGTGATGCTTCACTAAAACCCCTCTAACTAAGCAGCTCCTGGTTTACTCAGCATCCCTCTGCTCTTCTCTTGTGCTGTGTTTGCTTCAGGGGATGTAAAATAGAAGATTCTTGTCCTCCCACATGCAGACTATAACTCTCTATCTCTTTCTCTCTCTCTCTCTAGTCTTTTTGCTCTATTTCAGGTTTAGTCTTTGAACCAGTTCTCATTGTTTCTCTCCTAATGTGTGTTTTCTGTTGCTTATCCATTTTCTCTTTTGACACCTTCATATTTTGTTGTTCTTTTTGCGCTGTGTTTGCAGTGAAGCTTTTGTTCTGGGATGCATTGAACATTCAGTGACTAAGTGTGACTCTGTGTAAGTCTGAATATTTTATTGCTCAGATGTTGCTCTTTTCGTAGTGCTGTAAGTGATTTTTGTGGAATACCACACAGTACGCCACTACTACCTGATAGATACATCACTGACAGACGAGAAATCACACCTGTCTGAGCCACAGAACTCCACTCTGTACAATTTATGCAATAGGATTTGCTGTGTTTTGGTTTTAAAGAGACAGTGTTCGGGTTTAGGCTGTAGCCTGGCTCAGTTTGCCTCTGCTGGTAGATGCAAAAAAATCTTTCAGCCAATCAAAAATTAGCAATGCGTTCTGATTACATATTGTAAATTGCTTTACATTTATATGGTTTTTACTGTTTTTGTTTTTTTTAAATCAGTGACATTAATTTTGGAGGCTCTTAAGAATGGAACAGATTTATTCTTGTCGGCTGGGGCAAATTAAATGTTTAAATCTTGTACATTTATACAATGACAATTATATAAGTTATTTTATTCAAAACAAAATGTTGACATTTTACCTATAATAGGGTATTTTATTTATTTCATTTTATTTAATTTTATTTCTTCTTTTTTTTTGTCCCGACTACTCTACATGCATTATTTATTGTTTTATTGTATTATAATATCCAAAGATATTGCTGTATGGTGTGGCTCTTTCTAAAGTTTCCCTCTGTGTGTGTTTTTATTCTAAAAATCCAAAAGTTTTCTTTTAGTGAGTTTTTTTTTAGTTCGTCTGCAGTTCTTATGATTAGTTAAGTTTAATTAAATTTAGATTAGATTATTTAGATATCCACAGAAGTGTGTGTGTGAGGAGTTGAGAGAGAGAGACTCAGCAGGGTTAAAGAGAGAGGTGGGTTGGGTTAAAGTTGACGTAAAGGGGAGCCTGTAGAGAGATGGAGAGATGGAGAAGGACAGAAGCGAGGACAAAGGTAACAGCAGCGCGGATCTAATGGCCGATAGTTTTTCACACCCGCGGAGTCGTAATGACAGACAGAGATCAGTGCTAAACACCCTGTGACTGAAAGAGACCCACATGAACTCACTCTCACACACACACAAACACACACACAGTCTGCAAGTGGGAATCTCACTAACTGTAAGTCCTTTCACAGCAGTAAAAATGTAAGAAGCAGTAAAAGAGTTTTAGAATATTGTGTATTTAATTACTGGTGACCACAAACACATAATTATTATATAAGTTCAATACTCTATATCAGCAAACACACACACACACGGGTCAGTGCCGAGTGTGGTGCCACTTTCTCAGGTCGTGAGATGTGATGTGCTCCGACGGCTCCTGGGGGCAGATCTTCCCTCTGATTGGCCATTTCTCAGCAGGGCTCTCCGTGAGTGTGCCAGCCCCAGAGCATCATGGGAAAATTTGGACAAGAGAATGTCCTCTTTTGCTTTCTTTTTTTTTCCCACCTGTTTGTCCAGCAATGTGTTCTTGGCTGTAAACTTCATCAGCTTTTCAGTGCTAATTTTAGCCTTCTTAACACTTCACGCTCGATAGAGGTGTGTGTGTGTGTGTGTGTCAAAGTGATAAATCCAGAGAGTGATTTGTGTCTGTCTGTGCGCTGACAAGTGTTTGTGTGTGTATGTGTGTGTGACTGGTGCTATTTGTAGCTGGTTAGGCTCTCAGGGAGTTAAATCCATCTGCCAGCAGAACCCAGTTTAGTCCAGAACACACACACACACACACACACACACACTGCACCTAAGTGATCTGTTCCTGTCTGCATTATTTTGGGTCTTTATGAGTTCTTTCAGAAAATTGCTGATGCAAAAGTTGCATTAAAAATATTGTTTTGAAACTTGCTTTAGTTTAATCTTACGTGCCCTTTAAAATTTTGTAAAAGTTAGTAAATAAAATAAAAATATTATTGTGTATATTTTACAAGAAAATACAATTTCAGTCTTTCTACTTTAAAATGTCATGTTTAATTCAACATCAATTTGGACCTTTTTCTGTGAACTGGTTGAAAAAGACTGAAAACATAATGTACATTTTTATTGATGCAATAAATACAATAAATTAAAGGCAATAAGTAAACAAAAAAACATTTGTTTCAAAATTAAACAATGAAAATGATTAGTATGTAACACAAAGTGCAAAAATTTCACTGTTTCTTTTGTGTAGTAATTGAACAACGTGATTTGCCACTAGTTGAATAAGCTTGAATATGTTTTTTATATATATACCTTATTTTATGTAGCTTGATATGTAGTAACTGTGCTTGTATGGCTTAAGCTGTATAACAATTTTTTTTAAAATAACAGCGTACAGATTTTGGGGTGGTGAACAATTAATTTGAAGTGGTTTGAATGGATATGCAGTATGCAATACATGTTTAACGCAGCAGGTCTCTGGCAGTGTGTGTGTGTGTGTGTGTGTGTGTGTGTTTGGTAAATGGGTTGGTCAGACATATGCCGACTGGCTGAGGCATATGGTGGAGTGACAAGAAGGTCTTACTTCAGGCAGTTCTGGACATCCACCATTCACACACAGACAGAGAGAGAGAGACAGAGAGAGAGAGAGAGAGAGAGACAGAGAGAGAGAGATGATGATGATGTAACTGAGTCTGTTCATTCCATTTCTACAATATAATAGCATAATTATGAAATGTTTTTAAATACTCAAAGAAAACAGAATATTCAGATCATAGATTAAGAAATTCATATTATGTCATACACTACTGTTCAATAGTTTTGTTTTTAAAGAAATTAATACTTTTATTAAATTGAATTAAATTGAAAGTGTCAGTAAAGACATTTATAAAGATATAAAAGATTTCCATTTGAAATAAATGCTGTTTTTTTAACTTTCTATTCATCAAAGAATCCAGAAAAATATAATGCATCTCAGAAATATGAAGCAGCATGACTGTTTTTAACATTGATAATAATCAGAAATGTTTCTTGAGCAGTAAATCAGCATATTATAATGATTTCTGAAGATCATGTGACACTGGAGTAATGATGATGAAAATGCAGCTTTGATTACATGAATAAATGACATTTTACAATATATTACAGTAGAAAACAGTCATTTTAAATAGAAAAATTATTTCACAATATTCCTGTTTTTACTGTATTTTTGGAGAAATAAATGCAGCCTTGGTGAGCAGAAGAGACTTCCCTCGAAAACATTTAAAAATCCTTACCAACCTTAAACTGTAACTGTAGCATTTGTGCTTTTATGGTGATTTAAATAAACAAAATTGTGTTATAATAAGAAAATTGAGACCAAAAAGTAGATTTTTTTAGTGCAACAAACATATAATTTCTCTTTTTTTATTCTCTGGATCTGGACACTGATGTGTTGACCTGTGAAGTGTGTGTGTGCTGGTCATATCTGGGCTGTTGCATCAGCTTCATTCTCCCAGGCTTTGCTGTAATGCAGTATTTCCGCTCCATGTCCGGACCCCTCATTCCCTCTTTGTTTCCATCAGTGCACATGGATTTAACCGGACTAATTCAGTGCTTATCCATCACAGCACAGCACGGCTTGCACTTTTCGACAGGCACTGAACCTCTGCACGGGTCACTATCGGGCGAGATGGGCTTCTGAGATCTCTCGTTCAGCTCTCTGACATCACGCAAAACAGAGAAGTTGTAGTCGGAAATCACTGACTGAGTAAGACTATTGTTTTGAAGAATTTCTTGTCAAGTTCAAGTAAATGTGTGTTTAAGAGCACTGACTAGTGATTAACATGTGATGACCAGCAGTGTTTCTCTCATGGACACACATAAACGCATCACACCAACACACTGCTGCTCTCTTTACTGATCCTCAGTCCCGTTGTCATGGATACTGCTTCATACACGGCTAGAAATTAAATCTTAATTTTTTAATTTAAAAGCTTCATTATGAGAAGGATCTGTCCGTCCGTACATCACGCTCACTTATCCTCTAGTACACTACTGACTTCAAAAAGATTTTATTAAAAGAAGTCTCTTCTGCTCACCAAGACTGCATTTATTTGATTAAAAATACAGTAAAATTGTGAAATATTATTACAGTTTAAATTAACTGTATTCTGTGTGAATATCTTATAAAATGTAATTTATTCCTGTGATCAAAGCTGAATTTTCAGCATCATTCCTCCAGTCTTCAGAGTCACATGATCCTTCAGAAATCATTCTAATATACTGCTCAAGAAACATTTCTGATTATTATCAATTTTGAAAACAGTTGTGCTGCTAAATACCTTTGTGGAAACAGTGATACATTTTATTTTTCTGTATTCTTTGATGAATAAAAGGTTCAGAGGCTCAGCATTTATTTGAAATAGAAATCTTTAGTAAGACTGTCTTTAGTAAGGGTTTTTAAATGTTTCTTTACTGTCACTTTTGATCAATTTAATTCATCCTTGCTGAATAAAAGTTTGAATTTCTTAAAACAAAAATTGTAGTTAAGTATTTGAGCCAGTATTTGTGTGTTTTGTGTTGTTAGCTTAGCCTGTTATGTTTGTGGTTCTGAAAGGTCACGTGAGGTCACATCAGATGTGTCATGAATACCTCAGAAGGTGGGCTGTGTGGGGTTTGATCGCGGGAGTCAGTGATCGGACGATTCCTCGCGGGGGTGACGCTCCCATCAGCGGCCCTGTGGAGGTGCTGTGTGTGTGTGTGTGTGTGTGTGTGTGTGTGTGTGTGTCAGCCATCATGTCACACTGCAGCCAATAATGTACAATGGCATCAAGATTACAAATGAGTAACAGATATCTGAAAAGAATTAGTGGATTAACACACACACTCATCTCTATCAGAGGGAATATCAATTAGTTGTGTGGGGTAATGTAATTAGAAGAGTTTGGATAAGGTTACAAGGACCGTTGTGTGTGTGTGTGTAAGTGCGGATGATTTATGACTATTACACCAGCATAAAGCAGATCTGTCTTAAATCACTTCTTACTGTGTGAATCTCATGGAAATAGTCAAGAAAGATCAAATTTACTATAAAAGAAAAAAGCAATAAATAAAATTTTGCACAAACATCTTTTTGAATCATTGCAAAGCTTCATTTTCTTTAAGCAAATAATGTCCTTTATTTTTAAAGCTTATAATACTTTTAGGACTCTAATGACTTCTTTCATTATTTTAATGTGTAATTATTTTAACTGTGCAAAAAAATGTACTTAACCCCAAAATCAACAGGAAAATTAACTCTGTTTTAGGATCATTATGTCTTGCATTACGATATTATTTTTTATGATATTTAAGTAATTATTGTAATTGTGCAAAAACCATTTACATAAAAAAAATAGAACATGTAGCCCAAAAATAGGCTTAATTTTTAAGCTTAATAGGTTTTAAAATAGGCTTAAATTAATGTATGGAAAATGCTTTATCTTTATTTCTTGCATTGTTAAATAATTGAAATAATTGAATGAGAATAATTTTTATTATATGCCAAAAATGTGCATTTTCGTATGTTTTTTTTCCCCCTCTCTGAAATAAATAAATAAATAAAATCAGAAAACAGGACAAACTTGACAGGTCTGCAGAAACAGACAGGAAAAGTTTACTTTATCTGCTCAGCATATTCACTGCAGGGTTAAACACGATTCTGCTGTTTCACATGACTGTAGGGACCGCTATGAAGCCCAAAATACAACCTGGACACATCACACACACACACACACACACCTGCCTCGCTCTGTACATGTCCCCGGTTGATGCCCAGGTGTCACACACATACACACACATACACACAGAAATGCACATGAAGGATGGTTCTGTTTGCTCATGTGTTTTGCCCCTGCTGGTTTTGGGTTATTTTAATCTGTGTGTCTATGTGCAGAAAATTAGGCCTTTCCCATGGTTCCTCTCTCTCTCTCTCTCTCTCTCTGTCTCATGATCAGATCTCTAACAGTCAGTATTAACTTTAGCATGTTATTCATCCTGCAGTATTTTCACATGACTATGAATGATGCTTTACCCGAAGATCACAAAGACTGGAGGGTACAGGACTCTTTTCATTCCACACAGGAGGAAACCACGTAGAAACATGAACAAACAAACCATCATCAACACCCTAGTATTGTGGTGGCACATTTTACACAGGCAAACACCACAGAAAATAATAAAAGTTTTATTTAATTTTTCTTTACAAAAAGATATACCTATATTACCTGACGAAACACTTAATCATCTTTATTAAAACATTTACTGGTAGTATATTTAATAAAAGCATAATATTTGGTCATTTATTAATATAATATTTGATATTGTTTTGATATTTGACATATATTTAATTCAACTTTTATAGGCAGTATATTTAAGTGGATAAAACTATAATATTAATATTTGTCAAATATTAATATCACATTAATATTTAATGTTTTTTATTATCTTTTACAAAACTTTTACAGGTAGTATGTTTAAGTGGATAAAACCAAAACCCAATCAAATATTATTACCATTAATATAAAAATGTTCTCAAGTAGTACATTTAAGTGGATAACAGTGTTAATATTAATAATAATTGTCTAATGTTTGTGGGTATAGATTTACTCATCTCTAGTTTGAGCACTTAATTGTGTCCAGAAGCAATATGATCTTTTTGGACATCCAGGGACAAATGAGTCATAATAAAATAAAGGTAAAAGTGATTCATAATAAAAAATAAACCTTCTTATACAATATGTGAAAAATAGTCTTAGGGTTTAGGTTAAAGCAACCACATGGAATTATAATTGTCTTTATGTAAACAGTAGAAGCATATGGTATGTGCTCATTTTGATAAGTAACCGTGCGAGTGTGTGTGTGTGTGTGTGTGTGTGTGTGTGTGTGTGTGTGTATGCGGTGGTGTAGGTGGAGGACACGTTCAATCACATGACATTGCTCCTGATACGAGACGAGGACAGGTGGAGGTTCCAGAGGTTTCCAGGTGTGCAGCTGCTGATATTTTGGGTGAGTGTGAGGAGAGTGTAAGTCATTACAGGAATAGAGTCTGTTCAGATGAGAAAAGAAGCAGAAAAAACAGCAGATTGTTACTGCAGTGCAGGTTTTGTGAAGTGACTCATCTGTTGGAGTAATAATGCAAGAAAGAAACTCTTTTTCAATCATTTTCCCTTTATCTAAATCTTCACCTTCATCCCAAAAAAGTACGATTTAAAACTTTTTTTTTCGGGATACTATTTGTGGGTGAATCTCATAAAGAAATGTCCAGGTGATCACAAAGAAAGGTGTATACATATGTCATTACTTTTGATATTTGACTTTTGTATACATATACACGCATTACTGTTAAATTATGAAAATCATTCTGTTCAGACATAATTATTTTATTATTATTAAAATCAGGATAAATCAAATAATACCTTGATGAACCATAATTGTGAAAAATAAGTATATATTTGTGCATTAAATTAATAATTATAATAATTAATAATGTAATAATATTGATTTATTATTAATAAAATCAGCCTCAAATAAATTTAGTACATCAAATACCTTGAATTATAAAAAGGATGTTGAGTCTAACACACACACACGCAATGCTAACAAAAAATGTAACACATATTGCATCAAGAAATATCTGGGTCATATTTCAGTGCTTTCAGCACATTATTTCATTAATTGTGTACTATAATGAGAAAATTATATATATATATATATATGTTGTTTTTTTTTGTAAATACATTATGCTACAGTGTGTATCTTTGAGATGACGCTATAACACCCCCTCACACACACTTATACCTCCGGATAACTGTCTGTCATCTCGCAGGACACTGTCATCTCACAGAGCCACACAAATAAACAAAACCGGCCCTGACAGGACTAATACACACACGCTGACCCGTGGCTTTGTCCTTTACCTTGTCATAAAGCATAAATCTGAAAGTTTGGAGAGATAGAGCACCTTTACTGTCAGACGTTCTCAATCTCTCCAGACAGACAGAGATACACCTCTTATAGGAGTTCATCAATAAATCAACAAGGCCCTGAAGTCATCTCTGGGTAGTTCATGTGTCATAACATGGAAACAAAGGAAAACAACTTAATGTCCAAGAACTGAAACATCTTTGAAGCCATTGACTGGAAAATGAACATATTGCTTGTTTTTCCTCAGAATGCTTCAATTTAAATACACAGCCTAGTTAATTTCTTAAAGTTCAAAGGTTTTCTTGCTTGTTTCTTGACACATTTGTTTCGTGTCTGCTTGTCTATGTTTGCATGTTTCTGTATTTTTTTTTTTTTTTTTTTTGTTACAGCATATGGGCTGATGTTAAAAAAATAATGATGGCTATGAAAAAATGGCAAAATATAGAGAAGAGCATTATAAGATCAGACAGAAAAGTATCATTAACGTTTTACAGTGAGCAATACGTTTGTTACAGTATTTATTAATCTTTGTTAACATTAGTTCATTAAAATATGGAATCCCATTTCCGCCACCAGTGCTGGGTAGATTACTTGCCAATTGTAATCTGTTACTGATTACAAATTATTTGATGTATAAATTGTAGTCAGTAATGTAGTTTAAATTACTCTTCAGGTAATGTATTCTGACTACTTTTGGATTACTTTTAGATTGCTTCTGACCTAACTTTAAATGGGATTATTGTTAAATAAATAAATAAAAAACAATAAAAAACAATCAAATTAATTAAAAATTCCATTACACCAGGGTTTCCCAAACTGGTGTAAATTAAAGAACTGCAGGGGGTGTGTGAGTTGATGAAAAGCTAATTATTAAATCATAATGACAGACAGGCAGCAGCTAGTGAGGCTGGGAAAATACACATCCAGCACCTGCACCATCAGCACTGGAGCTCCTCAGGGCTGTGTTCTCTCCCCACTGCTCTTCTCCCTCTACACCAACGACTGCACCTCTAAAGACCCCTCTGTCAAGCTCCTGAAGTTTGCAGACGACACCACACTGATTGGCCTCATTCAGGACGGTGACGAGTCTGCTTACAGACAGGAGGTTAAGGAGCTGGCTGTCTGGTGCAGTCTTAATAACCTGGAGCTCAACACGCTCAAAACTGTGGAGATGATCGTGGACTTCAGGAGAAACCCCCCTGCTCTCCCCCCACTCACCATCATGGACAGCACTGTGACTGCAGTGGAGTCATTCAGATTCCTGGGTACCACCATTTCTCAGGACCTGAAGTGGGATATTCACATTGACTCCATTGTCAGGAAGGCCCAGCAGAGGTTGTACTTTCTTCGCTAGCTGAGGAAGTTCAATCTGCCACAGGAGCTGCTGAAACAGTTCTAGTCTGCCATCATTGAATCCGTCCTCTGCACTTCAATAACTGTCTGGTTCAGCTCAGCTACCAAATCTGACCTCAGAAGACAACAGAGGGTAGTCCGGACTGCTGAGCGAATCAGGGTACAACCCTCCCCACTCTCCAAGAGCTGTACTTATCCAGAGTGAGCAAAAGGGCTGGTAAAATCACTCTGGACCCCTCACATCCAGCACACTCCCTGTTTGAACTGTTACCGTCTGGTCGACGCTACAGAGCTCTGAGCACCAGAACGACCAGACACAGGAACAGTTTCTTCCCTCAGGCAATCCGTCTCATGAACACTTGAACTCTTAACAATAAACATGAAACACACAACACTATCGTACTTTTTATATTTATTTTACACACATACTTATTACATTTCAAATTTGCACCTAACATACCTGTACATACTGAATTGTCTATTTTGTATACTGTGTTTGTGCTATTTGGCACATTGTCCATTTTTGTATAATTGTACATTATTTTATTTTTATTTTTAATTTAAATTTTTTTTTACTATCTGTGTCCTGTGCTGTTACTGTCTTTCTGTCGCACTGTGGAGCTACTGTCACTAAAACAAATTCCTCGTATGTGCAAACATACCTGGCAATAAAGCTCATTCTGATAAAAATTTCAAATTAAAATGATAAAAAATTAATTAAAATAAAATGTTTGAACACTCAAATTTGAAATATTTAATTTGTTTACCGGTCAAAATAACCATTAACTGACATAAGAAAATGTGAATATGTTGTTAAATTACTGAAATATTAACTTTAAATGTCAGGGGGAATTGTAATCCATAAAAAGTAATCTAATTATAAGCATTTTAAAATGTAATATAATCCAGTTACAAGTACTACATTTTTAAAAATCTGATTACATAATTCAGATTAATTTCAGAGTTGTATGATATAAAATTGCAATTGCATGTTGTCAGAATTGTATGACAAAATCACAAATGCGTGTTAGAAAGACAGAATTGCGCAATATAAAGTTGCAGTTGTGTGTTATAAGGTCAAAATTGCATGATATAAACTCATAATTGCGAGAAAAAAGTTAGAATTGTGGGATCACCTTTTTTAAACAGGCTTCCTTATAAAAATACAACTTGTTAGTTCATTACAGCTTGTTTCTTTAAATAGTGTTTGACAGATTCAACTTTTGATTTTTATAATGTACTAGTAATTGCTGAGATTAACATTGCAAGTAATAAGTGCTTTAGTATTTTTCTTCGTTAGTTGCTGTTAACTAAAGTAGTTGTTACCAAATAGAACCTTATTGTTACTGATGATCAATTCCTGAAAATACGATGCAGATCTCAAAGAGCTTATTTCTATTCTCTCTACATTAACTGTAACATAAAACATTTTCACTGATGAGTTTTATTGAACATACAGACTTCAATGACAGAAACAAAATATATGTTTGTTGTATTTGTTGCTATCAGCACACGTACATGGAAAAACAATAGAGAAAATGTGATTGTGTCTAGATCTGATGCTATTTAGTGATCTGCATATAATATTTGAATGGGCATGTTTGTGTCTGGCTGCGTAACGTGACCTGCTGTAACCCATCAGCGTGTATGAAGTTATTACTTAACGTCTAAACGCCTCTGAATCGCTGCAGACTGGATGATGATCACCATGGTTACACGTCTGAACCACCTTCACCAGGGGAATGAATGACAGCTGCTTCACCCACAAACACACAGCTGATGCTCAACACCAACACGCACAATACACACATGCACACTTCTGCACACGCTATATAAACAGTATAACATTAAAAGGAATGTTGAATGCAAATTACACTTGGTTTAAAAGCAGATATGTGAAACTTGAACTTCTGTTAAAACAGTTAGTTAAATGTAGGTGGGGGTTAAATGTAAATAGGTGGGGGAACTTCTGGTCATGCATTGCTGATGTTATTCCTGTGAATGGAGTTTTGCTCCATATAAACACTGCTTTTGGAGTTACATCACATCCATATCACTTCCTGGAATTCCCACACAAAGGGCACATGGAAGGTGAAAATATGGAAATATCATTGCACAGGCAAGTATTTTGTGTGTGTGTTTTCACTAATATTAATAAAGAATCTCAAATTAACAAAGAATTTAAAGTTTTCTTCACTGTGCTGACTTGTTTTTCTATTGAAACACAACATTCGGGCGTGAGATTTCCAAAGATTTGTCACCTTTTTTTTACTAATATATTCTTATTTTCTGTTTTTATTATATATCTTTCCATTTAAATGTCCTGCATTTACATCTTTAGCCATTACAATGAATCTCACTGCCATTTCAACGTCGTGGCATAAGTATCAGTTGTTATTGTTAAAACTACAATTAAAACAGTTACAATTTAGTTTTTTTAGTTAAAAGCAGCAGCAAGCAAAATCCCTTAGAGCTTATAAATCTTGCCTTAAAACTTATTTTTTAATTTTCTTATTTTTCTACTTATCCAGGTATATCTCTGTCTGTATTTCAATTTTATTAATGGTTTGTATTTATATGTTCTATTTGATCTTATTCTCGTGAAGCTCTTTGAGATGCTACTTTTAAAGGCGCTATAAAAAATTAAGTTTATGCATAATAATAATAATAATAAAGCTGTAATGAATCAAAATATAAATATTAGTTGGAAAACGAATTTAAACGAACATTTTTAAATGTTGCCTTTTGAGGTTGCAAAAATAATTACTAAAACTGAAATCAAAATTAAAGCTATCTATAAGAAAAAAAATGTTAAACTCATAAAATTACAAAAATACAACATGAAAAAAAGTCAAAATAAAAGCTATGTAATACTATAAAGGCTGATCAGTACTGTTTTTAAGATGCTGTGTCAAATTAAAAATATTTCTGAAAAGAATGGACCAATGAGATGAATCTTTGGCAAGCATATTTTTATATGAAGACGTGTTAGTCGTGTATCAAGTGTATAGGATTTAACACCAATAATCGTGTACAATCGTGTAAAATTTTTATTTTAGCTTTTACATTAGTAGTACATTATGATCTCAAAGCTGACCTTTAAGCTTCATTAGTAACGATTCTGTTGAGCGGTATTATGCTTTTCAGTTCATACAATTTCTCATTACATCATTTCTTCTTTTCATTGCTTTTTCACTCCGTCTTTTACACAAGTCACTATAGCTCAGCATCAGACGGTTCTTCTTTTCATTCTGTGCGTCTGTCGTTCCTTTACAGAAAGAGTGCAGTCATCCTGCATTAGGCCTGTCGTTCCCGAGAGGAAAGCGGGAGCGCTGCGAGCTTTTAAAGACCTTTATCTCTCTCTCTATTTCTCTCTCGCACTCTTTTATTATCAATGTAGAGTTTTGCAGGGTTGACAGCTCTTAAAGTGTGTGTGTGTGTGTGTGTGACGGTTGTACAAGGTCAAGGGCTGAGCCATTCTTGTATTTCAGGCTGAACGAGGACGGGACGGCCCGCCATCAGAGGTCACGCTCTGCGTAAGGAGACCTTTCCTTTGGAATGACCTCCTGACCTTTGCCTGAATGGAACGAGTGTCTGTTTCAGGAACGAAACTAATGAGCAGAAATGCCGGGGCTTGTGGGATTTCTTCTGGGAGAGAGAAACTTTAATTAACAAATCCAATTTGGATGTAATTAATATTATTTGGAAAAAGAACAGGACACAGAGACATACCACTTTAAGGTGTCCTTGCTACACGTTACATTTACTTACTATTATAATTCATATACATACATACTATTACAATTATCCTGCTTATTTTACATTAACCTGAAATAATTTTATTACAGCTTGTGGAGTTATACGAGAAACAGACTTATAATCATCATTTTGTGAAGATAAAATGATTTTGCATTGAACAAACACACACACTTGTCCTCTCCCTCACACACACACACACACGCAAGCGGAGGTATCTGGCCTCAGAAGCGTTTTTCCATTTCTCTCTAAATGAAACTGCTGCTCCTCTGTTTCACCCCTCTCTCACTTTCACTGGGCGACCACGGCGACGGCATCCCTTTCTCACCCTCCTCATCACCGCTACGACCCACTCGGCCCGTAAACCAAACCGCCAGAACCCACATCAAATATTAACCGCCCCATTAATGAGTTTTCCATCGCTCCTACACACACACACTGCCGTAATTAACAGAAAGCACTTACCATGTATCACTACTTAAATTCACACAGCTACCACAAGTGATCTCTGAGAGAGAGAGAGACAGACAGATAGATAGAGACGACAGTTTCAACTCCTTGAAGAAAAGCGGCACGTCTCGGCGGTGACGATTATGCATGTTTACATCCAATCTGCAAGAAAAGGATGCTACGTTAATATTCAATGTGTGTGTGTTGGGGGACGGGGGATGTGGGTGTGTTAATATTTCATGTCATTATCAAGTTACTCATGAATGTGGCTGTTCTGACCTAAAGTCTGTGTGAAACTAGTGCTTGTTTCACTCTCTGCACCCCTGCACCACTGAGCTCAAGTGGACCGTAATCAGGGGCTTGTCTGGGATTTGAACTCTGGACCCATATGGTAATAGAAGTAAAAATCACACTTAGTTTCCCCGCTGAGATACATTCTCAAACTACTTAGCAATGTATAAATTACCGTTCTGTATTTTTTCATACTTGAGTACAATTTAAAGTTGCAATTTTTTACTTTTACTCAAGTATGTTTTTGGCCAGATACTTGTACTTTTAATTGAAATATTGAGTATCTTTACTTTCACTAGAGTAAAATCTGAGTATACATACAGAAGTTTTGTTAAAGGGAAAAAAAAAAAATTAAATTCAAATTTATTTGTATAGCGCTTTTCACGATACAAATCGTTGCAAAGCAGCTTTACAGAAAATGTAAGTTTCTACATTATATTTAGGAGTAGGTTATTGGTGGTACAGTAAAAGTCATGCAGTTAGTTAAATTATATATATATATATGACTTTCATTCATCAGATGAACACAAACTAAGATCTAAATCATATAAACTAAATCATCAAATCAAGTTAGGGACGTCCAAAAATGACACTTCAGAAACTACACAAAGTGAATATGACAGTAACTCAGCCACTGTTAATGAATCAGTGTCTTCTTAAGTGAAACAATGAAAATTACAAATACTAATATTTTAAACTTGACCGTCGTGTTCACTTTCTATGGTTTCTGAAGTGGTTCTGTCCCTTTGCATTATCTGGACTAAAAGTCTTTGCTTGTGTTCATCTGAAGAGACAAAGTCATAAACATCTGGGACGACATGAGAGTCTTAATTTTTGGGTGAAATATCACTTTTAATAACAATGTGATGCAGAGGTTAGAAACATATTCCAGACAGAATGCAGGGTTGAATTAACGAGGAGAGTCATAGAATTAAAACATACAACGTTAACGTTTTGAAAGGCCACTTGTTTTGTGTTATCTACGTCACTGGTCTAAAAAGATCATTCATCTTTTAATAGTTTATTTGCGGCATTTTTTGAGCGGGCTTTTTCTCAGCAAATATTGCTACATAATTATTTGCGACTAATTATATGAATTAATGAGAAAATCATGCAGTTATTAAGATTAAAAAAATAAATTCCAAATTCCTACTCAATGTGTCATATAATGACATATTATCAATACAACTTATCCACCTGGTAAGAACGTCACTAAACATGAGTACATAAGTAAATATACAATGTTCGTTTAAACACTTTTTTGGAGATTTGTGACATTTAATAAAAAATAATAAGAATTAAATATCAATTATATTAAAATTTTTATCACTGATTTTATTTGCACTCAATCTTGTGCATTCGACCAATATATTACACAGCTAATGCATCTATCAAAACACAGAATAATGAATACATTTGGGGGGGGGGGGGCAGCTTTGCTACCTCAACATGCTTCCTCAGATCTGATGGTGAACTTCTGAATAATTTTGATCAAGCAATTAAATGTCTGTTGTCTACTGTTATGTCCCCACCAATACCAAAATTAAACCTATACACCTTTGTTTCATAACATGCTTTTACTGGAAGAGTGGGCAATCAGTCACTGTAGGCTACATTACGTTTTTCCTTAAAAAAATGGTAATGTGACATAAAATGACTCCTTTTTGCACATTTTCATTTCCAAACTGTATGTTACGGTCATGGGCAACCATTTGGAACAGTTATAGGCTATATATAAAAAAGTTTAACTTTACCTCCATGCCTGACTGTCTTCTGTGAAACAAGATTTATGTTGCTGTTTTGAAGCTCGACAGTGACTTTTAGTGCTTATTAAAGAGCAGCATGAACATTCTTTAAAACATCTTGCTTTATCTTCCTCAGATAAAACAAGAAAGTAATGGGTTTGCAACGACATGAGGGTGAGTAAATGATGACAGAATCTCAATGTCAGGTAAACGATCCCGTTAACCTCAACGTTGTGAACTTCCAGTTCTAAGATTGAAGAGGTTTAGGATGAAGGTGTGTCGCTTTAATAAAGCAATAATAAAATCTAAATATCACTCAAATGCACAGAAACATGCTTACGTATAGCCTGAGCTGGTGTACACCCCTCTGTCCTGAGAGAGCAGTTAAGAAATCAGTTAAAGCTATTAGTATATCACACTTACAATGAGTGTCTGATTCGCTGACTCCATGAAAAGAGATGGGAGAGCGAGCGAGGGAATGTGTCTTCTTGTATTTGCATGCTGGAACAGCAGAGTGTTCTAAATGTCTTTATAGATGAAAGACAATTAAGTATTTAGTCATCTAATTACATGCTTTCTCTTTCTCTCTTTCTCTCTCTTGCTCTGTCGCTCCCACTCATAACCATTTCTATTTCCAGAACTGATGTGTTATCAAGTTCCTTGCACGAAATATTACGTTTTAACAGGTTATATAGAGAAATCTGGGTTTAGCTGTGATGTGATATAAGCTCTAGGTGAGCTGTGATGACTGTCAGAATGTGAAATTACAGTTTTATGGGTCAGAAAATGAACCCTTTCTTGCATGCTGCTGGTCTTATTGTGCACAGTTACATGCTGCATGTTATTCTAAAGCACAACATCTCTGCACTTGACTTTTCTTTTTGTCTAACATTAGATTTTTGCACATTGCACCATCCAATCAATTCAATTGAAATCAAGTCCTGAACTACATTTCTTTTCTCTTGCATATCCTTTCATTAGTAAATTCAAATGGGCTGCAGATGCTTTCATGTTGACTTTAAAGATTTGCTGAATGTTATTTCAGAAATGCCCAGAAATTTCCACTTTTCATGCATCAGAGTTTTCATGCATGCATTATAATGTTGACCACGATTTGAACAATTATCGTACTTTATACACCATATCGTCTGGGGTTGGTAAGATATTTTGAAAGAAGTCTCTACAGTAAAAACAGTAATATTGTGAAATATTATTACAATTTAAAATAACTTTTTTTTATGTGAATATTGTTAAGTTTGTGATCCTGTTGAGTTCCTGTTTTGCCTTGTAGAGAGAGAACAGCATTTATTTGCAATGCATGTTTTGTAATATATATATATATATGTGGCTGGACTATTGCAATGCTCTCTTGGCAGGTCTTCCAGCCAGTTCTATCAAACTTTTACAATTAATCCAGAACACGGCAGTAAGATTAATTTTTAATGAGCCAAAAAGAATGCACGTCACACCTCTGTTCATCAATTTGCACTGGCTACGAAGCATTAATGTTTGCCTACAAAACCACCTTTGGCTCTGCACCCCTTTACCTAAATTCAGTACTTCAGACTTATGTGCCTCTAAAAGCTTGCGTTCTGCAAGTAAACGATGCATTATTGTGCCAACATTTGTCCCAAAGAGGCACAAAGTCCTTTTCATGGACTTTTAAATTAAATGTTCCCTCCTGGTGGAATGACCAGCTCAATCTGAGTCCTTAGCCATCTTCAAGAATCGGCTAAAAACACATCTCTTCCATCTTTATTTGACCCTCTACTCTAGCACTCTCTATTCTAATTCTGTTCTTAAAATAAAAAAATAAAAATAAATAACACTAGCTTTTCTAATCTTTTTGTATTTTATCTATTTGTTTCCTTTTTATTTATTATGCAATTAACAAAAGCAAAAAATGCCTCTAACACTAACTTGCTCCTATTCTTTTTCTAAAAAACAACAAACCTTGCTACTGCATTAAGCTAATTGAGACTTGTCATAGCACTTCCTCATTAGCAGCATATCATTGCTCTTTTGTTGATTTCGATTGCTTACATTGTCCTCATTTGTAAGTTGCTTTGGATAAAAGCGTCTGCTAAATGGCTAAATGTAAATATATGTCTGTCACATTTGATCGGTTTATTGCATCATTGCTGAATATTTATTTACTTTCTTTTTTTTTCTTATGTTACTTTCTTATGTACCCCAAACTTTTGAGTGGTATATCACGGTTTCTACAAAAACATGAAGCAGCACAACTGCTTTCAACCTTAACATTATTAAAAAAAATGTTTTTGTTTTTTCTGCAGCAAATCAGGATATTAGAATGATTTCTGAAGGATCGCTAGTGTAATTCAGACTGACTCATTTGTCCCTGACTGTCAGACTGGTTGTGGTCTTGATAGGCCTGTGTGATCCAGTGTAATCTGTGGTGTAATCTAGTCCAGTCTCGTGGTGTAATCTAGTTGTGCAGCTTGACTGTGTCCTTGTTTAGACCATTTGAAAGCAGTAAACACAGAAGTCATGTTTATTTGATGCTGACAGCGCTGAGTTAGTTGATCTGCATGAGCTGGATCACTCTCTAGTGTCTGATCACTTCTACTGATGACCTTGTGTGTTAGTGAAAGTACGTAAAGAAATCTGTGAATAAGCGGTGTCTTTGTGCACAAGTGTTTTCCAGCTAATGCAGGTGGTTAAGGTGTGGAATACAGAATAACCGCTGACAGGACACAAACTGGAATATCGGACAGGACGGTAGGATTTACCTCTCTTTCTCCCTCTTAAATAATGTAGACTTTACTATAGGTGATTGCCCTGTAGAGGTCTGGTGATGAATGGCCCTTGTCTGCTCTCGGGTCCTTTGCCAGTTCTGTGGTTATTTATTTTGAGAGTTTAACAGTGTGACCTCAAAAACCTCACTCACCTGTACACACACACATACACCTGTGTTAATATATATATATATATATATATACAGTGGCAAAAAGTGCATTGTTTCTGCCGGTTATAGGGGTCTATAATTAGATCTAAATCAGGACAAGGTGAAAGGCCACTCACACAGACTTTTATTATGGAGAGACTCAAACTCCCCACAGGGGTCCGGTGCCCATATGTGGGCCAGAAACTTCTACATGCATCAGGAGGGATTAAAAATGCACAAAAAGCTAAATAATGTGCATAATTAGCTTGATCAACTTACAAATACTTCACTCACTTAAAAACATATTATTAAACTTAGTGACCCAGTTATGTTTTACATTTAAAACATAAAACAGAAAAAGAGTTAAAACATTTCACATTTATAAAAATGAAAGAAGCTTTTAAAAAAAGAAGTTATCCTACTATATATATATATATATATATATATATATATATTAAAATATAATAATAAACATGTTAATTAAATACTACAAATATATATATATATATATACATATAAAACTTTGATATTTAAAAACATAGAAATCACTGATAATTAAACTAAAAGTACAATAACTGAAAATATAAAAATAAAAATTAATTCAACATATTAATACTTCAATACTATATAAATAATCCTATATATATGTATGTATGTATGTATGTATATATATGTATATATATAGTGTGTGTGTGTGTGTATATAAATATATGTACAAATTTTTTTTGACAATATATCAGTAAAAAGTCATTTCAATATTTATATTATCAATGACCATTGTTTTATCTGTGTTTTAACCACTCAGTGAATAGACCTTCTAGCGATTAGTGAAACAGCGACACCGTGTGTTCATAATGAGGTATTACAACTACAATTAAATGTTTTTGTAATATTATTATTAGAAAACTATTGACAGTTGTTTTAATGGCTTTACAGTTTCGCATTATTCTTTTAGAAATCTTAATATTTAACCAGTAATGTATTATTTTTTTCGCGCTACAGCTCTACAAGCCCTTTGTTTACTGACGATAGTGAAACTCTAGCGGGACTGTCACCATGAACAGCGCGTGAACAAACACTTATATTGACATCCGGGGACCGCTCTCGGTTCATCAGCAAGAGACTCGGTGTTTAACGGCTGTGAGGCGCTTTGCTCAAATTATCAGTCTGTATTTTATTGACGCGATTAAAGTCGGATTATATGAGGAATGACTGAAGGTAAGACCATTAAAATAGTTTTGGGGATAAAAACAAATCTATTTTGTTTTAAATTGGCGTTAAAAATTAACGAACGCCAACGAAACCTCCTTATCAATTATGCTAAAAGAGTGAACATTAGTTAGTATTCACTAGCAGTGATAAAAGTGGTATTTATTTAACTATTTAAAGTTACCAGACTTGTTAGATAATTAAAAAGTAAGTTTTTTTTTTACGTATAATTTATATGTAACGTACTGGCAGTTAAGACATTTACCCCCTGTTTTCACAGACAAGGCTTGAACCTAGTCCTAGACTACTTACTTACTTACTAAAGACTAAAATGTAAATCTGTTTCAACTGAAATAAACTTGTACTTACTGATCTTAAAATATATCAGTGCCTTTCTTTTGTCTCAAGATGTACACCAGTAATGTTTTTTTCTAAAAATGTTTATAAAAAAATGTCCTAATTGAGCTATGGCCTAATCCTGGTTTAGTCTAAGCCCTGTCTGTGAAACCGGGCCTTAAACTTGCAAAGAAAAACCTCAAAATCTAGTAAACTGCATTTTTCGTCATCATAGTGTACTGCGCATCTAGACAGCATGTTGTAAATGTGTCCAAATGTGTGTCTTGTATAAAGAGATACATTGAAATGCTTTAGATCAGTGACCTCTGGCCACAAAATTAGGCCGTTTTAAGCAAATTGTGCTTTAAAATGTTTCTCACAGATGAATGCTAACTCAAGTCTTGATGTGGGATGTGCTGGGAGGCTCCCTAGATTGCCGCTGTATGAGGTGTGTATATAAAGCGTCTCTCAAGATCTACATTTGTAGATGTGTTTCGATCATTTCTGGATGTTTTTTGCTCATCCTGATTTGCTCTCTATTTCAGATTTATCTCCATAACAGTCAATACCCGCCCCTCCTTCAGGATCACTCTCGGACTCTTGCGATTCCTTACAAGGAGCTTCGGCACCACAGAAGACCCTCCGAGTCCATCGGGAACAACTACAGTCCGAGAGGACAAAACCTGAAAATCCAACATCTGCAGCACAGGCATCACTCGCTTCAATGCCCTCCAGTTGCACGTATCCTTTACGAACGTCTTATACACACTCAGCCATGCTTAAATGCACACTTTCAGTGCGTCTCTTCTTAACTTCACATTTAAGACCACGTTGATTCTCCAGTTGTGAGGAAGCGACAACCTGCGACCCAAAGGTTTTTAGTAGCCGATTTTTAGTGCTTGCATGTGAGTTCACTATACTCAATATTCACAGCAGGAACCATCATGTTTTCTTCTATTGACAAACAGTACGCCTGTCATTCACAAAAGTCACCCTTTGTCACTGAACCAGCAGCTTGAAATCATGAGGCGTGAGGAGACACAAAGTCAAAGGAAACAGACGGAGCCTACAGAGAGAGATTTAGACGTCAGTATCAGCAACTTCCTTTCATACAGTCAATATCAATGATTTCATGGGTTTTTAAAACACACTTTGATTCTTTTTATTTCCAGTTATTTCGATCTTTTGTCAGTAGGAAATAAGTTCAATCAGTTAATGGCAAAATGAACGTTTGGAAATGTAAACTGATATAGAAATAACCGACTTAAAATCTTTTTTTTTTTTTTGGTGAAAATACTAATGGCCTGAGACTTTTGCACAGTACTGTGTATATATATGTGTGTATGGGCCTATACTCTCTATTCTATTTCTATTCTATTTACTTGTTTTCTTTTTATTTATTATAAAAAATAATAATAACTTGTCCTTCTGTGTTAGACTAACCAGGACTTGTCACAGCATCACATATGATATTAGTGCTCTTTTGTTGGTTTGATTGCGTCTATTGTGTTCATTTGTAAGTCACTTTTGGATAAAAGCATCTGCTAAACGATTAAATGTAAAATGTAAATGTATAAATATTTTTTTTTTAAGTGTTTCTTTAGTAAAAACTAGCTACTGGTTTCCAATTGTATCCTTCACTTGTTCTTCCATCCTTCCGTCCATATTAATTCTCTCTCTTTCTCTCTCAGAGGTACGTGTACTATATCACTGAGGGTGTTTATGGCCACATGCTGACCCCCCAGCCACCAGAGCAGATCACTGCTATCCTGAAGCTGCTACCCAGCCGTTGCCAAGGTGACGAGCGGAAGATGCAGGAGGATCTTCTGGAGGAGGTCCAGAGAAACTATGAATTCAACCTCCGCAAGAGCATTGGTATGACACACAACACCAGTTATGTAGATCATGTAGAAATAGCAGGTAACAGTAAAGGCTGGAAAACACTACAGAATGTTTGCCCAGATTTTTGTCCCGGTTTACTATCTGGATCAGTCGATGTGCCAGTCTGCAGATTTATTAAAAAAAAAATATTTTTTATTATGCTATGAAAATAGACTAAGAAGCTTCAAACTATAACTAAAACAACTTTCCCAATTTGTTCACTTTTTTGTGAAAAAACAACTCATTCTGGCATCTAATTCATGTTACTGTCTTTTTTAGCCTGAATCACTTCCTCACTTGTATATCGCTTTTTAAATAAGTCAATAATCACTTTCTTTTTTCTAGTTGATTATATCCTGCTAGATCCAGCGGAGCGAGAGCGTCTGTCAATCTCTGCTGTCCCCCGGCCTTTCCCATCCCGTGTCATTCGTGCACCAGTTCCCTGGTTCGAGATCTACCGAGAGGCTCACAGATGGAGAACCTCTGCACCGTCAACCCTATGATGCTCCGTGTACAGGATCTCTGGATGAGCAGGTTGGCATCTCTACAGTGTTGGCCAAAATTAGTAACACACTTGTAATTTCACCTGCTAAAAATTTTTTTTAAGTCAGTTATTTTTTATCTTTTGCTGTATTGTGTCAGGAGGAAATATCAGTTTACATTTCCAAACATTAATTTTGCCATTAATTGTATTAATCCAGAGATTTTGTCTGGCAACAGCCAGTGCTCGACACAGAGATCTGATCTGATCATCATCCAGTCTGTCTGGAGTAACATGAAGAAACAGAACAAACTGAGACAGACTAAATCCAGAAGAACTGTGGCAACGTCTCCAAGACGCTTCAAGAAACCTTCCTGCAAAACTACAGTACTGTTAAAAGTTTTAGGCACTTGTGTAAAAATGCTGTAAAATAAGGATGCTGTCAAAAATAATGTCATAAATAGATTTTCTTTATCAATTAACCTCTGTTAGCTAAATTTAGTTAAGTATCGTTTATCGTTATTTCTCCTCTTTTCTACTACTTGTTTCAGTTTTTTATAACCATTTCTTACTATGTGTAAGTTGTTTTTTAATATGTGTGTTTGGCAGTGTTATTTCTTAGGACTACTGTCGTTTGATTTGTATGTTATTTATTTTAATTTTAGTTAAATTATGTCAGAATTTATTATATCGGTTTAGGTCTTTTATTTTATTATTTATATATATATGTGTGTGTGTGTGTGTATATATATATATATATATATATATATTTGTTTTTTTGGTGTTTGGCTTAGTGTTATATTAGAATCATTATTATACTCTTACACCTTTTGTTCTTTAATATTTTGAATTGTTTCTAGCTTTATTTTTAGTTTTTTCATTTAAATGTTAAGTTTTTAGCTCAACTTTTAGCGCAGCTTAGCATA
Organism: Barbus barbus; assembly: GCF_936440315.1. NCBI lineage: Eukaryota > Metazoa > Chordata > Actinopteri > Cypriniformes > Cyprinidae > Barbus > Barbus barbus. Next base: position 23,572,181 of record NC_136722.1, on the reverse strand, counting down.
GCTGGTCACTCCACAAACTACATGCTGTCCATCGAGCTGGCCTCGGACAAGCCGCAGAAACACTGGATCAACCGCGGCGTTGCCTCTGCCAACTAGACAACCGAAAGTGTGCATTTATGCGTTTACAACACGCCAAAAACTGATCAAATACAAGACAACAGCACTATCGTTAAGTTTAATACAATTGAATAGAATAATAAAACAACGGTGCATGTTAACATAACCTCGATGCCACTTAAATCTGCAGAGACAAACCAGTTATAGGTGTAAATTCAAAATGTGAAATGAATGACATGAGAAATAATAAACTTTAATTGAAATACAGCTAGATACTTTAAATGCAACTTTATTTGAGACCTTTATACAATGCAGCATATGACAAATATAATAAATACACCTTTAACATCAAATAAAACAGCTCACATTAAAGGGATAGTTCACCCAAAAATGACATTTCTGTCAACATTTATTTGCCCTCATGTAGTTCCAAACCTTTCTTCTGCAGAAGATGATATTTTGAAGAAAATACCACCACTGACTTCCATACTATTTTTTTCCATTCTATGGAAGTCAATGGAGACCAGCAGCTCTTTGGTTACCCATATTCCTCAATATAACAAGAAAGAAACTCATACAGGTTTGGAAAAAAATGAGGGCACGTAAACGATAGAATCTTTGGGTGAACTATCCCTAATATAACAATCATCATGCTTTGCACGGTCAGTGAGCATAACTTCACTATGATCTGTTTCATAATGCTGTCATTTTAGCTAGAAATAACATGAACAGACAATAATTTATAATGTTCCTGGGTGCTTCTGAACACTTTAATAGTCTGTGCGTGTCAGGTCTCATCATGAGACTGCAGATACACCGGCTTGGCTTGTTTCCTCAGTCTCTGCTGAGCTCGCAGCTTTCTGCCTTTCTGAGTGGCCAGACCCATCGGAGGAAGATACATCTGAGAGAGAAGATATATGAAATATTCTGTGTGAATCTCATGGGAACGGCAAAGAACATGTCCTGCATCAAGTAAGATTTCACCCCAAACTCAAAAGAATAGACAAAGGATTTTTAGGATCATTATGAATGAACTATTACTTGCATTAAAGTTAAAAACACATCTATGGAAGATTGTTTCTTGCATAGAAAAAAGGTAATTGCAAGCTGTGAATTGAACCATTCAGACTTTTTTCTCACAACTGTGAGTTTATATCAATGATATGACTTTTATTTCTGAATTCTAAGTTTACTTCTCGCAATTCAGTGTTCTTTGTTTCCACTATGGAATAAAAATTTATCTGACAATTCAAATTTTTCTCTCAAATCTGTCTTTTTCTTTTCAGAATTTCAAGTTTATTATAAGCAATTTGCGAGGAATGTGACAGACATTTTTTCACGAGATCATATTCTGTTTCCAAATATAGTAATATTATTATTAGTGCTTATGATAATATGTAGAGATACTTACTGGTCTAGGATAGGGGTTCCTATAATGCAGTCCTGACATGAAAGACAGAAAACAATCATTTTAAGCTGGTCACCTGCTGTTGGATAACACCAAACATCTGAAAATGATTCATGAAAAAGGACATTAAATTGCAGTAACTATTTGATATAGGATGCATACCTATCTCTATCCGAGCATCACACTCTTCAATGCATCTCTTGATTGATTCTGGGTCTGTTATCTGTAAAAGAGAGAAGATATGAGAGAATGTGACCGATATGAGACCTACAGCAGCTCTTCCGGTGATCTGAGGTCAGTCCACACCTGCTGGTTCTGTCTGAAGAGGGTTCGAGCCTCCTGAGCAATATATTTCCTCTCGGAGTCAGTGTCGTGTGGAAGAGCAGATTGCGCTGTCCAGCTGCGTGCGATGCGCAGGACCCTCCTGTAGAGAGACAGCACATCTGAACGAGACATCCGGACCACCTGTGAACACCAAACACAACAATACAGCAAATATATGAATTTGACATTCTGTAATGACCGTATGCATACTTTCACCTTTGATCAGCTCTCTAGGATTGCAAAAATAATTTTAGATTTTCCACACATATTTATCCTTTCTCTTCATTTGTAATGCTCATAATTATTTAGCTGGACAATGCATTAAATGAAATTAGAAAAGAATGCAAAACAAAATATATACACTGAATAATAATGATTTATATATACATGAAAAGTTCATTCAACAGATTAACAATTCTCAAAAATCATGCTTTTTCAATGTGCATTCCAATTAATCTCAAACTGCTGTTGGGTTATTTTGATTAGGTTCAAAAATAACTTTTAAAAAACAGCTAACTAAGACAATAAAACATGATTGCATAATAAAAAAAAAAGTTATGTTTTTGGAAATAAACTTCATATATATCAACAGTTATGCAGCTTGCATTAAATATCTGTCTTTGTATATACAGAATAATATATTACATGATTATTTCAACAATAACGTGTGATAATTGACTAAAAATTAATATATGATTTAAAATTCATTTATATGATTATATATATCTATAGAGACCATTGTACACAATTATGCAGCATAATATATAAATAACAATATTTTTAATCGGCAATTATGTTAAAATCGTTATTATTCAGTATAAAATATCATTAATATACAAAAAATGTGATACGAACGGAAATCTGCAGCATTGCGTGACCTCTGTGTTTGTTCAACTAAATACATGTCAATAAGGTTTGCGATATATCTGACATTATAATAATTAGTCTTTTCGCTTTATTCAGTAGGAGTCTAGCTGCTAGTCAGCTCTACTTCCTGATGAAATATATATTACCTAAAGCGTGATTAGATCAACACAGCTTATGTGAGCACTTCCGCACTCCAGCGTCCACGTGCTCGCGAGCATGACGTCTCGAACTGCGGGGAGTTTTGTTTCGAACGAGTCCTTAACGCTCTCACGTTGCGCAGTCAGAGATGTTTGGGCGGCTTCTGCGCAGACTTTCTCGAACCCAAACACAAAGAGAAACTGCGATCAATCAGCGGGAGATCCGCGTCTCTGTGGTTCCGTGCGGCCGCATCCAGTCCACAGCGATCCTCTCAGACCCCCAGCAGCGTTCCAGAGGAGTACGGGAGCTGGTAAAGGCGGAGGTTTTACCGGAGCCGGTGTTACGGTTTAACTGGTTTCCGTGTTATCTGGTGACCAGCTTCCTGGTTCAGGTCCTTCGCTCCAGATGTGATGGACGACCGCAGCAGATTCGCCGATTCTGAAAGCACAAACTGACGTGATATTAAGTAACACACACACACAGAGACAGGCAGACATACATAGCCTACACACACACACACACAAGCAGGACAAAGGAAGTCTTCCTCAATGGTACACTTCAAGTGGTTGAATTAGATTTTTAGAAATGTCTAATAATTGTGAGCAATTCTAAAGCAACGCAGATGTTTTGTGGGACATTTTCCCCATGCAACCTCTTAGTATGAAAAATGAAATGGGTAAATAACTTAAAGAATTGAAGATTTTTAAACAATTTTGTGCTACAAAAGAAAATGTAAACAAATGTGATTTTATTATTACATGGTGTCAGAACAGTTTTTATTTAAAGGCAAGCACTGTATGGAGGACCAAACCTGCATAAATTAAATATGAATAAATTAATGAATGAATAAATATATTAATTAATAAATAGGTAAATAAATGTGATAATAGGAAAATAAATAAATGACTTGATAAAATAAATATAATTAATTTGTAATAAAATATTTTTCCCCCCTTAATTTATTTTCTGCTTTTTTGACATTTATACATTTAAAAAAAAAACTTAACTTTTATTTTTTCACTAATTCTTTTTAATGTATTTTTATTATTTATACATTTATTTTTCGATTTATTTATTCATTTATTTTTACTTTTCCGTGTGTAACATCACATGGAAATGAGGAAGGTGGTCCTTGTGTAGCTTCAGTGCATCATTGGTTGAGAGCTCACGCGTCGCATCGTCAGGCCAGCTAAGCGATAGAGATGAGAGTTTTCAAAGAAGTTAGCTCATTTAAGTTTAGTTTGTTTAGCCATCCTTCATAATATTCATCCAGGTTCTTTTCTGTAATCATTGGACTATTATTTGGGACTTTTATCACTTCCATTTGCTTAACAGTAGCATTAACGGTTAATGTTCTGAATATGGGTAATACACAACAAAATAATAATCCTCCTATTAATATGGCAACTCCTAAAAACATTCCCAGTTTGGCAAACCATGCTCCCCATGCTCCAAATTTCAGATCAAACCAATCCCAAATTTGTTTGTCTCTTCCGGCATTTGCTGTAACTTCAGCCCTTAATTTTTTTTTATTTTATTCATAACTTCACTAAAAGTAAGTTTAACTGCACATTTTGTACTTTTTCTCAGCTATATCCTTTTTATATTGTGAATAACACATTTTTTTCTCCTGACAGCTAGCTGAAAGTGTGCTTTTAAATAAGCCTACAATGTTTGAAACTAATAATCAGGGCATAATTGCTATAAGAACGGAAATAGCCAATAGGCTCCTTACTATGACTGGCAAGTTTTTTTTATTTAAATTTTATTTACTTTTTAGCATTTGAATGCACAGCTATTTTGTACATTAATTCAACAGTTACTTTCTTACACAGATGACCTGTCTCAGCTCTGTAGGGTGTGTGTGTGTGTTTTTTATTTTATTTTATTTTTTTTATTTTTTTTTATTTTTTTGCTGGCGTCTCCCAGCGCAACTATTTTCAAAACCCATGCCAAACACACTTTTATTTTTTTTATTTTTTTTCAGTAATTCAGCCGCTACGGGCGATCATAAAATTAATTTGTAATTATTACAAGAATGCCAAAATCGTGTAATGAGCAAGTGTATATTAAGACAGCTTAATATCACGTCAGTTTGTGATTTCAGAATCGGCGAATCTGCTGCGGTCGTCCATCACATCTGGAGCGAAGGACCTGAACCAGGAAGCTGGTCACCAGATAACACGGAAACCAGTTAAACCGTAACACCGGCTCGGCTGGAGGGGGGATTAGCTTTAGCTTTAGCATGACAGCAGGGATGCGCCGATTCCGATCCATTTCATCATCTTTCCACAGGTAAATCAACACAAAACACCTTCACATCACATCTCTGCTGCCTTTCTGTCCAGAATCGACCAATTTTAGAGTTTAAATGAAGCTTAGTGTGTATAAATGAACCATCCTCATCATCTGAAGCTAACCAGCTAAGATGCTAACATGATATCAGCTCTTTAAAACACTTTAACTGTCTCGTTCACTTCTTCAGTGCTCAAATACAGTCACATATTAATATATCACAACTATCAGTATGATTCTAGAGCTCATTTATGTCGAATATTTGTTGTTTTTACTATACAGACGGACATTTAATCGTAATTTAAAGGGAAAGTTTCTCATTTATACCGATAGAGACTCTAGCTGTGGCTCAAATCTAGTGAGTTGCTTACAAACGCAGCATTATAGGAATCAAATATCCTAAAAATGCTGCATATAGATGGCTTAAAAATGGTGTATGTATAATTTAGATGCCTGTGATGGGCAAAAAATGCTGACAGCATCTGTCTATTTCATAAATAATAGTCTATATGAAGTGAACATGACTGTCATAATGTCGTTTATGTAAAAAAAATGACATTTAATGTAATAAAACTGTCCTGAATTGATATTAAACATGCGTTATTCTCGCTAACAAAGAAGTACCGTGTTTTACAGTGTTTAACCATGGTATTCTTTGAAGAACCTTAGGGCAGGGGTTTTTAAACTGGACTCTGGGGGAAGAGAAAATATTTAATTTGAAAGAAATTTATGAATGTAACTGAAGTAGTGTAATTTAACTAGATAAATAATAAAAAGATTCAAATTAAATTAAAAAGGATAAATTATAAACCAATGGAACATTTTTATTGAAATTAATAAACATTAGATTAAAATAAAAATAAATAATTAAAATATATAAGATTTAAATCTGTAAATAAAAATTAGATTAAAATAAAAATAAATAAATAAAATATATAAGATTTAAATCTGTAAATAAAAATTAGATTAAAATATTAGATGAATGAGTAAATTAAATTTTACAGTACTATAATAAATCGTTGTAATAGAAGATATATAAATAAGGTTTTAAAAATGTATAATATTTTCTCATAGTGCAAATTGCAGAATAATGATATTTGGGGGGCCATTGCATCAATAACACTGCATACCTTACCTGCTTTATCTGATTCTGCTATTAGTATATTTTTGGATAATGCAGCACATAATGGAAGTAAATTAGGCTGCGGATGCTATTGGGTGTTGATTATCAACCTACAAATGTGAATTTGTTCTCGCTCTTGACCTTTGACCCCAGCTGCTGGCCACATCCTCGTCAGGTGTGCGTTGCTGTGACGATGACCCCTGTGGGGTTATACATTTAATCATGGCATGGTCACAACAGCAATCCAACACCTCTAATGTAACCCAGCTCCCATCTACCCTGTTTTATTTAGGTTACCTCGCGGGTATTGTGTTGTTGAGCGTGAGGAAACAGTTTCCAGTCTTGTGATCGAGTGTGTGAAAGTGTGTCGGAGGACTGAGGTGTGTTGTGTAGATGCTGCAAATGGTGGTGTGTGATATTTCTGTGTGCTGTATCATTTTGTAATGGCTCTTTGGTCTGCTTGTGCTCAGGCTAGCGGATGTTCCGGCCGTCTCCATGGAGTTTCCTCAGATGACACGTCGGTTCAGTGCTCAAGGATTTGGGTGAGTCAGTGCGTGCCACACTACTACACCACATGTGTGTGTCCTGATCCATGGTGATGCCGTCGCTCTGAGCCCGTTCTGCTCACCTCACCGCTCATTATTCTGCTGATAGATGCTGATTGGTCAATGCAACGTTGCGGTGTATGTCACAGCATCCATAGAGACCAGCTGTTAAGGTTAACTTACATGTCACCAAGGGTGACGCTTCACTTAGATTAAAGGTTTTAATGAACATTTCTGTCTTTGATATTTTTAATATGGAGCAGCAGCTCAAGACCGCTGTGTTTTAAGAATAACAATGTCCTTTATTTGTGATGTATATAAAATTATAATTAAGAATTATTTATATAATGTAAATAGTCTACTTTATAATATTGTATGTATTCTCTCATAAAACGTTCTGCTTGTTTACATTACTTCTATATTTGCATTCTATATAAAATAAATGAAATTAAGTGAATATTCGGCTTTATAATTTTGTAAATAGTCTCTCTTGTCTACATTTATTCTGTATAAATATAATACATAATTACCATTAATAATTATTAATGTGAGGCAAAGGTAGAAGGTAAAATTGTGTAATTTTGTAAATATCCTCTTTTAAAATGCTCTCGCTCTATTTAAATTCTGTATAAAATCAATTAAAAAATCTAATTAATTACAATAATAGTATTGTATGAATATTGATTGTACTCTATAATATTCCATAATTTTGTAAATAGTCTCTCATATATGTATATTCATTGCAAAAAAAAAAATGTAATTACAAAAAATAAACATAATTATTAATATGTAATCTCTCTAATTCTTTATAAAATAGATAAAAAACAAATATACATTATTATATTTACATTATTATTATTATTAATGATTGATTTAAAGTAAATATTCTACTTTATAACTTCAAATAATTTATCTTATAATTGTAAATTAGATATATCTCCCATTCTAATTATATAATAATTATAGTATGTATAACATACTGTCACAGCTAAAGGACATTGTTAGGTAAAGGTTGTAATTTGACAGCACATCGTCGAGAATCTTTGTATTGGATTCCTCACTTGTCTGATTACGGCAATAATTCATATTTGATACATTCTGTAGTTTGTTACAATTACATGGTTTTGTTCATTTATTTATGTTTCAAAGGCATAACATAATGTTGCTCATAAGTAAACGGTGTCTCACGGCTCTTCTGTGCTTGAGAGAATTTTTTTAATTTGTTTTTTTATTTAATGTTTTTATTTAATATTGAACACATAAACAAAGGCCAGAAACCCACATGATGAATTATGGACACGCATTGTTCTCATTCCTCTGGAGACACAAACGGCTCATTATAAATGTGTTATTCTGAGAACTTCAGATGGGATCCCCTGATGTTTAGCCAGGTCTGTGCAACTCGCCCCGGCCTAGTAACACAGTTTATCAGTACGTTTGCTCCCGTCGTGGTGGAAGCATTTATGAGTTCATGTTATCATGTAGCCAATCAGAATGCGGGAGGAGCGGAGGCTGCGAGAATCACTACACATGCCATCATACACTGATTACTAGTTCAGCAACCACAATGAATGGATTTCACCACACTGGTTAGTTAACGTCCTGCCCTGCCTCTGATTCACTGGCAGGGTGCAGTTTACCACACATAGTATTACTGGTTTTCTTTGTTTGGCCGGATAAGATTCATACAAGACTATTCAATATCTGCTTTTCCAAAAAGAAAAGCAGAATTTAAAAAAAAATCACAAGTTAAGAAAACAGTTCAAGAACAGGGATTGTTAACCGCAGTGAGATACGGCAACGCTCTGTGGAAGGAAGTGAAGCTCAGGTTCATCTAGGGTACTTTGTGTTTGTGTCTTCGAAAAGAGGAACAATATACGTGCAATATAGATTCATCTGATCATCATTGTTCTGTGGAAGTGGGATGAAAAGGGTTGTGAAAACCTTCAGTCTCTTGACGTTCTTTCTTTGACATTTACACTCAGCAAAATTAAAGCCAGAGGCACACTGCACGATTTTAGCAATCCTGTACGATCATTGCAGATCACACTGTGCGACATGGATCTAATAAACTTGGCTACGATGTGTGTAGACTGTACGACGATGACACCTATTGACTTAAAGATGCACGTTACTATAGAAGAATAAAACGTCATCAGCATGCGCTTTAGCAGTTGTAGTTTTTATGTGTGCTGAGAAAAGTGGACACGCCGAAAGAGGAAGGGAGTTTGAGGTAAGCAGTTTTATGTTTTAGCGCCATGTCGCGTTGATTTCATGTCTTTATTGGTTGGTCAGTAAATGTGGATCGTAGCAGCAAACACAATGTGCGATGATCTTGCTGTATCGTAGGCAGAGGCGGACGGTAGTGAAGTACTGTCTGTAGTTTATCAGAGTGGGGTTTTTTTTTTAGAAAACTGTACTTCACAACATTCCAAAGCATAATATAGTACTTTTTACTGCACTGTGTTTCATATTAAATATCAATTAATACTTAATTACATTAGAAATCTATTACTTTCTTTCTTTTACTCAAGCAAAAGTAATTCAAAGATTTACTTGTTCAAGAAAGTACTACATTTTTAATGTTCTTAAGTATTAAAAGTAAAAAAAACTTTAATTTATGAAATGTAGTGCAGTAAAAAGTATGAAATGATACTTTGGAATGTAGTGAAGTAAAGTTTTCCAAATACTTTCCAGGTACTTTTTAAATTTACTTGAGTAAAGTAAAAATACGCCTCTGATCGAAGGCTATCTTTGACGACGGCCGTCTTTGAAATACTCTCTCTCTCACTGTACGACACAGGACCACCGTTTAGGAGCCACGTTCACAGAAATCGCCACAATGCCAATCTTTCGTCCGGGACAGCCGAAAACCGTACTTCATATGTGACCCTGGACCACAAAACCAGTCATAAGGGTCAATTTTTTAAAATTGAGATTTATACATCATATGAAAGCTATATATATGAATAAATAAGCTTTCCGTTGATGTATGGTTTGTTAGGTAATAGGACAGGGGTCTGCAACCTTCAACGTCAAATGAGCCATTTTGGCCTCTTTCCCACAGAATAAAATTCACAAAATATTTGATCCCCAAATAAAGATAACACAGCATATAGCTAAAGTTTTATATTCAGTTATGTTACAGGGCAGGGCAGTAGCAATCATTTCAGAAGTGAGGGGGACATTAATGTCAAATGTAGGAATAATAATCATAATTATTATTATTAATATTTATGTGTGTATGATTGACCAAAAAAATCTCTCTTTTAATTGGCTAAGAAATAAAATACACTGCTGGACAATAAACAATTTGTCTTCTATAATATTTTTTATAAATATTTTACTAATGACAATTTTATGGTTATGATTGTACAATGAGTATATATAGGCCTACTACAAACACTTTTCCATTTTTTATCACAGAATAAGGCAGGACATATATTTTATAGCTTCTGTACTGTAATTCATGCTGTCAATTACTACTGTATAATTCATATTTATTACCTGGAGAAGACTTGAAAACATACAAACCATATCGTCTTCACGTTTCATCAGTTAAGTTTTATGCGTGTTATTCAGCTTAGCTGCAGCGATAGCAGGATGCCTGTCAAGAGTTACTATTACTTCTCATATGAGTCCGGAAACGAATGAAACATATCCAAAATGACGTGACTATCTTTTCTCTTTTCATTTAAATCTAGATTTATTCACATTGGCCCTTGAAAACCTCTACTTTAACACACTTGACCAAGAAAAAGTACAGGGGAAGAGTTTAGGTTGTATTAAAAGTCGGGGGGACACCCACGCTACAGGGAGCCACCGCAGAGGGATGAAAGAGGGGTTGCCGACCCCTGGGATTGGACAATATTTGGCCGAGAAGCAACTATTTGAAAATCTAGAATCTGAGGGTGCAAAAAAATCTAAATATTGAGAAAATCTCCTTTAAAGTTGTTCAAATGAAGTTCTTAGCAATGCATATTACTAATCAAAAATAAAGTTTTGATGTATTTACAGTAGAAATTTACCAAATATGATCTTTACTTAATATTCTAATGATTTTTGGCATAAAGAAAATTAGATCATTTTGACCCATACAATGTATATTTTGCCTATTGCTACAAATATACACCAGTGACTTAAGACAAAAAGTCACAAAGTCATTAAAGTCATAAGTCCCAAATTTGAGTGATGCATTAAAGTGACTCACTGTTTGATTCTCTGTAATGAATCTTTAGGGCATGGTGACTGCTGTCCATCAGCCAGAGCAGCGGCGTCTAGCAGGGGCCGTCTGGACCTGAGGGAAGACCTCCGAGAGGAGACGCGGGCGGGACCACCAATACGGGAACGAGAGCGAGAGAGACATGGGGCAGTGTGTGACTAAATGTAAAAACCCCACATCCTCTCTGGGCAGTAAAAGTGGTGAAAAGGATGCTGGGAAATCGCACAGTAAAAAAGGCGGCGGCGGTACGGGCGGAGCGCACAAGGAGGAAGTGGCCAAGTCCTCCACCGACGTCATATTCAATGGCACCAAAGTGTGCGAGGTGACAGTGGAGGGCACCACGGCTCCGGCCGTCTCCGCAGACGTGCGGCGGGAGCAGGGTGCGCAGGACGGGGAAGGAGTGTCACTCGCTCGGATCGACGAGCTGTTCTTGTGTTATAAGGATGAGCATGAGGATGCCATCCTGGAGGAGGGGATGGAGCGCTTCTGCAACGATCTGTGCGTGGATCCGGCCGAGTTCAAAGTGCTGGTGCTGGCGTGGAAGTTCCAGGCTGCTACCATGTGCAAGTTTACAAGGTGAGTTTCAAGAGTGTTTGAATTTATTATAGGCCACGGTTCAAAAGTTTGGGTTTGGGGTAAGATCTTTTTAATGTTTTTGAAAGAAGTGTCTTATCACCCAGGTTGCATTTATTTGATAAAAAATACAGTAAAAATGTGAAATAGCAATTTAAAATCTGTTTTCCATTTGAATATATTTTAAAATGTAATTTATTTCTCTGATCAAAGCTGAATTTTCAGCATCATTACTCCTGTCTTCAGTGTCACGTGATCCTTCAGAAATAATTCTATGCTGATTTGCTGCTGAAGAAACATTTATGATTATTGTCAATGTGGAAAACAGTTTTATATCATTGCAGCTTCATATCTTTGTGGAAACGGTGATATGTTGTCACTTTCAGGATTCTTTGAATGGAAAATTGAAAAGAACAGCATTTATTTGAAATAAAAAAATAATTTTTGTATCATTATAAATGTTTTTACTGACACTTTTGATCATTTTAATGCATCCTTCATGAATAAAAGTATTAATTTCTTTAAAAAACTTTATTGAACTTTGAGCTTCATAATAAAATTCATCCAAGATGGCAGGTGAAGCACATTATTTGTTTGTGTGTACTATGTTTTTACGCTATGGAGGGTATCTTTCAGTATTTATACTGTGCAGTTGATTACCGTATCCCACAATGCAATGCACAGAGCTTGATCTTCCGTTTAATGTGCAACAGAAGACCTGGAAGTGACATGAATCATCATTTGTAACGGTTCTTTCATCATTCAACAGTCAAAATTTAATTATTGTACCATAATACACTTATATTGCATTCTGAATAGAGTTCTACAGCATATCAATGTGGATATTATAAGGGTCTGAGGGAAAAGATGGAAAAAGTAAAAGTTAAGTTCAAAGGGGAAAAAAGTAAAAAATGTGTTTTCCCAGTGTTCTTGTTGAATAGCGGTGGAGTGAGTGATCATTAGTCACTGCAGTTCCTCCAGAAACTGACGCGATGAAGCAATCTTTGCGAGTTTCTAAGTGTTGCAATGACGCTGTTTGCAGTCGAGTGTTTGGCAGTTGTTTTTGTTTTCCCATTATTTATTTGGCTTTAAAGTCCGCATGAAATCAAAATGTACATTAATTTGTTAGTGCACATTGTTAGTCTCAAGGTGAACAATTAATCTGTGCAAGTTAATTCTCTGAAAACAATTGTTTGTCTTGATAATCTTTAATGAAAATCTGACCATCTGCTTCCACTGTGGGATGGCGTTCCTTCTCTGACGTCAGCTCGACGGCTTGGGCGAACCACACCCCTCCAGCCTTTAGTGAGAGACCGAGAGGAGGAGCGCTAAAATAAAGCCCCGCCTTCTATTCAATATTTCAATTCAGCTGGAAATGTCACTACACTGAAATAAAGTCGGCAGCAACTTTCGGTTCATGCGGACTTTAGTATTCAGTGTTGGGGTAATGCATAATAAGTCATTCAAGTTATGTAAACAGATTACTTTTATTCAAGCAACTAGAAAAGTTATGCATTTCTTTTTAATTTTTCTTTTTAAAAGAAAATATCAAGAGTTCCTTTTTCAAAAAAGTAACGTCAGTTACTTTGTTTTCCCATTTATTGACTGACAGCTCTGCTGTCCTCGTGTTGAGAGAAATCAGGAGTAACGGAGGTGTTATGTGTGCTCTGACCATGATATTTACTGTAGTTCTAGACTAAATGTGAACATGCATTTACTCATCTCACCTGCACAAAATCAGGTTCCGTATTCATTAATTTTTCAGCTGTGACCTTTACTGTACAGACTTAACATTTCCTTCAGCCTGTGGTGTATTCACAGTTCAACTGTTCAGGACAAACAAGGGACTCATGCACAACTATCACTAAACAAAAAAAACACAGCTTTGGATCGTTCTGGTAACAACACAGTATTAAGAATCAAGTGTATGTAATCTTTTGAATGGGGTCATTTTTATAAATTCAACTATTTTCTCTTGTGGACTATCTAAACATTTTTTATGTGAAATATCTTATTCAGGTCAGTACTAAATAAACAAACAATAACATGCATTTTGTATGATCCCTCTTATTTTGGTAAAATAATTAACATTTTGCAGATTCTGAAAGGTGTATGTAAAGTTTTTACTTCAACTGTATATATATATATACACACACACACACACACACGCATATATATATATATATATATATATATGTATATGCACACACACAGAGTCATGGCCAGAAATATCGGCACCCTTAGTAAATATGATCAAAGAAGGCAGTGAAAATTAATCTGCATTAATCCTTTTGATCTTTCATTTAACAAAATGCGCAAAAATCTAACCTTTCATTGGATAATGAGAATTTAAAATGGGGGGGGGATATCATTATGAAATAAATGTTTTTCTCAAATACACGTTGGACACAATTATTGGCACCCCTAGAAAATTCTTATGAGTAAAATATCTCTGAAGTATATTCCCATTCATATTCACAATCTTGAGCACTCCAGGGTGATTATGAACATGAAATTATCCAGCCATGGCTTCCTGTTTCACAGAAATATAAATAGCAGGGAAAACAAAGCCCAAATTCCCTTAATCATCCGTCACAATGAGAAAAACCAAAGAATATATTTCTGATGTGCAGCAAAAGATAACTGAGCTTCACAAATTAGTGAAGTGGCTTTAAGAAAAGAGCTAGAGCAGTGAAAATCCCCATTTCCACCATCAGGGCAATAATTAAGAATTTCCAATCAACATAAAATGTTATGAAACTGCCTGGAAGACGTGTGTCTAAATCGTCCTAATGCACGGTGAGGAGGAGAGTTTGAGTGGCTAAAGACTCTCCAAGGACCACAGCTGGAGAATTGCAGAAAATAGTTGAGTCTCGGGGTCAGAAAGCCTTAAAAAAAATGGTCAAACAGCTCCTACATCACCACATGTTGTTCGGGAGGGTTTCAAGAAAAATTCTCCTAGCTCATCCAAAAACAATCTCCAGCATATTCAGTTATCAGACAGGACTGGCACTTCAAATGGGACTGGCTTCTATGGTCAGATGAAACTAAAAAAAGAGCTTTTTAGCAGCAAACACTCAAGATGGGTTTGGTGAACACAGGGATAAAAGGTACCCCATGTGTACAATGAAATATACTGCTGTATTTGTGATGTTGTGGGCCTATATTTCTGCTGGAGGTCCTGGACATCTTGTTTAGACGCATGGCATCATGGATTCTATCAAATACCAACAGATAAAAAATCAATAAGTGACTGATTCTATTAGAAATCTTATAATGGGTCATGTTTGGATCTTCCAACCGGACAACAATCCAAACACAAACCTCAAAAACAACACAAAACCAAGCTTCTGCTGGCCATTCCAGTCCTCTGACCTGAACCCTGTAGAAAATGAGTGAGGTGAACTGAAGAGAAGAAGCACCGTCATGGAGCTGTGAATCTGAAGGATCTGGAGTGATTCTGGATGAAGGAATGGTCTCTGATCTCTTGTCAGGTGTTCTCTAACCTCATCAGGCATTATAGGAGAACATTTATAGCTGATAAACTGACAAATGGAGGTTTCAAAAACTATTGAATAAAAAGGTGCCGTTAATTGTGGCCAATGTGTATTAGAGAAAAACATTTATTTCATAATATTTCCCCCCATTTTAAATTCTTATTCTCCAATGAAAGGTTAGATTTTTGTTCATTTTTAAAATAAAAGATCAAAAGGATTAACAATGCTCTTGAGAAGATATACTAAAATGGTTGCCGAAATGTGAGGGGTGTACTCACTTTTGTGAGATACTGTGTGTGTGTGTGTGTGTGTGTGTGTGTGTGTATATATATATATATATATATATATATATATATATATATATATATATATATAATATTCCAATTATAATTGTTTTGTATCAGGATTCATTATCAATTAAATTCTGAACAAACCCTGCCCTGTTGAATATGGTTTCCACTGTAAATCCGCAACATTAAAGAAGTAAAATGTGTTGCAAACGTCAACTTTAAAATCCCAGCCTAACATGTTTTGCATTTGTGTGTCTCAGGAGGGAGTTTGTGGATGGCTGTAAGGCGATCCAGGCCGACAGTATCCCGGGGATCTGCTCTCGGTTCTCCATGCTGCTAGAGGAGTCCCGTGGAGAAGAGAGTTTCAAAGATCTCTACCGCTTCACCTTCCAGTTCGGGCTGGACGCCGAGCAGGGCCAGCGCTCTCTGCAGCGCTCCATCGCCATCGCGCTGTGGCGGCTCGTCTTCACACTGGACATGCCGCCGCTGCTGGAGCACTGGCTAGACTTCCTGTCGGAGAATCCCTGCGCCGTGCGCGGCGTCTCTCGCGACACCTGGAACATGTTTCTGAACTTCACGCAGAGCATTGGCCAGGACCTCAGCAACTACAGTGAGGATGAGGCCTGGCCCAGCCTGTTCGACTCCTTCGTGGAGTGGGAGATGGAAAGACGGCGGAGAGAACAGTCAGAATCTGGCGCCGCCGAGACGGACTGCGAGGCTGCATCCGTGTGGCCGGGATCTTGAGTGCGGCTGTGTTTGGGATGGTGGTGAATTCTGGACGAGGTGTTTCTGAGCCCGTCACTCTCCATCCTGATTTGTGACTCTTATTCTAATTATTGTTATGAAATTTTCCGGTCTTACCGCATTGGGCATCCTGGTGCGCTCTCTGACTTTTGTTTTAATGAAAGGGCTCCAAACAAATAGTTTTTTAAGCACTTTTATTTAAGTTATTGCTATTGTTCATTTTATTTGTTTTAATGTTCGCATTTCATCCAGAGCGCTAATATTTTGGGATTGACCAACACGCCAAAGAAAAGGGAATTCTGTCAGCTGCCTACCGAGTTCGAACACACACACACACACACACACACATATACATATATTTATGCACGAAAGAAACCCGCACACACACATGCCAGCATTAACGCTGCAGGGGACGTGTTTTAACGGTTATTTTTGTTGAGGTGTGTGCAGTGGTTCTGTTTAACATCAGACTGCGGTGATTGATGTCCTGAAGTCCTCAAAACCTAATTTCTCATGTGCTTCCCTAATCCTTTCTGATTTAAGTTTGTTCTCATTCATGTCTCCTCTGATGCATTCATTGGTTCTGCGATTCTCATTTATTCTCAGTGGTCAGATGTGTGTGTGGGCGTGTGTGTGTGAGTGAGTGGGAAATACAGATTCATTTGCAGTTGGACGTCTGCTGTGAGCTTTTACTTTTATTTTACAGTTTACATAATTTTTTTGAATTCAAAGTGATTTCATTTCAGTCTTTTGTGTCTGGTTTTATATAAATGAAACTGTTTATAATTAATAAAAATGTGTTCAACATTGGACATGGATTTTATCGTCTTTTTGTGCTGTTCACTTTGCGTTGGATTTGTGAGAGATTCACTGTTTGATCTCTGATGATCAATGAATCATCTGACCAGAGAGGATGTGGATCTGTGGAGTATTTTTTGTTAAAATCAGACATTATTTGTACTATTTTTCATGTCCCTGTTACATATGTTGTATAATATAATGTATATCATTTTTTTAATGATGGAATATATATCATTGCATTATATCAGTTAGATATGTGTGGATTTGACAACTTCATTTATTTATTAAGAAATATTCTAATATTTATTTTTTACTTTCCTCTAATCAGAAATGAAGAATTTATTATTTTATTTGATAATCAGTATATATATGTGTGTGTGTCTGATATTTTCACCCTGTTAGTCTGTAAATCTTCAAAAGTGATTTCCTTTATGACACCAGCCTTCAGGAAGTGACATCGTTTTGGAAGGAAAACAACAATCACAGTGAGTATCATCAGTGTATTATCAAACAGAAACAGGTATGGTAATATGAACATTTTAAAGATGGTTAAAAACACTATTAACTTTAGTTGACACCTTTATGAAAGATAACTCAATGAACAAGGGTTGACTTTAGCTCCTTATTTCCATTTTATTTATTCAGGGTTCAAAAGAAATGGTCCATTTGTATTTTATGAGTATAAATATGCATAAACGCATCAAATAGTAGTAATGGTAACAACGATTAAAAAATAAAATACAAAGAAACAAACGGGGCACATTAAAAATTATAAACATATTTTAGATTTTATGTCATAATTTTACATAAATATTTATTTATTTATATTTGACCGCTTTGCATATTGAAAAGTGTTTCCATATAAGTGTTAAGGTCAGTAGTGCAAGATGGAATAAAATGTAATATTATAGAATAGTATTTCAACATATTCAAATGCATTGTTTTGTGAAACTTGTTGCTATATCCAATGTAAATTCTATCGGAATAAAAAAAAAAATATATATATATATATATATTTTTCTTTTTTTTTTTTTTTTTTTTCAATTGATCGATTAATTTATCACAAGTTGTGAATGAACGAGCATTTTGCGTTGGCCTCACTGGTGTGGGCGGATCTTCTTATGAGAAGGCGTCAGGCGTGCTATCATTGGTCATCGTCTCTGCTCTCTGTCTCAGTGTGGGCGGCCTGTTTTTCGATAGCGCGCTGTGATTGGTCAATTTCTCGTAGTTACAGTTGGATGGGCGGGGAATGTGTTTAGAGAGCGCGCTGTGATTGCTCAGCGTTTCTCCTGGTTACCAGCCCTCACTGAGCGCTCCTGCAAACAGAGGAGCGATTTCAGCTGAGAAATGTCATGGACTGTAAGTTGAAAGCTTTTATTATTCAACACGTTTATTTCAGGGTGTGTAGAAATGAATACTAGATTTAATATGAGGATTTATGAGGTAGTGTTTAATAGCGGAAAGTGTTTGTGTATGTGTTGTTAGCAGAGAGGCTAATCTGATCTGGTCAGTAGCTGGGTTAAGACTAGGTTAACTTTAATAATATACAGTTAATAAAGGTGTTTAAAGTCATAGTTATGTAGCGTTAACTAGTGTCTCTTTTCTAGTATAATTGAGATTATTTGCTGTTTGTTTTCTTTTAGCAGTTTTTGCCTTTCTTGTAACGTTACATATTATTATTATTATTATTATCATACATTTTTATGTATCCGCTGTCAGAGTTGTATCTGCTGTAAACTACAGTTTTATTTTTAAATAAAATATTTGATGATGCATATTATATACCAGCAAGCAGATGCGACCAGAATATGAACCCAATAAGCTAAATTGCATAAGTATTTTCCCATAAAGAACATATACATAGATAAGGAGTGCCTAGCTGCCGCTAGCCAATACTGTATACACACACACACAACATTTATTTTTTTTATGTATTTAATGTAACACTTTAATTATTAACAAGCTGCTTGCATATTACTATATTAGCTGTTTATTAGTACTCATAAAGCACATACTAATGCCTTATTATGCATGACCATATTCTACATCTTATCCTATACCTTTACAGCAAGAGTTTATTGAGGCAAAAGTCAATAGTAAGGTAATAGTGTAAGAATTTGAGCCAAAACTAAAGTGTGTGTGTGTGTGTATATATATATATATATATATAAGACCTGACAACAACCTGACCTGAGATTTTTATGTGTGAATGTGTGTGTGTGTGTGTGTGTGTGTATATATATATACACACAATCAGTGGCGCCTGCAGGTGTACAGGTGTATGCACTGTGCGTAACATGAGACTGACCTGAGATTTGCCCTGCAAACATTTCAGCTGTAAATTATAGGCCCGTGTGTCCCGTATTTCTGTCGACTGAACCAGCCATGCTATTAATAATGAATGTATCAGTCTTTTGCATGACAAAGTCAATTTCTGCTTATAAACATTACGCCAAATAGAAACAGAAAATCATGCTACACGCACTTTCATGAGATCGGGTTAGACTGCAACAATTAAATTGTAGCCTATTTTACAAATGGGAATAAAACAAATTCATGACAACATTTTACTGTATACTCAAGCTATCCGTAAAATTTATAGTGAAAAGTTCTTTAAAATCATCTGGAATGCAATAAAGTAATTTTTAAAGCATTTGCTGCATGGATTAAAAAATAGGCTAATAAATAATTCACATATCAGACAAAATGGTGTTGCAGAAAATCTTTTAAATTTTAAGGTATTCAGAGCAGAGCGACAAAAAAATAAGAAAAAATATAATCGGGCCTGTTTTAGGCTTTTCTTCATTTTTTTATATTTAAATAAAAAATAAAAAATTCTAATAAAATATGTTTGTATTGTTACTGGCTTTTGTTATTATTTTGGAATAAGTGTAAAAATACGTAAAAACACTAACTTGATGAGATTTATTGGTTTTGATAAAGAATTTTACACAGTGTAAAAATACTAAATATAATTGTATTTGGGCTTTTGAATGTAATGTTTATTTAACCAGGGAAATGTGACAACAGTAAGGTTATATATATATAATGGCCAAAGATAACGGCACCCTTGGTAAATATGATCAAAGAAGGCTGCATTGTTAATCCTTTTGATCTTTTATTTTAAAAATTCACAAAAATCTAACCTTTCATTGGATAATAAGAATTTTAAATGGGGAAAATATCATTATGAAATAAATGTTTTTCTCAAATACATGTTGGACACAATTATTGCCACCTCTAGTAATTCTTAAGAGTAAAATATCTCTGAAGTATATTCCCATTCATATTTACAATTTTGAGCACTCCAGGGTGATTATGAACATGAAATGATCCAGCCATGGCGTCCTGTTTCACAGAAATATAAATAGCAGGGAAACCAAAGCCCAAATTCTCTTAATCATCCATCACAATGAGAAAAAACAAAGAATATATTTCTGATGTGCAGCAAAAGATAATTGAGCTTCACAAATTAGTGAAGTGGCTTTAAGAAAAGAGCTAGAGCAGTGAAAATCCCCATTTCCACCATCAGGGCAATAATTAAGAATTTCCAATCAACATAAAATGTTAGGAAACTGCCTGGAAGAGGACGTGTGTCTATATCGTCCTAATGCACGGTGAGGAGGAGAGTTTGAGTGGCTAAAGACTCTCCAAGGACCACAGCTGGAGAATTGCAGAAAATAGTTGAGTCTCGGGGTCAGAAAACCTTAAGAAAAAAATGGTCAAACAGCTCCTACATCACCACATGTTGTTTGGGAGGATTTCAAGAAAAAATCTCCTAGCTCATCCAAAAATAGTCTCCAGCACATTCAGTTATCAAACACGACTGGAACTTCAAATGGGACTGGCTTCTATGGTCAGATGAAACTAATAAATGAGCTTTTTAGCAGCAAACACTCAAGATGGGTTTGGTGAACACAGGGATAAAAAGTACCCCATGTGTACAATGAAATATACTGCTGTATTTGTGATGTTGTGGGCCTATATTTCTGCTGGAGGTCCTGGACATCTTGTTTAGACACATGGCATCATGGATTCTGTCAAATACCAACAGATAAAAAAATCAATAAGTGACTGACTCTGTTAGAAATCTTATAATGGGCCATGTTTGGATCATCCAACCGTACAATAATCCAAACACAAACCTCAAAAACAACACAAAAATGGGTCACTGAGCACAAAACCAAGCTTCTGCTGGCCATTCCAGTCCTCTGACCTGAACCCTGTAGAAAATGAGTGAGGTGAACTGAAGAGAAGAAGCGCCGTCATGGAGCTGTGAATCTAAAGGATCTGGAGTGATTCTGGATGAAGGAATGGTCTCTGATCTCTTGTCAGGTGTTCTCTAACCTCATCAGGCATTATAGGAGAAGATTTAGAGCTGATAAACTGACAAATGGAGGTTTTAAAAAGTATTGAATAAAAGGGTGCCGTTAATTGTGGCCAATGTGTATTAGAGAAAAACATTTATTTCCTAATGATATTTCCCCCCATTTTAAATTCTTATTATCCAATGAAGAGTTAGACTTTTGTCTTTTTTTTTTTAAATAAAAGATCAAAAGATTTAACAATGCAGATTAATATTCACAGCCTTCTTTGGTCATATTTACCAAGGGTGCCAATATTTTTGGCCGTGACTGTGTGTGTATATATATATATATACATACACATTCATACACAAAGCCGGAGGGTGCAGAAAGTGCAAGACGGACTCATATAGAAGTAATAAGTTACAATTTACCAGGAAATCCCTAATATGGACAAAAGCGTCTAGCTATCACTGTGTTATCTGAATAAAAGGCAGAAACCTTTGGAAACATGAAGACACACGATTGCGACAATATATGGTTTATTTGTGCTTTTTTAAATCATCTACAGGTAATAAATAAAATATATGAACAATTCAGTGCTACTTGACATATCATTTATAACAGTACAGAAACTATTATGCCTTATATGTGATAAAGATGAAAAAAAAGTGTTTGTAGTACATTAACAAATCATTTATTGGTTATTATTTCTAATTATTTCTGATTTCTAAGCCAATTAAAAGAAAGAAATAAGAGAAAAAAATAAAGTTTCCTATATATACAGAGTATAGACAGTATATATGTCTATACAGCTAAGCACTCCTTATGTATATGTTCTTTATGGGAAAATACTTATGCAATTTAGCTTATTGGGTTCATATTCTGGTTGCATCTGCTTGCTGGTATATAATATGCATCATCAAATCTTTTATTTAAAAATAAATCTGTACAAATAAATCTCCTGGCACAAACTTTGGCAGCTGATACATAAAAATGTATAATAATAATAATAATAACAATAATAATAAATAACACACCTGTGGGAACTTTGACTTAATATTTTAAAACACCATCACTCGCCACTGAGAACAGCATAGTTTTTACCGCGCAAACAGCAGAAATGGCGAGAAAAACCGTGGCAGCTGCCGTGGCATCTAGGGATGCCACAGGAAGTGGCGCTGCGACCTGCCACTGCCAAGGAGAGCGCCAGCCCCTGCAGCATTTAAATCTAGAGAAGTTTATTATCCTTTGCTTACCTAAATAATAATTATAAAACGTTATTGTTTCCATTTTATATCCATACTGGAAGACTGTATACTGAAAATAAGACTAGAAACATGTTCAGACCAGGGTTTTTATTGTAAACTAAAAATAAACCATAAAAAAACAGTTCTGTTACTTGAAAAAACCAATGTTAACTGAAATAAAATAAAATATAAAAAGACCTTTCATATTTGCTTTCACTTGATGGATTAAAATAACTAAAACCTCAATTTAAAAAAATACAAATATAATGACAACAATACACAACGAAATGACTAGAACTTTAAATTAAAACAAAATGAAAATCAGAAAATAATAACGTAACTAATAACACAATTTTGATCATTTTAATATATATTTTTTATATTATGCATTTTACGGACACTTTTATGTGACCTGCAAAAGTGGAGGAACAAAGCGAAAAGATGATGGTAATATTAAAAGTATATAAAATAATAAAAACATAATAATCTTAATGATAAAATGACAATACAATAAACTTTTTCCTTTCAAAAGGATAGCTTCAAAAAAAAAAAAAAAAAACAGTCTTGTAGCATTCCTGGTCAAAAGAAAAAGTTATTTATTTCTGCTAAAAGCTGATCATGATTCAGCGCAAGTAGGTTTGGTCAAGTAGATCTGTTACAGCATCAGTACAGTGATTTACACTGATTTTACATTGCTGAATTGTGATTGGAGGTGTCATGTGCAGTGGACACCTGACAGAAACACATGAGCTGCGTATTGAAATAATATTGTTCAATCAAGAGCAAAACTCCTAATTTGTCAGCTTACTTCCACTTTATCTTCTTTTTCCTGTCTGTTTTCTCTCTTCTCTTCTGGTTACATGCTCCTCTCTAGTGTCCAGATGCTGTGATTGAATAACCGTGCAGATTCTGTAAGAGTCATCCTGTCTCTATTCTTTCATGTCTGTCTCTCACATCTTTCTGTTGTAACCTCCTTGCTGGTTGCATGCAAGAACAAGCATATAATGCAAATGACTCTTATGAACTAATTATTTTCAACGAATCGCTATTAGAGATTCACAAATCAGTTTTAGACTCAAGAGTTACTGGTTCACCCAAAATTTAAAAATTGCTGAAAATGTACCCTCAGGCTATTAAAGATGGTGATGAGTTTGACAGATTTGGAGAAATGTAGCATTACATCACTTGCTCAGCAATGGATGCTCTGCAGTGAATGGGTGCCGTCAGAATGAGAGTCAGCTGATAAAAACATCACAATAATACACACAACTCCAGTCCATCAATTACAACAGGGGATGGAAGCGTTATTATGGATTATGGACTTTTGTGGGTGAAATATTGCTTTAAAAAAAAAAAAAAATTATCATAAAATACTTGCTCCTGTCATGGGTTAATATGCTGAGTCAACTGTTTGTACAACTAATGGCTGAAAGTAAACCTGTCGTTATTTATACATGCATTGAATATATTTTTGCTTCCGCAAAATTGCTAAAAGATTTGTTCAGTAATCATAATTGTCAAATGACTAGGAAATTCCTTAAGATTCCCATTCCATCCCATCTGTCGCCTCTGTCTCTCTGTGTTCAGATTGATTGAGAGTTTGTATTGTCAGCAGGAGCTCAGGAGGAGCAGGGGAGGGAAACACTCCTCGGCCGAGGAGAAGCTGGATGAATATTTAATCAACCTGCAGCACAAAAACAGGTTTGATGACACACCCGAACCCAAACGTACAAACACAGGTCAGATAACGCAAAAATTGGTTAACTGTGTGAGCTCAGGTTGAATGATATGGCTACTATTACAAGCACAGCAGGAATCGCATGCAAACGCTCCCCGTCCATGTGACGTTCTACAAGATTGGACCCGCTAATGAGCTGCTCTGATTGGCTGTAAACCCTCTCGAGTGAAATTCAAACTGGCCGTGGAAATTAGTAGCGTTAAGTGACATGTTGTCTTTGACCTCAGATACTCGTAAATAACCAGCTGCCAGTGAAACGAAGTCTTGTCTTTCTCCAGAACGCACACGATGATTCAGAAAGCTCAATTCTCTGTAGGGGCGCATTCTAATCTCAACTTGTTTACTGTCTCATTGGAGATATCGGCATGCAAAAAAGTCAAATAATTTATATTTAAATTAAATCTAAAATTATGAGTGATTAGTAAAATCTAATAGTATTAGTATATTATACTAATGATTCATTATTAATAATATTCTCTAAAATTAAATTACTAATAATGTACCAATAAGGCTTTTTTCAGCTTGTCTGGTTAGGCTAGATATTCAGTTATTCACAAAAAATTATACATTTGAATTTTTATTTCATATCTAATTTTACATTTAAATGTATCATTTTACATTTATTATTTAATGTTTATTTTTAATTATTTAATTATTATTATTCAAAGGTTTCTTTATGAAGCCAATTTGCAATAATAGCTGTAAATTATTCTTTTTTTTTTTCTTTTTTTTTTTTTTTTTAAGCAAGGTGCATTAAATTGATCAAAATATTTTTATTTCAAATAAATGCTTTTCTTTTGAGCTTTACATTCATCAAAGAATCCTGAAAAAAAGCTTTATCATGGTTTCTGCAAAATGATGAAGCAGCACAACTGTTTTCAACATTAATAATAATCAGAATTATTTCTTGAGCAGCATATTAGAATGATTTCTGAAGGATCATGCGACACTAAAGACTGGAGTAATGATGCTGAAAATTCAGCTCTGATCACAGGAATAAATTACATAATAAAATATATTCCTTTAGAAAACAGTTATATTAAATTGTAATAATGTTTAACAATTTTACAGTTAATTTTACTTGAGCATAAGAGAAGTCTTTCAAAAACATTTAAAAAATCGAACAGATCCCGCAGAATTCACAATCAAAAGTTATAGAAAACCAGATTTTTAAATTTGCAAGATCAAAAATGTAATACATATGTTGCTGGGAAATATATGTTGCATAGGGTGAAATACCTGAATAAATTAGTTATTGTTTAAATACCTCTATTTCCTTTGAATTACCTGCATCTTTCAGTCAATGTGAGACGAGCAGCTAGTGTGTGAGTTTTATGTTCTCTCTCAGGGCGTTGAGAAGACTGCAGAGGAAGGATCCTCGCCAGACGGAGTTGGAGCTTTTGGAGCAGGGCTTCAATCTGTACATCAACGGCGCTCATGTCAACACTGCTAATGCGCCTCAGAACAGCCGATCCAGCAGGAAAACCTTCCAGCCTTCGGTAGCGGCTCCTCCGCCGGCACAGAGAGACACACGCACCGCAGGTAAACACTCACCCTACACTGATGTATGAGCGCAGGCTTCCTGTGACGTCTGAATGAAATAAAGTGGCTGTGTTCACATAGATTCATCCAGAGAAAGTGGAGAAAAGTGTGCGGTCGATCGACAGAAACAGAGGAGCCACACGGCGCCTGAGAAAGCACAGAGACGACGATGGGTGCAGGTACACACACACACACACACACACACACTGTCCAGTTACTGCTAATGGCTTCATAAGTCACTCTTACTATCACTTACAGTGATTTGAACAAACCCCAAAACGCTCATTCCACACTAGACGTGTGCTGTATGAACTTAATTTCTTCCCTTTCTGTTTCTTCAGTATGGCACTGCATTTTAACTTTATGCACATTGCTGTAGGAATCTGTGTACATCTGCACTGAGAAAGGGGAAAAAGGGAAGATTTCACCAGAGCACAGATACTCCGATGACTTTGAGCCGTACAAGAGTGCAGATATGGAGGTGAGAATATGATTGTGCAGTTTTCATCTCAGGAATAATGTTGCATTTATCATGTTAGAATTACTGTAATTACCGTAATTACTAGTTCTCAACTCTGGCCAATCTAGATTTTAATTACGGTTTATAAGCTTCAACTTCCAGCTCCACCTGACAACTGTGATCTCACTTTTTAGTATTTTAAGGGGAGTTAATATAGTTAGGTATTTTTGAAAACACATGAATCCATTTTTTGCATTATGAGCATTGCCATATAATACATTATTTCGGAATTTAAAAACATCAACATTTATATTTAAATATATAAGGGATAAACTGTATATTTTGTAGTTATGCAACACTACAAGGTTTCACAAAAAGGTTTCTTCTTCTTTTTATTTATTTTATTTTATTTGAATTTTGACGTCTTCACAGGCCAGAAAAATATGCGACTTTTATTTTGAAATTTGTTTACATTTTCTCATTCTAAATGTATATTTTATCTATATTATTTCATGTTTTTTATTATTATTTAAAAATTATTATTATTTATTATGTTTTTTCACCCATATAATAATTCTTCAAATGTTAAGAATTCTGTACAAAGAAAATTAGCGATAATAGCTTGATTAATAAAGTTATTTTAATAACACAGGAAACTCCAAATTCCAAAACATCTGTTTCTGTTATGAGCATTGCCTTAAAAAGTATTTCTGAATTTGCAATATTTCATAATTATGCTAATTCTGTAATGACATTTTCAGTGGAATGAGGTGTGAAAACGTCTTTTTGACAGTCTGAACAAATACTAGTCAACTAGCGCATTGTATTGTGGGATGCAGTATTCCATACAATGTGCTCTGGCACACTTGGGCAAATGTAGTGTGTCATCCAGGTATTCCATGGATACAGAAAATTGTGTACATTACACATGCTACATGCCACTCTCTTTGAGAAATAGTACTTAGTATGCCATTCTGTTATAATGACTGTAACACCTTGTGTTTGTCTCTCAGTCTGCTCACGACAGCAGTAAAGCGTCACGGTCTGCCGCCCTGAGGTCACGCAGCGAGCCGGAGACTGTCGACAGGGTTCTTCTGAATGCTGACCAGGTCAAGGTGGGTAGGATCTACACAAACATTGCATTGCTCTTAAAAGGATTGTTCACCCAAAAATCATGTGGAAAAAATTGTGCTTCATCTTCCTACTCAATACTTGACCAGCGTTTGTGTGTTTAAGGCTCTGCGACGCAGCCTGGAGGTGAGCGTCAGACGCAGCACTCGAGACTCGGCCGGAGAGGAGTCGGAGGAGGAATGGATCGAGGAGCAGATCGAGAGAGAGGAGAGCAGCGACAGTCTCCCTGACCTCACACTTCTTGCCCAACCAACAAGCCAGCCAATCAGCAAGCAGCTCAGCCATGGTGACCTCATCATGCTGGAATTCAGCCCCTCCTCGCAAGGTAATGATTTCTGACCGCAGTCTCAAAGTAGGTTATTTCATAAATACTTGTTTTTTTAAAACAGTAATATTTCTTGTTTTGTTTAATTTTTTTTTATAATAATTGTTAATATATTCACTATTAATACTTAGAATTAAAAAAATAATGATATATAATAAAATTTCCCCCCAAATTGCACGGCTCTAGTTCTGTTCTTGATTGAGGATGTTAGCTCAGTCAAAATCAGTGGTGATTTTTTTTTTTTTTATTGTGTGTGTGCAGGTGGGCGAAAGATCGAACACTCTCTCTCAGCTAAAAGAAAGGACGATGTGGAGTTGTACGTCCCTACCAAACCAGTCACCGTCAGGAGACCGACAGAGAGAACATCTGGTAGCAGACAGGAGAAGTCACGTATGTGCTACTCACACTTACTCAACAGTTTATGCTTCATTAACAGTTTATCAGAATGAGCTTTATTGGCCAAGTATTTTTACACATACAAGGAATTTGTTGTAGTGACAGAAGCTCCACAGTGCAACAGAAAGACAGCAACAGGACACAGGTAATAAAAGAATAACAACCGTATTTGAAAAACAAACAAAAACAGTACAAACACTGGAGAGCAACGCACAATAGCTGCCATCATCGGCGCCATTTTTCCAAATGAATAGAATTATAGAGAAATATGTACATAAAGTCTGGTCTGCATTGCAGCACATGTTGCATGTTCCCATTTAAGTTAGGATGCTGCTTTAGTAGGCAGCAAGACAGCAACACGTACAGCACCAGTTCTAAACAGACTAACATATGAATTGTTGTCTTGTAGGGCCGTGCAGTCGTATAGAGCGCCCCCTGTCTGCGGCTCGTAAGGTGCAGGAGGAGCGAGATTCAGAGGAAACGGCTGCCGGCGTGTTGCAGGCCTTGCAGAGAGAAAACTCACCGCTGCAAACGCACCGGCAGGAGAGGAGGACGGCCCAACACACGCCGGTAGAGCTTCATTTACATCAACACATCAGTTACAGCACATATAAAATGCTTTGTCATACTCATACATAAATAATAGATAATGTTGCCTAATTAAGATGAAAAGGCACTGTAAAATGTTTGCCTGCATGTTTTTGAGGAGGAGGAAGATGATGATGATGACGATCAGTATCAGGTTATCAGAGCTATGCGGAGAATCGCTCTCATGGAGCTGAGGTATGCAGTCCTAAAGCATGTATATAGTGTTGTGGAAGCTACTTTTGAAGTAGTTAAATAAAAGTTTGGGTCTGTATGATTTTTTTTTTTTCCTGCTTTCCCAGGCTGCATTTATTTGATGATAAATATAAAAAAACAGTAATATTGTGAAATACTATTACATTTTGTTTTACTGAGTTTTCAGCATCATTACTCCAGTCTTCAGTGTCACATGATCCTTAATATGCTGATTTGCTGCTGAAGAAACATTTCTGATTATTATTAATGCTGAAAACAGTCGTAGTGCTGAGTATTTGTTTGTGGAAAAAACTATACATTTTATTTTTCAGGATTTTTCAGGAATAGAATTTTTGAAAAACAACGGCATTTGTTTTGAATAGAAATCTCTTGTAGCATTAAATGCCTCTGCTGTCACTTTTGCCTCTACATCCTTTATAAATATAAATATGAATTCCTTAAAATAAAGTACCTACACCAAACTTTTGAACACAATGTAGTGTAAATTTACAAATAAAACCCAAAAACTATAGCACACCATTATTATATAATAAAGAAATGATAAACTGCAGCATGCAACTAAATGGTTCTATTTTTAAGAAGTTTTAACACGGTTTAACACTATAATACTTTTTCTCCATCTCTCTCAGGCAGCAGAAGTGTTTGTTAAAGGCTCTAGAGAAGATCGATGCTGATGATCAGTCTGATCTCACCGAGAGCAGCAGCTTCACTCTAACTGTGAGTATATCTGTGTTAACATGTACTGTATAGTAGACAGGTGACCTATGAATGAGGAAAAACAACATCTTAAGGTGTTCAGCAAGGTTTATGGACCATAGTAATCATTCAACCAGCTTGAACCATTGTGGTTTACCAACTGCTATAGGCCTTTATGTGACTAAATCTTCTCTGTTTGCATGACAGCAGAGGGAAGCATCTCTGCAGGTGACGCCCACTCTTTACGTTACCATGGAGATCCTGTCAAACTGGGGTCACCCGGGTCAGGTGGGGCTCACAGAGGTTCAGTTCTTCTGTCCACAAAATCACAAACTCTACGTGTCTCCACATGACCTGGACATTCGCAACACAGACCAGCCCGGGAATCTGGCTGCCCTCGTCAATGGAAAAACTAAAGTAAGTGGGGAAAACACACTACTGTAGAACAAAGATAATAATTGATGCAAATAATTAGCATGTGTTCCATATCTGTGTGCTTTTAGACCACAAAAAAGCGTCACATGTGGGCTTGTCCGTTCCACCCACCCGTCCAGCTGTATTTTATCATCAGGAATGTGGAACGAACTCCAAACTTCAACATCTCTCGGATCAAAATGTGGAATTATAACCACAGCCTTAATGTAAGTACAGCCGAAGGTACAAGCTGATCGATAAAACAGAGCAGCACATCCATCAATCCAGTTCAGTGTACATCAGCAAGAACGTTTGCAGATTAAGCACTTACAAAACACATGATCAACACATCAGTGAGCCAGCAAATATGCTTGTTGTTTAAAACTTTCTATTTTACATATTTATATGGATTTTTCCGACCTGACTGAAGAGCGTGAAGCTGCTCATGATCCGGTGTTTTCAGTGTCTCAGAGCAACCAATGCAACACATGCCAACCAACTTAAATTTGTGATGTGAATCATTTATAAATCTGCTGTCAACAAAAGAAAAGCTTCAAGGCGTGCCTGCAATTTTCCACCAAAATAAATGAATTTAATGAATTCTTAAATAATTTATTATTATTTTTACTACTATTATAGTTGTACCTTTTGTTATTTTACAGTACAATAGTATTATTTTAATAGTAATCAGTTTATTTAATTTAAAAAATTTAAATAGTAATACAAAATGTTTTAATAATATTATTATTGCTGTCTTTATTATAATAATAATAATTATTATTATTATTATTAAGTACCCATTTGTTATTTTACAATTAAATTGTATTATTTCAATAGTAATCAGTTTCTTTATTGATTAGTTAATTTTTAGAATAATTATTATTATTATTATTGTGCAGTATATTGAATGGGGGGAGAAAACAGGTTTTCCTGCTGTGTAATGAGTAAAGGGAACCAGTTCAAATCATTTTTTTATTGCACTTTTTATAGTAGTCAAAAGTAAATCTTACTTGGCCAAATGAAAAAATTTAAGAGAAAAAGTTTAGGATGAAAAAAGATTGTATGCAGTTGCTAAAGTGTTGCTAGGGTGTTCTGGATGATTGTTTGCTCTGAATCAAGAGTTCTTTAATGTTCATCTGTGGAGTGAAGTGCGCAAATTTGATTGAGCAAATGCCAGTGTAATGGCATTTGTAATGAAGTGTAAATGTAATGTAGTCATTGTGCTCTCTTGCACTATTGTAAGATATGAATTCTTGTAAAAACAGAAAAAAATGTGTTTGTGACTTTGTGTGTGTGTGTGTGTGTATGTGGAGCAGTTGGAGATTAGCTGCAGGGATTAGCTGAGTTTAGCTCCCCCACACCAGCGCTCTGTCAGTCTGATCACTGCACTCGTCTCCGGCATGAATGTTTCTTTACACACTAACTGACAAACAGATACGGACAGATTCAACGGTAGGGAGTGACTCGTGTCTCTGTGTGAGAGAATGTGTGAGTGCTGTATGGATGTCCCTCCTGCATGTTTTTTTATTTCATTTCTAGTCTGCAGTATGTAGTGTTCGCTGAGTCAAGCATCACTATTACTATGACTTAAACTTGGAGCTAGGGGTTTGTTCAAATAATTCATAAGTGTTAGACTTTGATACTTAACTTGTCCTGCTTGTGTTATCGGTGTGCTCTAACTTCTCAGATTTAAGACTCGCATGCATCTTTTTACAATAAAATTAGATTTCCATAAGTATAATATTTCTTATAGGCTATATATATATATATATATATATATATATATATATATATATATATATATATATATATATATATATAAGCGACTTAAAAAACAAATTTATAAACATTGCATAATTAATTAATATATTTATTCTGTGTGTTTTTATGATGATTTTTGGGCCTTTATTGGATAAAATCGTCAATTTTCATAGAAAATTAAGTGTTATTTATTCAAAAATATTTATATTGTTAGTATTATTTTTTATTAGTATTTTTTATACAAACGTATTACGTGTGTGTGTGTGTGTGTGTATATATATATATATATATATATATATATATATATATATATATATATATATATATATATATATATATATTTCATCCCATTAAGGACAATTAATATTTTGTTAATAGTGAAATTCATGTCATGTTATATAAATACCCAGATGTTTTTGCTCATTGGTAACACTCACATTTGATGATCTATTTGAATGTACGTGTGTTTTTCTGACAGGATCTGGACGTTGGCGCGCGACACGTTCGCTTGTATGTGAACAGCACTCTGGTGTTCGAGGGTCAGTTGGAGAAGGGCTGTGGTAACCAAGTCTTTGACTACAGCATCTCTGTTGAGCTCCAGGAACCACATCTCCCAGAGTGCACCTCTCCAAGCCCTGTCTTTTCAGGACACAGTCTGCAAGACTGCAGCCCACATGACCCAGAGCCTCAGGAGTCGAATGCTGGTGTCTCAGTAGAAGAAACAAGCCAGGACAAATTTGACCCAGTTAACCCTGGCAGCTGTGTGGCAAAAATGCAGAGAGACTCTGTAGAGAGAGACGACTCACCTCCTCTGAACCTCACGTTACCCGCCGGCCGGACAGAGGCGATGAAAACGGTGACCACACAGCCGTCCTCCAGTCGGATTCCTAATTGGCTCCAGCCTCTGAATCGAACCCCAGAGGACGAGGCTGAAGCGTCTCGGGATCAAGAGCTTCCTCAGTGGCTCCAGTCACAGAATACAGTCGAATCCAAATCCAAACACTCAGTGCTGCCTGACATCTCGTGCAACCCTGTGCGCTCCTGTAAAGCGGCCTCCAGCAACAAAGGCCTCCAGAGAACAGCGTCCGGCGAATTCAGTTCTGAGTCTTTGGATTTGAACCCTGATCTGGGACTGAATTACAGCTTGCGGACAGAACAAGAATCGCACTTAGAGCAGCACTTGAGTGATAGGTTGGACCAGGGTTTGGACCTGTGGGATGAGCGGTTTGAGAGGACAGAGCCCATCAGTGGCAGGAGAGGTTCAGCACGGTCTGTAAACCGAACACAACCGGACCGCAGCAGCGACTTCACCGCAACAGGTGCATTTCTGAACATACACTAAAGCTGCATTCTAGCCATCTAGAGTAGTATGTACGATTAGAGTTCGTTCTTTGCAAATTATAGTGCACTGAAAATATGACAAAGCTTGTCAGATGGTCTATTCATGCTTTTCTGGTATAACCATACCCACAATCCCTATTGCTAGACAGGTTTGTGGCACTTGGTTCTAGGACTGGGTGATATATCACTATTCATCTGGAAAAAATTTAAATAATTAAAAAATTTAGTAATTTTACTTTTTTGGGCATATTTACCCTAGAGTGAATGATTGGTGCAGGTTTGACAGACGATTTTGCAACAAACCACAAAAAAAGTTTGCATTATATTGCTATTGTATAGTAAAACCTACTTCTCAAAGTGGTAATAATAATGACAACAATAATTCTAATAATAATTAAGAAAAATATTATATAATTCAGATATTTTTTCATGAAAGTTCTGTTAAAATAAAATAATAAAAAAATTAAAATAAAATAAATTAATTGTTGTATTTTCACCTTCATTTCATTAGCAGCACGTTATTTTCCAAAAACATTTAATAATTGTTTTGTTGTAAATTAATTGTTATATTTTCATTTAGTTTCATTACTAGCTCCTTATTTGACAAAAAGCACTTTAGTTGAAAAAGTTAAAAATTGTGGTCAATTATTTTTCATTTAATCACATTTTATTATTATTATTATAGTTTATAATTATGATATATATGAGATATTGAGGCCTAACAAACATTCAGAAAAAGACCCTAAGACCAGGAACATTATTAAAGATATGAATGCTTATCTTTGTAATGTTTTGTCAAACGCTTTGCCTCTAAAATGGTATGAAACTCCCACTACTTCCCAAGGGGTAAAATCAAATACCCCCCTCTTTTTTTCCTGTTGATATCATGTTTCACATAGAAGTATGTCAGAAAACTGAGGTAAAAAAGCAGTTTGTTTCATGAATCTTAATACACCCTGCATACTGTCCCATGACCAGTGCATACGAGAAATATATAAACTCGGATGCAGCTAATCATACTTCCCCATGAATTTATGCACATTTTTAGTTCATGACTGCTTATTTTTATCTGTTTCTTCTTGCCACAGAGGAATGCAGCCCGCCGTCCGTCCGTAACAAAAGACCGAAACCTCATTGGTGTGAACCGGATGACCCGTTAATGGAGTCCTGGGATTCGTTGACGAAGTTTAACCAGTGTCAGCGAGGGCGGATCTCCAACATGGAGCTGGAGGGAGATATTTTCGACGAGTTTGTTCAGCGTCAGTCCCGTCCGACACCTGTCTCCACCCGACGCCCCTCCGCACCGGCCCTCCCTGATTCTGACGACCCCGAAGATGACCCTCGTGACCCTGACGAGGACTTTGAGATCCCGGTGCTCCCGCAGGGTCGCCACTTCGTCATTAACATCATGTCCACGTGGGGCGACCGTCACTACGTCGGCCTAAACGGTATCGAGATCTTTTCCTCCAGCGGTGAGCCGGTCACACCGGTCCACATCACGGCCGACCCACCGGATATCAATATCCTGCCGGCCTACGGGAAAGACCCACGCGTTGTTGCTAATCTGATAGACAGAGTACACCGGACGCAGGACGACATGCACCTCTGGCTGGCCCCGTTCACACCGGGTCGCAAGCACGTCATCAGCTTGGATCTGGGTGGTAGATGTTGCCTGGCAATGATCCGTGTTTGGAATTACAACAAGTCCAGGATTCACTCGTTCAGAGGAGCGAGAGAAGTGGAAATGATTCTTGATGGTCGTTGTATATTCCGAGGAGAGATTGCCAAAGCTTCTGGAACGCTCTCAGGAGGTAAGGTGCTGCTTCTAAAAATAGTGGCTATTTTGCTAAAGAATGTCACACTTTCTCACAAAATATTGCATTTTGTAATATTTTTGCTTTTGACAAGCATTTATAAGGTGAAGAAGTCTCGTGTTATGCCTTAAAGGGGTCATCGGATGCAAAACTCACTTTACAAGTTGTTTGACATAAATGTGTGTTGGAAGTGTGTGTACACATCCATCCTATAATGATAAAAATCCACCCAGTGTTTTTTTTATCCCTATTTTAAAGTCCCCTTTCTCAAATTCTTGAGATTCCTGTCAGAATGATGTAGTTCTGTACAGGCCGCTCCCACGATAGTCGATTGACAAGCCGTCTTACCTTAGACCCGCCCTGAGTGAGCTGTCATCCGTCTGCCATTGTGTCGACTCCGGGAAGACAAGATTAAACGATTAAGGCGTTCTGTTGTTGTATTGGATGTAATAATGAAAATAGCAGTCATCATTTACTCCCAACATCTGAGCCGCTGAAGACGCAGAGGATTAACGTTACTTTCGTTTTTGAAAGGAATGCGATGATCTCCGATCTGCCTAAATACGTCTATGTTCATTCAAATCATTCGTGATCCAGCTTCATCTACAGAAGAAGTGAGTATAAGGGGTTTTTTATGAATCTTTGCAAATCGCCTTTCCTAATATATGCTAGTTAGCAAGTTTTGTGGCTGAAGTTTACAGTCTGCTCGTCACTCCATGGAAGAGAGGGGCGGGGCGAGCAGAGCTCATTAGCATTTAAAACAAAACGGACTAGAATGGCTTGCTGAAAACAGAGATTAAAAGAAGTTTTTTTACACTACCATTGAGAAATTTTAACCAAATTATGTTATAGACCAGGGCTGTCCAAACTCGGTCCTGGAGGGCCGGTGTCCTGCAGAGTTTAGCTCCAACCCTAATTAAACACCCCTGAAGCAGCTAATTAAGCTCTTACTAAGCATACTAGAAACTTCCGTGCAGGTGTGTTGAGGCAAGTTAGAGCTAAACTCTGCAGGACACCGGCCCTCCAGGACTGAGTTTGGACAGCCCTGTTATAGACTTTTCAGTAAGACCCTAAAGAATCATATCAACTTGTGGAAAATGGGCATTCGATGACCGCTTTAATCAGCAGAAACACTGCCATAGAGACATGATTCTGGTCTTCCTCTGAGCCAGATTAAAACTAATTGTCCAATTCTCAGCCCATTTCCACACATGTAAATAATTCTGAAGAGTTTTTTTCTTTTTTAAGGTTTATTTATGGCATTTTGCCTTTATTATGATTGAACCGTGTAGAATGGGACAGAGGGGGGGGGGATAGGGAAAGGTCCTCGAGCCAGGATTCAAACACAGGACACCCATTCTGAAGATGTTTTATGCCTAATTTTGCTTTCAGGGTTAGAATTATGGCCAGTGACAGAAGAAAATGCAAACATGAACCAGATGTTTCCTGCTACATTTGTTTAATGCATCCAAACGGTGACAGGAAATGACAGATTTTGTGAAAAGCTTATTTATTTATAAACCTGTGTTTATGTAAAGTTCTTTGAAATGGCGTACACATTGTTAAAAAAATTTTTTTTCAATTCCTAAATTCGAAATTTGACTTTTTTTTTTTTTTTTTTGGCATTTTTGCCAAAAAACACACACACACACACACCAGATCTGAAAATATTGACCTTTTTTGCCTCCAAGCACAACAAATATCAGATGAAGTGAGTAGTACTGATTTTATCCACTTTTAACTTCAATATTTGCTATGTCCACCTTTTGCAGCAATTACAGCAGCAAATCTCTCTGGCATAGTGTCAGTATATTTCCTGAGAACTTCAACACTAATGTTATCCTATGCCTCCTGCAACTCAAGCCAAAGGCTTTCCTTTGAATGTACAATAGATCTGTCCAGTTTATTTTCCAACTCTGGACTTGGGGGGCCAGTCCGTCATTTTCAATGTTCTAGCAGATTCCTTCCATCACCGGTAGTTCCGGCAATAGTTCATTTTATGGGTATTGTAATGGCCAATTCAACAAAAAAACTGAAACCTCTTAAATATGCCAAGTGTTCTAATAATTTTGGCCACCACTGTTTATAAAATTTTTCCAAAAAAATGGGAAAGTTTTTATTTGTATTTTTTAACTCGGCATCATTAAATTAGGTGATTTTAGGCCTTATTTGCAAATCATGCAGATATTTTAAAGATGCAAAGCTGTGTAATTGATAATTAAATCCTTTAATTATAACTTGAACTTCTTTCATTTTATTCAGAACTGGATCAGTTTGGTGATACCATCCTGTTCACCACGGATGATGACATCCTGGAGGCCATGGCGCAGTATGATGACACGTTTGGGAGTGAGATGGAGATGGGCGGGCCGGGCGTGGAGGAAGAGGAGCTGCAGCGGCCGCGGACGGCTGACGGTGAAGGAGAGGAGAGGCCGTTCACACAGGCCGGGTTCAGGAAGGAGGATACACACACCCACGTATGTGATGCTACTTTTAAAGCACTCATATTGTAGATATTTTGGGCTTAATGTAAAAGTGAGATATTTTTATTAAAGAAATTAATTCGAGGATGATTGAAAAGTGACCGTAAAGTGACCGTAAAGACATTTATAATGTTCCAAAAGATTCTATTTCATGTAAATGCTGTTCTGTTGAACTTTCTAAACCGGGAAATGTTTCTCGAGTATCATATCAGTTTATTAAAATGATTTCTGAAGGATCATGTGACACTGAAGACTGGAGTAGTGATGCTGTTGTCTTTGTGTTGTATGAAACCATATACTTGACATTATGAATGAAGAAAATAAAATGTAGTATAAAACAGAAATAAATATTATTATAAATATATAAATGAGCCCTATATAAAATTCTGCTCTTGTTTTTACGCATTATTGAGGTCAAACAATGTGTGAATATGAATCATGGGATGTGTTTTGCTTCAGATGGATCTGGACCACATCGCTGCAGCCGAACTGTGCAGCGATGTATCAGCTGATACTCTAGTATCAGCACCGAACTCTAGTGCTGATACTAGAGAGGAAATAACAGGACTTAATACTGGCAGTAGTGAGTATCAATAAATCACAAAACTATGTGTGTGTGTTTTTATATATGCGACCCTGGACCACAAAAGCAGTCATAAGTAGCACAGGTATATTTGTAGCAATAGCCAACAATACATTGTGTGGGTCAAAATTATCGATTTTTCTTTTATGCCAAAAATCATTAGGATATTAAGTAAAGATCATGTTCCATGAAGATATTTAGTAAATTTCCTACCATAAATATATCAAAACTTAATTTTTGATTAGTAATATGCATTCCTAAGAACTTCATTTGGACAACTTTAAAGGTGATTTTCTCAATATTTAGATTTTTTTGCACCCTCAGATTCCAGATTTTCAAATAGTTGTATCTCAGACAAATATTGCTCTATCATAACAAACCACAAACTATACATCAATGGAAAGCTTATTTATTCAACTTTCAGATGATGTATAATTCTTGGGGAAGTCGTGGCCTAATGGTTAGAGAGTCGGACTCGTAATCCAAAGGTTGCGGGTTCGAGTCTCGGGCCGGCAGGGATTGTAGGTGGGGGGAGTGAATGTCCAGCGCTCTCTCCACCCTCAATACCACGACTGAGGTGCCCTTGAGCAAGGCCGAACCCCCAACTGCTCCCCGGGCGCTGCAGCATAAATGGCTGCCCACTGCTCCGGGTGTGTGTTCACAGTGTGTGTGTGTTCACTGCTGTGTGTGTGTGTGTTCACTGCTGTGTGTGTGTGTGCACGTTGGATGGGTTAAATGCAGAGCACGAATTCCGAGTATGGGTCACCATACTTGGCCGTATGTCACTTCACTCACTCAATTTGTGGTCTAGGGTCTCACACAGACACACACAATTTATTTTATTTTTTTTAATGAATATATTTAAATAGATAAATATATTTATCATGTAAATAGCATTTTAATTAAAAAAGTACAAAATGTAGTTTCATGTCTCTTTGTAAAAATTTGTATTTCATGCATTTTCTGTAAAGCTGCTTTGGAATGATGTGTATTGTAAAAAGTGCTACACAAATAAACAAATCTAATTGAATATTTGAACTCTGTTTCTCTCTAGTTCTGCAGCTGAATCTGTTGTCGTCGTGGGGTGACCCTCATTATGTGGGTTTGACGGGGTTAGAGGTCGTTGGTAAGGGTGGTGAGAGCATTCCTGTTGATGTTTCTATGGTAACAGCGTCACCCCGTGACCTCAACGACCTCCCTGAGTACAGCAACGACCTTCGAACTTTGGATAAGTCAGTGAAAGATACATTCTGTATATGAGATTTGAGATGGAGCTGGTTTTGGGGTTTCTAAATCCTGTTTTCTTCCTCTGTCAGGTTGTTTGATGGGATGAACATCACCACAGATGATAAACACATGTGGCTGATTCCCTTCACGTCTGGTTCTGATCACACACTTGCTGTACGGTTCGGCCAGCCGCAGACAATCGCTGGATTCAGAATATGGAACTACAACAAATCGCCTGAAGACTCTTACAGAGGGGTGAGAGTAAAATCTGGGGTCTGTTTTTCAATTCAACAGGTGTGTTCACTAGTGTTTTTCAGCACACGCGCCTCATGTGCCATGTGTTTCCTCCAGTTGAAGGTTGTGCATGTGTTTCTGGACGGCGTGTGTATTTCTCCACTCGGGGGGTTTCTCATTCGCAAGGGTCCGGGGAATTGCCACTTTGACTTCGCACAGGAGATTCTGTTCATAGACTATCAGTCCAACACGAGCCCTGCCGCCCATAACAGAACGCTTACTTCGACCAGCAAAATCACAGAGGACACACACGCTCACTGGTACAGCACGCTTTCTATATTATTACAGTCATCTTTGCGTAACAACCTTAACTCCACATATTTTCTCTCGTCTTGAGGGATGATGTTGTTTGTTTGTGTTTTCAGGGGTGGGAACCGGAGAGATGAGTTGGCCAGTATGGACTATGAGGCTCCATTGATGCCATGCGGATGTATCCTCGCTTTTGCTTACTGATGAGACAGTCTTTAAATATGCTGTTGATTCATGCATTACAAGCAAACTGAACACTAGGAACAAACATTATTAGTCATAAATGTATTGTCAGATATCAGTTATTAAAATAGATTATTTTATCCAGTAAAAGAAAATAGCTTAAAAAACTGTCTATATGTATAATTTTTAGCCTTTATTGGAAAAAATTATCTATTTTAATAGATAATTCCCTGTGAGATCTGACAAATAATACATATTTGTGTGTGTGTGTGTGTGTGTGTGTGTGTTTCATTCATTCATTCTTTCATTTATTTATTTCAAAATAATCAATATAGATTTTTTTTATCTGACTATAGAGGATAGATTTTTAAAAAATCTGAATTAGTTCAAATAAATTTTTATTATACAGAAAAAAATAAAGATATAATCTAAATCGATTATTTCAAATAAATATATTCAAGATTTATTTTTAGAAATTGTGTGTGTGTGTGTGTGTGTGTGTGTGTGTGTGTGTGTGTGTGTATTTAGTCTAATTAGGTTTTTATTTTCTGTCTGTAGGTAGATGGATGAATCTAAATAATTATTTCAAATAAATGATTTTATTAGGCTGATAAAAATAAATATAAAAATAAAATAATTATATTAAGCTTTAAATGTTTTGCCATAATTGCCAATGTATAGCTCATACATTTTTTATCAAACATTGGCAAGTATGGCAGAAAGTAACAATTCAGCAAAGTTCCATTCTTTCATTGATCCTTGTATTCGGACCATTTCCGTGTGTGTTTGAGATCTCCTGAGTTTTTCCTTGACTGGTTTTCTGTCAGTTATTTTCCAGCTGCAGTTGTTGACGACGTGGGGCGACCCATACTACATCGGCCTTAATGGACTAGAGTTCTATGACCAGAATGACCAGAAGATCCCGCTCAGTGACAACAGTATCCTTATGAACACAAACACACACACACACATACAGTGATCAATAAAGGATCCACACACACACATCACTCAACAAGACATTCATTTTCATTAATTTGTCACGCAGACATCGCTGCGTTCCCTGACAGCGTGAATGTGTTGGATAATGTGTGCGGTGATGTCCGCACTCCTGATAAACTGATAGATGGGGTCAATAACACACATGACGGGCAACACATGTGGCTCGCACCAGTGCTGCCTGGGCTGGTGAGGACAAACTGTGTGTGTGATTGTGTGACCATAGGTTTATCAGCTAGGCTCCGCCCCCCTGATTATTGTTGTAACTCCAAGCAAGCTTTACAGAAGAATATCCCAAAGGAATCATCAGGACGCTTCCATAAACAGTGTGATTTTCAATAATACGTGCTCCTTAAAGGTGGGGTAAGCGATTTCTTGAAGCCAATGTTGATATTTGAAATCACCAAAACAAACACGTCCCTACCCCAAAAGGGTCTCGCCCCTATTTTGATAGCTCCGCTCCACACATACATAGCATACGCAACCCAGGCAACGATTAGTTCTGTGAAACAAAGCAAAACCAATGTTACACCGTGTCTACACCGGATGCGAGCGGCGCACCAAAAAACTATTGGAGTCATTATAATCAGTGATGCTTGCTGTCTACACTGGATGCAAATCTCCGGCAGAAAACTGCTGCCGAGTTCTGTTTATGACGTGCTGACACAAATTTCAAATGATTTTCAACGGTCGCTTTGTCGCCTCCAGTGTAGGCAGACTTTAGCTGTTGCGGTGCGGCGTGTCCGGTGTAGACACGGTTTTACTAACCTATCGGGAAGAAACAAAGCAACCTCGGCGTCCGATCGGAGGCCTTCCGCTCCTTGAGTTCTCTCCAGCGCTGGAAAGCTGATCCGATATTTACACCAGTCCTACTTCTTGCCTCTTCTTTCCGCAAACATTTTCCTATTTTGTTTTTTTATCCGCCATCTCTATCTTTCCGTCGATCGGCTCGGCTGTTCACTGAACGCTCTCTCCTCCACATCATGAGTAGACACGCCCCTTACTGTTGATTGGCTACAAGTTTGTTTTGGTACTCGGCCCCGACTCAGTTTTCTAAAGCGTTTTTGAAAAATGACATACCCCACCTCAGTGGTCAGAATTTGATCTTATTGTTGCATCTTTTCCAGGTGAACCGTGTCTATGTCATCTTTGACCAGCCAATGACAGTCTCCATGATTAAATTATGGAATTATTTCAAAACACCTCAGCGAGGAGTCAAGGAATTTGGGGTAAAACGCACACATGCACACAAATTACTGTGTCATTTACATGTTTTACTGCCAAATACTAATATGTACTACCATTCAAATGTTTGGGGTCGGTATGATTTTTAAGGTTTTTGAAAGACTCTTGTGCTCACCAAGCCTGTGTATATTTGTTCAAACATTTGCTGCTCAAGGAACATTTGTGATTTATCAGTGTTGAAAACGGGATTCTTTGAATAGCGTTTAAAAGAACAGCTTTTATTTGAAATAGAATTGTTTTTATCCTTGTCTTTACGGTTACTTTTGTTCTCTTTAATGCATCCTTGCTTAGACCATCACACAGAATTATGTTGTACGCTTGTCAAATGTAAGAAGTCAGTGTTTCATTCTCCTGTTTTTCTGTATCTGATGAGCTGAGCTCAGTCGTTGTGTGTGTTTGTGTGTTTAGCTCCTAGTCGATGACCTGTTAGTGTATAACGGGATTTTAGAGTGTGTGAAGAACATTTCACGGGGGATTCTGCCAACTCTGGACCCTGTCGTTCCTTACCACACCATACTGTTCACAGACAAAACTCGAATCCCACACCGAGAGAAGAGCACAATTATAAGGTACACACTGCATTTTAGATTTCTGTGGTGTTTTCTTGTTTAAAGCAATTTGAGCAACTTTTTTTCCAGAAATGTGGGTTTCTCTATTGCATCAGGCTGGAAAAAACTTTTTTGTAAGCTCTATTTTTGAGATTGCATGAATTAAACTCCCACATAAATGCATTAAACACACACACTCAATGTGAGCACTCAATGCCAAACCCAGACAAAACACACACACACGCACACACAACTGCTGTTGACTGACTCAGTGTTTGGGCTGATCGCTCTCTCTTATGCCCTGGGCGTGATGTGTGTGTGTGTGTGTGTGTGTGTGTGTGTTTAATGAACTGTATGAG
Source organism: Barbus barbus (assembly GCF_936440315.1). NCBI lineage: Eukaryota > Metazoa > Chordata > Actinopteri > Cypriniformes > Cyprinidae > Barbus > Barbus barbus. The sequence goes on along the minus strand of NC_136722.1, from coordinate 23,529,157 downwards.
AGACGCTATGATCACTTATCTTCATTCATCTAGCCTACGGTTCACATTCAGGCTGCATTTTTGCCCCATGATGCATTTTTGTTCATGTAAACAAGTTTCGGTGTCCGTGAAACTCACTGAGGAAATGTCTGTCGTTAAAGCAACCATGTGGAGGACCAGGATGTGAAATTGACCAATGAGAATCAAATCATTCACCAGCACAAGAAGAAACAAACAGCTGACCCAGGTGCTCACAAGCATCACACACGTGTTAATTAGCTTAATGAGGACATGCATGCACTTCTGTTGTTTTCTGTGAAGCTAACATAAGTACTACCTCCTGAGCCTGTTTACAAATTAAAAACAATGTTTTATTTTCAGCTCTGCGGCCCAAAACCTGCATGACGGACGTACGGAAACATGGAAAGCAGCGATACTGAGAGAAGACGGCAGGGTTCAGGGATTTTGAAAGCAGGTTTTTTTCTTTTTTGCCTTTGGGAATATTTGGAAAACGCAGTAACCTCAACACACACACACACTCAAACTGTATGATAAAGCTGTATATTTGTTTTTGCGATGATGTTGTTGTATTATATATTTAGTTTTTTAAGTAAGTGTCCTTTGACCATGTCATATGATTCTGGATGGAAGTTAAAGCATAATAACTTGCACACCAGTACATTTCTTTTTTCATGTCAGATTCACTTGTGATAAGAATTTGTAGCTTGTATGTCTTACAGCCATATTTAAGCATTAATATATCAGTAACATTAAGTATTTACGATATTTCAGATTTACACAGTTTCTAAGTCTTTCACAGTTCTTTCAAAACACTTTTACAAATATTATGCAAATGCTGCCAGTTTACCTCATATTAAAGCCACTGTAATCTCAACCTGGTACCTTGTGAAGACAGTGTTGTATGCAGGTGAACTGATGCACTGTTTTTCTTTACAACCCAGCCATTGCGACTGTAACAGCCAATTTTCTGCTAATCCATTTTGGTTTCGTGTAATATGCATTGGATGCCAAGCCAAAATGAATGCACACCACAACAGAATCATATTTCAAAGCCTGAGAGATTTTAATGCAGATTCTGCAATACTTTCATTTAAATGAGGAATGACATTAACAATCCATCTCATCCTCCAGCCTGACAGGAGCATTTTTGGACAAACATTGATAAGGCCCTGCTCGGCTGGGGTGAGACGATACCACAGACAGATGCATTTCGGTTCCCCTGATGCAGTGCTTTGGAGAATGTGCCATCTTCAGATCTTTCCCGGAAATGTTCCATCTTCCCTCTGGGTGTCCCATTTCTCGATCTGAGCAAAACACAAAAATGTTGAACGTAAATGGTCTTTATACACAATTCTGATGCTTATAGCGATAGGGGATGAAGGAATATTTACCCAGGAAAGAGGACAGAGAGAGTTGTAGACCCTCTTGTACCAGTCACATGGAGCGGTGTCGACACCTTTGGCATCCAGAGCTTTTTGGCAGCGATGATAATCTATACATAAAATAAATAGATTCTCATAGATTACAGTTTTTTTTGGACATTTCTAAAAGGTGAATTGCTAAAAAACCAACAACACATGCACAGGTTCTATTTCACATTACTCTAAAAAAAGACAAATTTAAGAGGAAAATATTTGTTATATTAAATAATATCATTTTTTTTTTTTTAGGTGAAAATGTACTGTTTTTTTAAGTCAAGTCACTATTATTTGTATAGCGCTTTTAACAATGCAAATTGTGTCCAAGCAGCTTTACATCAGCTGGGTGGCTTTATATCAGCTTTACAGTATTTAGACGGGGAAATCGTTTGTCGAAATGTTTTACTATGTATATACTTTATTGTTCAAATATTTGGGGTAACTTGTTTCTGAAAGTCTCACCAAGGCTGCATTATTTGACTAAAAATACAAAATAATTTGAATAAATTAAAAAATGAAGTAAAATATTTTCAGGATTATTTGGTGAACAGAAAGTTCAAAGTATATGGATTTTAAATAGTAAAGACATTTATAACGTTACCAATGTCTTTACTGTCACTTGTGATCAATTTAATGCGTTCTTACTAGGGCTGTAAAATCATGATTAATTGCATCCAAAATAAAAGTTATTTATTTAGTCATTTAGCAGACGCTTTTATCCAAAGCGACTTACAAATGAGGACATAAGAAGCAATCAAAACCAACAAAAGAACAACAACGTGCAAGTGCTATTACAAGTTTCAGTTAGCCTAACGCAGTACAGATAAATATTAATATTATTTATTTTTATTTATTTATTTTTTAATAAAAAGACATAGATAAAATAAAATTAGAATAGAGAGTGCTAGAGTTAGAGGGTTATAGAGTTATCTATAACTCTGTATAGAGTTATATAAATTAAATACACACAAATATATATTTATTTATTAATTAAATATATACAGGTGCATATAAAAAAAAATTATATTGTGAAAGTTAATTTTTTTGTAACTTATTTCAAAAAGTGAAACTTTCATATATTCTAGATTCATTACATGTGAAGTATAACATTTAAAAAGGTTTTTTTTATTTTTTTTATTTTGATGATTAGAGTTTACAGCTCATGAAAGTCAAAATCAAATATCTCAAAAATCAAGTATCTCAAAATATTAGAATATTTCCTAAGATCAATCAAACAAAGTATTTGCAAAACAGAAAAGTTTAAGTTCTTTAAAGTATGTTCATTTCTGCACTCAATACTTGGTCAGGGCTCCTTTAGCACAAGCATCAGTGAGGAATGGCATGGAGGCGATCAGCCTGTGGCTCTGCTGAGGCACTCTTGAGTCTTCAGCTCGTCTGGATTGTTGGATCGACTGTTTCTCATCTTTCTCTTGAAAATATACCATAGATTCCATACGGGGTTCAGGTCAGGCATGTTGTCTGGCCAATCAAGCGCAGTAATATCATGATCAGCAAAGCACTTGGAAGTGGTTTTGGCGCTGTGGGCAGGTGCTAAAGTCCTGCTGGAAAATGAAATCAGCATCTCCATAAAGCTTGTCAGCAGATGGAAGCATGAAGTGCTCTAAAATCTCCTGGTAGATGGCTGCGTTGACTTTGGACTTGATAAAACACAGTGGGCCAACACCAGTAGATGACATGGTAGCCCAAATCATCACTGACTTCAGAAACTTCACACTGGACTTCAAGCAGCTTGGATTCTGTGCCTCTCCACTCTTCCTCCAAACTCCAGACCTTGATTTCCAAATGAAATGCAAAATTTTTCAGATTTATCTTTCATCTGAAAAGAGGACTTTGGACCACTGAGCAACAGTCCAGTTCTTTTTCTCCACAGCCCAGGTAAGATGCTTCTGACGTTGTCTCTGGTTCAGAAGTGGCTTGGTAGCCCTTTTCCTGAAGACTCTTGATGCACTGACTCCAGCTTCAGTCCACTCCTTGTGAAGCTCTCACAAGTGTTGGAATCAGCTTTGCTTGACAGTATTCTCAAGCTTGCGGTCATCCCTGTTGCTTGTGCACCTTTTCCTACCCAAATTCTTCCTTCCAGTCAACTTTGCATTTAATATGCTTTGATACAGCACTCTGTAAACAGCCACAGCTTTCAGTAATGACCCTCTGTGACTTACCCTCTTTGTGGAGGGCGTCAGTGATCGTCTTCTGGATCATTGCCAAGTGAGCAGTCTCCCCCATTATTGTGGTTTCAAAGAACGAGATATAAGGAATTAATACTGCAGGGATTGTCATTTATTGAAACTCAAATGTAAATATTCTAATATTTTGAGATACTGGATTTTTGACTTTCATGAGCTGTATCTAATCATCATAACTTTTTTTTTTTTTTAAATGTATTACTTCACATGTAATGAATCTAGAATATATGCAAGTTTCACTTTTTGAAATAAGTTACAAAACAAATTAACTTTTTCACGATATTCACTTTTTTTGAGATTCACCTGTACATAAAAATAAATAAACATATATTATGTAAATACAAACTTTTATTTTGAATGTGATTAATCGATTTTTTTATATAAAAAAAAAAATCTTGCTGACCCCAAACTTTCAAACGATAGTGTAGGCTTATGATCACACTGAATTGTATTAATTAATCAAAATTAAACCAAAAGTGGTTAGCATGTGTGCTTATTTTTTTGTATTTAAAAAAAAATGTTGCGACTCAGAATTGCGAAAAGAAGGTCCCAAGATAAACAAAGAATTGTGATGAAAAAAAACAAGATTTGCAATTACCGTTTTTGCTGTATTGAATAAATAAGCTTCCATGTTGCAAGTTCAACACACTAGTCGCTCACTAACCGCTCGAGCGAAAACGTACACTTTTTTCTGTATCATAAGTGTATACAAAAATGTATGTTAAAATAAAGAAGTTTTTAAATAGCTAAAAGACAAGACAAATTAATTTCCCTTAAAATGTCGATCCACCTGACACACTGATCGCACCACCAGAGGACTTTCTGCAGAGGATCACACGCACTTGGACACTCTCTATATAATCTGTGCTTCAGGTGACTCACCCAGGTAGTTCTGCCAGCAGTTTCTCGTCTGGTTCTGGTTCGGGAAGCGGGCATCAAACGGCGCCGTGCGGTACTTCTCCAGTTTCTGCTGGATGTCCTCGGCCATGACTCGCGCGGGTCCCTTCAACACATGTGCAGATTCAGATAACTGCATTCTCATGAAAAATAAACCCATCTCAGACGCCCTATGAGGACCAAAACGGCTAAACACACTTCTATAAGTATCTCGACACTAAACGCGAATGCATGTCATTTTCACCACTAGATAATAAATTGCAGCACGGTGCGTAATGCCAAGAGACATTTCAGAAAAATGCCCAAAACTCTTACCTTATACGCATCAGAGTGCGTTTCATTCATCATGAATAAATCAATAAAAACATGGGTAACTACACTAATGTATTTATATTAGCTCTATATGATACATATCGAGGACAGGCCGCAGTGTATATGAGGAATAAAACGCTATACATTAATTTATTTCATTAAGATTACAATATCCATCAAGGTGTTATGTTTCATATATTATTCCATTTATACGGTTATTCGTTTTGTATAGCCTATCAAATAGATCTAAAATAGTCGATGCATTAAGATCATCACATTGTGACATACTTTCGATTTTACAATGAGCACCAGTATCCGATTTCACAGAATAATACATGCATTTCAATAGAAAGTGTTAAATTATCGTGCCATTCTGTGTTTTACCTGTCTGAGGCGGCTGGCTGGTCAAAGTGACTTTTGTTCAGTGACAGACAATCCTCATTCACTTGTGTGATAGTAAGTGCACTTGAGCGCTGTCGTGCAGTCCTTCACACCCGGTATGGCGGACTCGGGTCACATCGAAACGACTGAAGATGCAGATAGAATGCGATGCGCAAACACCACGCGCCCTCATGTGCATATATACATAAATATAGCAAATACATAGCTTAATCATGTATTTATTGTATGTGAATTCATGCAACATTCAGAAAAGCATATCATATCCGCAAAGAGCATGTGCACAACAACAGGTTAATACTTAACCAGATGTTTATGATGCATGCTTATTCTAAAGATCAACATCTTCCCATTTTGTTTAGTTACTGTTTATTTTGGCATCTTCTCTGTCTAAACGTATATTGACTGAAATATTACTTTTATAAGTACTCAGAAGTTCTGCCGAGGTTCTCTCAAAGTTATGAATAAAGGTTCTTTTAGCAACATTAATAGAACATTCGTTCAAAGTTATCTCAAAACGTTTGCACCACCGCTATTTATTTAGTTTATGGAACTTTTTCCGCTTTTTAAATGATCAGGCTACTCGTTTCAGAACGTTCAGAAATATTAATAAAGAAGTTGCATTGTGCTAATCCATAAATAGCTACAAGTATCACATACAGGGCCTTTTCTAGGAATTCTAGGGCCCCTGACTGGTGCTCTCTGCCTCTGAACTGTATAAATGGAAAGGTTTTTGTGGGCATATGACACTGCGGCTTATAAACGAGCATCAGCGAACGCGCGAATACATCAATAATTCACTTTCGGTTTTGCATTGTCTTCGCACAAAAAAAATATTTTGTATTCTTTTGCATTGACTGTCTGTGTGGTCCAGTAAACCGACGTGAACCTGTAAGTGCACGTGACAGTGACCGGAATCTGACTCCAGAGCGCGCGAGCTGTGCGCACTTCCCCTGTTGCGCGGTACATGTGAGTCATGTCACACGTTTAAAACATGCATGCTTTAATGACGATGCATTTTATTTATTATTAAAAACAAAAAATCGAATACGGTATTGTCGTGCATTGATTTTATTAAATATTAAAAAAATAATGTAAGTAATTTTATTAATTGGTTTTTTAATGGTGTATAAATTGCATAGTTGATTGTATTGGTTATTATAGCGTATTTAATCATTTAACAGAAAAGGGAACGGAGGAAAAAACTAAATGACTATGCTGAAAGCTTGGCTTATGAATATTAATTTGGTATAATAAATATTCATGAGCTACGTGTAACCCTAAAATGTGTCTTAGATAAACATAAGGAGGCAAAAAGAAATAACTGCATTAAGGATGGAAAAAACAATAGCATTGAAGGCATTCTATTTATTACACAGTGTAACAATGCAAACAGTTCTCAAAGCTACATTTTCGACCTGATCTACTGGTTTACAAAATCAGTGAATCTAAACCAGTTAATAATAAATCTCTAATTCCAAATACAATGCATCAAAGTTAGCCGATTTATTTAAACACATTCATCTATTACACCTGTATTCAATGCACAGTGTTTAATTTCTTTTGGCTTCTTTAGATTCAAAGGCATGTTGTTTTGGTGCAGCTGTGGATCTTCTGTGGATGTAGATGACGCACAGAAAACCGAAGACGTCATAAAGCTATGATAAACTAAAGGTACAATTCTGCTCATTGGTTTCAAACATCCACAGCTCCACTTTAAATAAAACCCATTTTGTAGATATGATTCTAAACAGCATACGGACAGAATGTGTATATTACTCATAAGAGCATCTGGAGAGATTTCAGGTCCCTGTTTAAGGCACTGAATGTACAGCACTATGTGATAACAGTCCTCCCTGCTAACAAATCAGCACAGTGAGTTAACAAAGAATGACAAAGGTGCAACTTTAACAACAGCAGCAGCATAAAACAGCAGAACACTTACAAACTCAAACACTTAAAACCATTCTAACAAACAAACCCCTGTGATACAGGAGCAACACTGCACTGCAAATAATAAATATTCATTCGTTTTCTCTTTTTGACAATGAAACACAATGCAGGTTGAGTAAACTCCTCCATTATAGTGTTATGCAAGGCATCACTCTACTACAGCACTACAGACTCAGAATACAATCAAAACACCACAATTACCCAAACATGAAACTTATGTCCGGGTCATATTTCATACCAAAATTAAAAGGAAAAAACAAGAAATTATATTTTGCAAAAGAAAATTAAGCCCATTTTTAGGACGATTACATTTTCACGGTGTGTGTGTGTGCACTTTGGATGGGATAAATGCAGAGCATGATTTCCGAGTATGGGTCACCATACTTGGCCGTATGTCACTTTCAGTTCACTTTGAGCGTGGCGTGTGATGCAGTATTTAGTTGTGACTCAAACAGCATCAGTCCTCTTGTACGCAAGCCTTAAAGGGTTACTCCACCCCAAAATGAAAATGTTACCCCCATGTCGTTCCAAACCCGTAAAAGCTTCGTTCGTCTTCGGAACACAATTTAAGATATTTTGGATGAGAACCGGGAGGCGTGTGACTGTCCCAATGACTGCCAAACAATTAACACTGACAAGGCCCAGAAAAGTATGAAAGACATCCTCAAAATAGTCCATCTGCCATCAGTGGTTCAACCGTAATTTTACGACAACAACTCGTCTCCTCTGTGTCAGCGACAGCGTAGTGCCATTTTGAAAAATATCCGCTGGACGCAAACAGTGTACGCTGTTCTGTGTCAGTCGCACCACACGGATACGCCGTTTTACAGGTTTGCAATGACATGGGGGTAAGTGATTAGTGACAAAATTTTCATTTTGGGGTGGAGTAAGCCTTTAAGATTCACCCTCAGCTTATGACCGCTGAAATGGATCTTGTGAAAGGTGCGATCACTCTTGAGAAACTTAAAGAAAGAAAGATAGTGGTCATCTACGTAACTCAGAAAAGAGGTGGCTTTTCTGCATTAGGTATTTTTTCTTTTTTTACTCTTTGTACAGAATTGTTAATTCTAAATGTATTTTTAATATAGAATATATGTTACATAAATCTATGAAATGTAGAACATGTAAAAAGTGCTTGTGACTCGTCTGACAGTGGGTGGGTCATAAAAGTGAAACTCTGCCTATGCTTTCTTCATTTAAATAGTTGTCTGGTCTGAAGCAGGAGAGAAATATGCACAGATACAGCACGATAACAGCCTAAAACAGTTCGAAACAAATATGTGGGTGGATTTTGATGTGAAGGACAACAGGAGATGGACTTTTTCACAGGTTGAATTATTATGGGTTATGGACTATTTTAGCCAGAAGCAACGGTTTAAAGTTAATGATGGATTTGTTTCTTACAAACACGCAACTTTTCTCTTAACAAGATGTTAACTGATGGACTGGAGTGGTGTGGATGATTGTGATGTTTTTATCAGCTGTTTGGACTCTCATTCTGACGGCACCCATTCACTGCAGAGCATCCATTGCTGAGCAAGTGATAGAATGCTACATTTGTTCAAATCTGATGAAGAAACAAACTCTTGGATGGCCTGAGGGTGAACACATCATTTTTGGGTGAACTATTCCTTTAGGCTAATTTCCAAACATCATCCTGACCCAGACTGTTATGTATGAGATTCACCTTTATATGAAATCCCTGATCATTATAAATATAAATGTACCTCCTGATAGTTTCTATGCAAAAATCTGAAATGCTTTACAGTAGTTTATGATTGTCATAAAATAATGCAGCATGACCCAAAACGTATAAATTAATATGTTCAAAATAAATTGTATTGTATAGCATTGGGGACAAAACCCTGATGATTTGGTGTCTTGGGTTTCATGACATCATTCTCAAGCACAACTTAAACTAGATCTAAGTAGATCTCATTAACAGATATATAAATAAAATAGTCAAGACATCAGCTGTTTTGGATTTCAAGAGTGAATTTCAAGTTCTACATGCAGCCACTGTTGTTGTTTTTTTGGTCTTTATGACCTTTGGGATGAAGATTAGTGTTTTGATATAAACTATCATTGTGTTTCAGAAAAGTGCATCACTGAAGCGCAGTCTATAGAAAGCCTCCTTCACCTCCGCTTCAGCGGCCGACTTATCAGCTCCTACTCTCAGAACGCCGCTCTCCGGCACGTCCCCCTTGATCTTCCGCTTGGTCAGAATCACTGGCTCCGTCTCACCTAATTCTGCGTGCTGCCGTCCATCCGGTCCGGACAGAACGAGGTAACCAGCGTGGCGGCCTCGCTCCAACAGCGTCGCTAAACAAATGCAGAGAGATATTTAATTTTTTTAATAAGCCTGACTTACAACATGTTGCAATTTAAAGGTGCTTGCAGTTGTTTTGCAGTCTTTTTTAACCCTATATATGCCTTAAAGGTACAGTAGCAAAAACACTGTACAATACAGAGAGAAAAATGTAATGCAGCAAAACTATTGGGAAAAAGAGATACCCTTAAAAGAGATGATATTCTGTGCAGGATTTCTTCTTTCAAGCAGCAGTTGGGAATATCGAGGATGCAGCAGGAATGAATGCATCTCATTCTGAGTATCAACAAACACACACACACACATCAGTGGCTTATTTCTGCAGGTGTGTGTTTGTGTGTGTGTATATTTACGCTCTTACAGTCTGTTTGCCGTGACTCTGACTCTGTCCCCAGAGCATGAACACTGAGTAGGTGTGCAGCGTGAGGACAGACGCCGGACGAGGACTCGGAGTCCAGAACAACAGATTCACCTCCCACAGGACCACTCCAGAGCTTCCACTGAGAACCAATACCTAAAACACACCATAGACAGACAGATAATATATACATGCACCAAACGTCTGGGGTCACTTTTTCTTTTGAGCATATATTATTGCATAATTGCATTTTTTTTCACATCTTATGAATTTCTTTTTTTTTTATGTTTTACCTTTTTTTTTTTTACTATTTCAAATAAATGAATCCATGACACTGTTTCACAAAAACAGTGCTCTTTTTAGCATTTTATTTGACATTAATCACCAATAGGACAAAACAAACATTTCGGCTCAAGGCCTCCTTCAATGTGTTGAACAATTCAATCCCTCCACTCACTTTTAGTTTTTAAGTCATTAATTATTATATATATATATATATATATATATATATATATATATATAATTTTTTTTTTTTTTAATGCACAGCTTCATTACTCCAGTTTTCAGTGTCACATGATCCTGATATGCTGATTTGCTGCTCAAAAAACATTTCTGATTATTATCAGCTGTGCTGCTGAAAACTTTGTTGGAAATCGTTATATGTTTTAGTTTTCAGGATTCTTTGATGAACTCTTTTGATGAACGTTGATGAAGTTCAAAAGAACAGCATTTATCTGAAATAGAAATCTTTTGTAACATTATAAGTGTCTTTACTGTCACTTTTGATCTATTGAATGCATTCTTGCAGAATAAAAGTATTAATATAAATTAGTATTAATAAAAAAAAAAAAAAACTGATCCCCTACTTTTGAACAGTAGTGTTTTTACATATGATTAAAACAATCAAAAATCAACAATAAAAAATTCTCCCTCTCTCTATACACACACACACACACACACACACAGTATATGTAACTCTACATAGCACCTCAAATTATTATCAATAATAATACATTTAATCACTTACTCTTTTGGTTTTATTGCCAATGTCTTCCTCTATCATTATGTCTGGAATTCCATCTTTGTCAAAATGCCCAAATGTTGGCACACTAGAAAAACACAGAGACATAAATCAATGTAATGCACAAACAGCTTCCACTGGTTTGGGATCAGTGTTTTTATGGCACCTGAGCAGGGTGCTGGTGTTGGTGGTCCATGCCATTTTCAGTTTGTCTGTGTGCAGCAGTGACACGCTGGAGTCCGTCTGGACCAGCAATGATGGAGAACTACTGCCAGGAAAAACCATCACACGCTTCAGAGAATCAGACCTGCGGTGAAGCGATCAGAAGAAATCAATAATATCATGATAATGGAAAATGACAAAGAAAGAAAGTGGATACGGTTTAACCCCCAATGCGTATTACTGATAGAGGGAGATCAATCCAGAGTTTTTGTCAGATTTTTTCTTCCAGCTTTTCTCTTCCTTCAGCGCAGACTCCAGACCGGCCAGCTCTGCCAGATGTTGCAAACTGACCGCACAGAGCCCAGATTCTGTGGAGAGAGAGAGAAACAGTTGAGTTCAGAGATCTAAAGGAGAAACAATAGAGAAGAGATGCTAAAATCTGCTACACACTTGTGAGTAACAGCAGGTATGGAGCGCCACTGGCCGTTTTGAACTGCTGGTGACCAAACACCCCGTTCCAATCAACATCCACCTTCGAGCCGATCTGATCACCTGACTTTCCTGAGAAAAACACCAGCTCGCTCTAAAAGAGGAAACGGATCACAATGAACGTTATCACAAAGTCTTCCGCACAGGTGTTATTGAGTGAGAGTGTGTGTGTGTGTGTGTCGTACCGGTATGGGTGTGAATGATGGCGCTTCAGGATTATATGAAAGTATGGCAAAGTCCTCTGCTTTATCAGCGTTCAGATCCTGAATGCTGATGAGCGGCAGATTTCCTTTCAGCACAGCAGAACGCGACTGCTGCCACCTGATCTCACCTGATGGAACAAAACATCAAAACGTTTCTGAATGCACTGTTGATTTGGACCGCATGTACCATGATACTGGATTATTAACATATCCATACATTACTGTTCAAGAGTTTGGGAACATTGTGGGGTTTTTTTTTTTTTTTTAAGAAAAAAAAAACTTTATTCAGCAAAGCTGCATTAATCTGATCAAAAGTGAAAGTAAAGACATTTATAATGTTACAAAAGATTTCTCTAACATTTAAAAATAAGGTTTCATTTATTAACATTAGTTAACATGAGCTAATAATGGACAATACTTTTATACATTTATTAATCTTTATAAATCATTTATTAAGCTTTTCTTGAAAAACTAACACTAGCTTTCTTTTTTCTATTCTATCTACTTCTCTTTAAAAAAAAAAAACTTGCTACGTGTTCTGCGTTAGGCTAACTGAGACTTGTCATAGCACTCGCATGTTGTTGCTCTTTTGATTGCTTCTAGTGTCCTCATTTGTAAGTCGCTTTGGATAAAAGTGTCTGCTAAATGACTAAATGTAATGTAATTATCATTTTAAAATATATTCACATAGAAAACAGCTATTTTAAATTGTAATAATATTTCTTTTTTTCTGTTTTTACTGTATTTTTAATCAAATAAATGCAGTCTTTATAAGCATTACATCTTTCAAAAACTTACTCAATGTAATCTTTTGAACAGGAGTGTATACCATACTATTTACATAGTACTGTTTCAAACACATGCCACTTTTTTCTTAACGATGTTCATATCTGTGTGTAATTAAATCCTCTACCTGTCTTTATATCGATAGCTGTGAGATTGTCTGCATGAGCAACCAGACATCCTGTTCCTTGTCTTCCGAGGCCCTTTACGCCACACTCCACCCAATCAAATTCAGCAGCTAGAGGTCGTTCCCAAAGCGTTTTCCCATCAGTACCATCAACAGCCGTTAAAACCAGACATGGGATTGATAAATCTGAAAAATAAACGGGCAGCATAAACGGGTCTGATCCTCACACATAACTATCTGATCGCTGCAGAAGTTTTGAAAACTAATGCACAAGCCATGCAAACTTCTTTTAAGATACTTTTGTGGTGTTTTGTTTTTTTATTGAATAGATTTGTCTCTAAAACAACAGCAAGCGTGTTAGTACATGTGTGTTTTTAGGCTTACCTTCACTCAAACATGTGTTGCGGCTGGCTTCAGAGTCCTTGTAGATGAACAACACATCCAAGACTTTGTCTTCATTTGTATGCTCAAGAGCCAGGAAATCATACGTGGCTACAGGAGATAAATACTGTCAGTATCAGATCAGAATGCATGAATGTAACTACTGTATTTTGCACATTGCTCACCTGCATCAGGTAACGTGCAGTTCCAGGTGGAAAAGTATTGCGGCCGTACAGGGCAGGGAAGGATGAATGAAAAGGCGAAGACCACCACCAGGCACAGAAAGAGAGAGAGGAGGAATACAGCCGTGCGCCACCCCGTCAGGTGTGAGAAGCTCAGCTTTTCTGTGCAGCTTTTCTTCTTAGACACGCCCCCTTCTGCCTCATCTCCCTTCAGAGGCTCCGCCTCAAAACCACTCCCTGATGCATCTGCCATCACAAACCAGCAGAACTCCACACCACTGCAACACAGAAGCAGGTGAGGCATAATGATTATCAAAAAATGTATTTTATAGTTTGAGGAAAATACATGAAACTAGCACAGTTAGAAAACTGACCGTCTGGGTCAATCAATCAATCATATGTTATGCAAAATATTTGGGTTGTATTACAAATTACGGTTTAATAATTTTACATATTTGATATAGTTCTAAAGCATCTAAATGATCAAAACGGAATTGGGAGATACAGATTGACAACTGATATTCATTTTATGTAAGTATCTACTGTGCTGTTATGAAGATTACAACTGATCAGAATTTCATCTTACTTTCTGGCCATATAAATATCAGCACCTGTATTAAATAGCATATTTTTCCTCTTTGAGTATGAGCTCCATATTATCATTATCTCTACATGAGCCATAAAAGCTTGATGTATCATATGTGATACTTAACAAAAACACATACGTATGTAACAATAATTGACAGGTTTTAATAACCATAATAAGTTTACCCAGGGTTACACATATGCAAACTTTCTTTATAGATTTAAAAATATATATTTTGTTCAAAGGTTTAATAAACTGTTCCATTAAAAAATATATATATATATTTTTTTTTCTGACTATCAGGCTTTACTGGATGAATCCAAATATGTGCTTTTTTTAATGCAATTTTAATGCTTCAGATAATTGTCTACAAGTTTACTTAAGCCCAAAATAAGCAAATGTTATTTTAAAAATCATAATAATATCATGTCTTTTTATTCTTCAAATATTGAGCAAAAACAACAATGAAACTATACTTCATGCAGATAAAATTGGAAATTCTGGTCACAAAATGCCCAAAATTTGCTTCAAGTCTCATTTATTTCCAAGTCATGAGTCCAAACATGCAAAAGAACCGAAATAATCGACTCAGAGTAGGGGTGTGCGATATGACGATTTTAGATCGTGGACAATAAAAATGTTTCCACGATCTGCTTTTGAAGAAATATTGTAGTATCGTGCTACAGCACACATTCTGTCAGCTGCAGTTCTGACGCCTCCGTCTCTATATACCGTACAACACGACATATATAACAGAGTTACACTCACGGGACACTGCACTTATTCACAATCACAAAAGTACATTATTTGTGTGCTTTAAAGCCTTGCCGGTTAAACTAAAAAGCCTGTCTAACAGTGCTTGATTACTCAACTAAGTTATCTTTTGAGCCAATACTGTCAAAACACACAAGGTTTACATACAGACTCAGTTGGTTATCTCTAAAATTAAAGCAAACAGCTGAGAGAAACAGATGCATGCCTGTATATTAGATGCGTGCAGGTCTAGGACAGAACTAAACATGCAGCCGTCATTAAAGGGATAGTTCACCTAAAAATGTAATTTCTGTCATTATTTACTCACTCACATGCTGTCCCAAACCTATATTAATTTCTTTCTAGTGCTGAACACAAAAGAAGATATTTTGAAGAACGCGGTTAACCAAACAGTTGCTGGTCCACACTGACTTTGATAGTAGGAAAAAAAATACTATGTAAGTCACTGTGGACCAGCAACTGTTTGGTTTTCCACCTTCTTTAAAATAGCTTATATGTTCAGCAGAAGAAAGAAACTCATTCAGGTTTAAAACTAATTTTGAGTGAGTAAATGATGGTATAAATCAGACAGATGACAGAATATTTATTATTTAATGTTAAAACAACAAAACACAAAGAAAAAAATGATTCCTATTAAAGCAACTGTATTAATCTATATAGAGATTTGTTATGTTTGTTCATTCAATTTCTTGAATGCTCCTGCTAAGTATGAATATTGTACCTGAAAATAAAGCACTGTTTATTTTATTTGTATATTTTTAATGTAAATAATGTAAATTTTATCTTCGCCCACTTTGGCCTAAATATCCACCATTCTTTTTTTATATTTTATTACCTTTGTCTTTATAATAGGGAAATTATTTTGGCTGTACTGTGCAGACAAAATAGTAAAACCAACATGACAAAGAATCATGATAAAATCGTGAAATTTATAAAAAAAAATCGTGATATGATATTTTTGCCATATCGCCCACCCCTAACTCAGAGTAAACTACATGATTCATCACCATACTTGAGGAAACAAGGTTTCTAATTCTTCTAGCCCTACCTGAATTCAGCCCTGTTTGCTCCGTGATCGTATCCCTCAGAATATCACAATCTGCTGCATCCAGTGGACTACTCAACAAATCCTGCTTCTGTTCCCATCCAGAGTGTTCTGCATCAGACAGGAGCTGTTATTAAACATCCAAACAAAACACCTGCCATGACAGTAGAGCTAGAAGAGCCCGGGGCCAAACAAACACCTCCATTCTGGAAACTGACAACAACAATTAACCACAGCAGCACACCAGACCACACACAAATACACTAGAAACAACACAAACATGCCTATATGATGATTTTTAAAGTATAAAATTCATCCTAAGCCTGTTGCATGGCATTAAATAACACCCAGAGTTGAACTAAAGTAAGCTTATATAAGAAACAACTCAATATTTTCACATTCATTAGCTAAAATACAAAGTTGTGTCGCGCATAAACAGAAATCAAGATCATGTTTTGTAGAAGAATTGATAGGTTTGTCTTAAGTATAAGTTAAAATGACCTCAGTTAGCTTATCTATAACTTTCAACTAAAAAGCCTCACTTGTTGACCAAACAGAAACCAAGTAAATGAATGAAACAGCGATTGTTTTGGTAAAACACTGATCAAAACAAACCTGGTGAATGACAGACAGATCCTTATTGAGCACGTTTGACAACGACACTTCCGCCTACGGCAACTAGACTAGGACCAAAAAGCGATTTTATTACAAAATGTAAAACCCTCTGAGAAAAAACGCGTTTTACTAATTTTACGTATAGCACTGAAATGTAAGTATTGTCTTCTAAAAATATTGCTAAAAACAAAAATAACTGTATTAAAATAAATTATTTAAACGATTCTTTAAAATGAATCGTAACTGCTAAATTTAATATTACTGTTACAGGTTTTCATATACATTTGAGTTTCTTAATTATTATTATTATTATTATTTCATAAAAATGTAATAATAATAATAATATAGTAAAATATATTATAGAAACGATTAGTTAAAATGAATCTTTGTAACTGCTAAATTGAATATTATTGATGTTAGTAAGTATGTTACAGGTTTAATTAATAATAATAATAATAATATAGTCAAATATCCCCTGGTTTCACAGATTAAAATGTAAGTCTGAGCTGTTTCCACTGAAAGAAACTTGCACTGATTGATCTTAAAATATATCAGTGCCTCTGTTTTGACTCAAGATGCACACCAGTAATGTTTTTTCTAAGGCACGTTTATAAAAATTACTTAAATGTCCTAATTGAACTATTGCCTAGTCCTGGCTTAGTCTACTCTAAACCCTGTCTGTTAAACCAGGGGCCACTCATTTTAGTCCTGAGTGTGTCAACATTCTAAGAATAAGAGTGATTCATAAAGGTTGCTAAGTGTTAAGACTAGGTCTCAACCTAAATTATTTAAGAGAGCTGGAGAGGTCTTCTAACCTAGTTAGGAGTAACAAGATGGTAGCAAAGAGGAGGAGACAAACACTTTATATGATAATGTGGATTTATATGATAATATGGAGTTGATAAAACAATATAATCTTGATTGTCAAGATTGTAACTGACAAAGTAAGAAATTTAATAACCTCTTCCACTCAACAAGCCAGTGCCCTAACTGCAGAAATTATAGAAGTAATTACATTTTTTGGCTGGAAAATTGGAAAAATGCAGCAATGCACCGGTGATGACAGGGTCTTACATATTGTGGCACTAACTCCACCAAACACAACAGTGGTCAAAAGTGATGTGTGGATTTTTTTTAAATGTTTTTATTTATTTTTTTATGACCCCACATTTCACTTAAAATACAAAGGACAAAAAACACTGACCAGTGTTGCCAACTGCTTTCAATTGAAAGTAGCTAAAACTGGTCACTTAATGTTGCTAGATGACCTCATAATATGGGATGATATTAGACTCAAAATGATTAATAGATGCACGCACAATTATCCATGTACTGCATACATTTTTATGCATGTATCTTACTAACCACGAACAAATGTATTTCAATTTGAGTCTGTGGAATTCGCGATTAAATGTTTATGCAGTGATTTTAACAAATACACACATGTTTGTGTATAAAAATGTTGTGATCTGCATTAATATATCATAAATTGCTCATACAAAAAGGAATCCGTGTATTTGTGGATCAGGTGACACACGTGCATGTATTGACATCTTGTTTGCATTAATCTTGTTCGGTTCATTTGGATTTTGAGACTTCATTTTCGCAGTTTGCAGTATTTCACGACGCCCACACACACAACTACCAATGCACAAAGCCCAGTGCAATTCATTAACGTGTACACGATTTGAAAAATTCGCAAATGTGCATCACTACACTGAAACAAATGCTTTTCAGCCAGTGTCTGCAGAGTTAAGAATTACATCAATGTGCAGCATTTTGTACAAATAGAGACTTATTTTTTAATACAAATGTTACAGTTTGTATTAAACTATCATAATTTGTGCATGCAGCGATTAAAATGTGCATTTGTGGATCAGGCGACGCACGTGCATTCATTCACATCTCTTCTGAGTCGATTCTATTTGATTCATTTAATTTTGAGACTTGCATTCCGCCCGTTTAGCCTTGCCCAATCCACACACACACAGCTCGCGATCCACACGCAGCTGAGCCTAAGAACATCAGTGACCACTAGATGGCACTAGCCCCAGTCACCTGTGCTCATTCCATTGTGTACGCTTTTATGAATGTTACATTGTGTTTTCTTTGTTTCTTTTTGGTTTGGCTATTCTACTCTGCCCGTAGAAATATAATAAAAATGTTTTATTGAACTTGTTCTAATTTAACTAGTCTTAGGACACAGAATAGCTCATATTAATTTAGCCAAACAAGAACGTCCTGATGGTACCTTTGTGTTTTTTTTTTTTCTGTAATTCAGCGGCACGTTGTCAGTTATTCCTTCCTTGTATTATTATTATTATTATTATCATTAAAGGGCTATTATAGTTGCTCATTTAAGCCATTAGTAATTGCACGTTTATATTCAATGAATTAAACTATTACATTAACTTAAACTGTACTATATTAAAACAATGAGCCTTTTATAGGCTATTAGCATAAAGCCTGCTGGCTAATGGAATGACAATGAATGTTTGGGGATTTTATTTAGGCCTACTTATTACTAAACTGTTTTCTGAGTCAGTATTGTCTACAAAAAATATTTTTTATAAGTAACCTATAAATATCGTCTAATTACTATTTACACTTATTGCAAATATCTGCTACTTTTACAGCATGTATAGAATGGCTATTTTCA
This sequence comes from Barbus barbus, assembly GCF_936440315.1. NCBI lineage: Eukaryota > Metazoa > Chordata > Actinopteri > Cypriniformes > Cyprinidae > Barbus > Barbus barbus. The sequence goes on along the minus strand of NC_136722.1, from coordinate 23,510,260 downwards.
CTTAGTGTAAACAGCAATTCTCTAAAAATGCTACTGTTGTTACTTACTGGGGCTAGTGCCATCTAGTGGTCACTGATGTTCTTAGGCTCAGCTGCGTGTGGATCGCGAGCTGTGTGTGTGTGGATTGGGCAAGGCTAAACGGGCGGAATGCAAGTCTCAAAATTAAATGAATCAAATAGAATCGACTCAGAAGAGATGTGAATGAATGCACGTGCGTCGTCTGATCCACAAATGCACATTTTAATCGCTGCATGCACAAATTATGATAGTTTAATACAAACTATAACATTTGTATTAAAAATGCAGACACTGGCTGAAAAGCATTTGTTTAAGTGTAGTGACGCACATTTGAGAATTTTTAAAATCGTGTACACGTTAATGAATTGCACTGGGCTTTGTGCATTGGTAGTTGTGTGTGTGGGCGTCGTGAAATACTGCAAACTGCGAAAATGAAGTCTCAAAATCCAAATGAACCGAACAAGATTAATGCAAACAAGATGTCAATAAATGCACGTGTGTCACCTGATTCACATATGCACGGATTCCTTTTTGTATGAGCAATTTATGACATATTAATGCAGATCACAACATTTTTATGCTCAAACATGTCTGTATTTGTTAAAATCGCTGCACAATCATTTAATCCTGAATTCCACAGACTCAAATTGAAAGACATTTGTTCGTGGTTAGTAAGATACATGCATAAAATCTATGCAGTACATGGATAATTGTGCGTGCATCTATTAATCATTTTGAGTCTAATATCATCCCATATCATAAAGGTGAGTTCACTGATCTATATTTATATTTATTTAGATCGGTGAACTCACTTTTATGACGTCATGGGAGAGTCTCGGAATGTAGACAAGGTTTGTGCAAGAAATTGGTTTTGTTGCTATAGGCTTTTGAAAAAAAGTCTCTAAAGGGGTGAGGAAGTCACTAAATGCAGCATTGGCACATTGACTACAACATAAGTTATTTACATTTCATTGGTCCTCTTGTTTTTGCATGTGTTCATAATTTCTTTGTATGACAGCATGGCCAAAAATTATGACCGCACAATTTGGCATGTTTCATTGCATAATTATCACAAATAAAACAACTGACTCTAAGCAACTATGCAATATGCTTACAAAATCTTGCACATGTTTTTTGAAGATGTCAAATTTCCTAGGCCGGACATTACCTTGGCCACTACTATATGGCAGTTTATTGACCTTCCAACTGATATTGAAAAAACAAGCCACTTTTATGAAGATTGTGGGCTTTCCTGGAGTTGTTTGAGCCATTGATGAAACTCCTGTTCACATCATTGCTCCAACTGTAAACGAGCAGACATACCAATAGAAAACAAAGCATCAGTAATAATTTGTGATAATTTTGCACAATGCAAAGCATTAAAAAATGCATTTATATATTAAAATATTTCAGAGTCTTAATGAAATGATTTTATTGTAGTTACAGCATGAGCTTATATTATTTTTTTGCTTTCATTTAAATGTTTAGTATTGAAATGTTGTATGCATTTGTCAATTTTATTTAATTTCTTTATTTTCTTAAATGTGTGTATATAGTATTTACAGAGTGTTAACTTTTAGTTTTAGTTACGTTTTCTTATTTGTAAGTCGCTTTGGATAAAAGCGTCTGCTAAATGACTAAAAGCAAAAGTAAAGTAAATGATTGGTGTTGTACTGCTGTGACTTTACATGAGCATGAGCAGGCTCACTATTGGCTGATTCAGAGGTTGAGGTCAGCTATTTTGTGTTGACATCATTGTAGTCCTTAGTTCACTACTCAGTCAACACTTAAGAATCAGTCTTAGAGACTTAGACTTTACTGAAAGTTGCTTTTAGCTACTTTATAAAAGTCTCCTACTCTTAGAAAAGTCCTTAAGATTTTTTTGACACTTAAGTCAAAGCTTAAGACTATTCTTAAGAGCATTTTTATACATATGGGCCCAGGCCTATATTATATAAACAATTAGTTAAAGTGAATCTTTGTAACTGCTAATGTTAATAAGTATGTTACAGGTTTTGTTATACATTTTGGTTTCTTAATAATAATAATTATTATTTATTTCATAAAACAAAGAATACAAAAAAAAAAAAGTTTAATAAAAATATGTAATAAAATACACTGCCTCTTTAAGATTGCGTGGCGCGCTCTGATTGGCCGCTCGCTCATTTGAGTTCGTTTGCTCTCTCGCGCTGGAGAGAGCGACGGCGGCCACAGACACTGGAGCGAAGCGGTTCGCAGATGATTAAAACTTTAATTTTTAGGGTAAAATCACCATCACCCTTGTGAAGCGAGCGAGTTAATCGAGCCAGGATGTCGGCCCAGGCTCAGATGAGAGCTTTGCTGGATCAGCTGATGGGAACGTCGAGGGATGGTGAGTGTTAGCCGCGTGCTAGCGGCTCTGAGAGGATTTCTGAAGGCCGCGCGCTCAGATTAACCCAAACAAGAATATAATGAGCCAGACAAATATTAAAATCAATGTCTTAAGATATATATCAGAGTCTTAAGATTAGCTAAATGCAACAGCATTGCCTCTTGAAACGCTTCAGTTTAATGTTTGTGTCCATGAAGGGGAGTAATGACGTCACGGCTCCGTATGCTAGGCTAATGCAGGACCTTTTATCAGAAAAAACGATTTAGTTTATTAATTAGGTCATTCTTAACAGAAAGAACTGATATAGTTAATTACATTGTTTTTTTAATAAATTGAGAAATTAGGCTTACATTTTTAGAAGAATTAAGAATTGGAAATATACAGACGTCCCATTGTGCCAGTAACGTTATATGCAGCCCATATGTAATTTGTAAAGCTACTAAAAATAGTAGTGTTATCATTATTAGTAATATTAGTGATATATCAATATGATGTCAATTAATTAGCTGATGTTTTGCATTTTCGACAGCCTTATTACAGTGAATATGTATGTGGGCATCTTTAGTAAATTGTGAAAATTCAAATATGTATGTTGTTAACTGTATAAAATATATTTAAAAATGTAAATTTATATATAAAGCATCTTCAGCCTCCTCTCTAGTTGTCAGCTATTAATAATGGGATTTTTTTTATATGGAAAGCTATTTCCCCAAAAATTGATGCAAGCATTAAATCTGAAGGAGCATTGCCTAGAGAAAATATGATTTTTAGATTTTGTGATATAATTTTGATCAGGATTTTGCTTAAGATGAGTAAACAACAGAAGGGACTTGAGCAGATGCACTTGAATTTGTTAAATTGAGTTTTACTGGCTGTAAGAGATCTCACCCTCCGTGTGAATGAAGCGACTGTCTGTGTGAATGCTGAGATGAATTCATATGCTTCCCGTACATTTGTTTCATACAGACTGAACAATTGTGGCCCCTTTATTCTATTCATTAAGGTTCAGTGTATGTTTGCCAGCCTACATCTGCAAGGGAGTTGCAGAAAAGCCTCATGTTCATCGAGCCGTGAGTCACCAATGCTTTTTAAAGCTGTTATGAATATGAAAAAACAATACTGTTTGCTTTCCAGCAGTAACTGTGTTACACATCACGCTAATTGGTAACGTAAGAGTGAGCAGAGAGGATACGAAGCTTCTGCCCAGGCGGATGTAGTTCACTGATGCTCTGCCTGAGCAGTTTTCCTCAAATCTAACTTAAAAAAAAGGAAAGAGAACTCAAATTCCTCCGCCGACGTCTTCACCTTTATTGTTCTGTATCATTCCCAACTTCCTCATTACAGGTTTGGGCAAGAAAAGCTTTTCCCTTTAAACTTTTAGAGGCTGGGACCGCAGGAGGGGTTCTGAATGGGAGAGACCTCGCAGTGTGTATCAATTAACCTTTCACTTTAGTTTTCAATGTCTTATTTCAACTTGGTCAACTTTGCTTTAATATGCACATTAGATTATGCAGCATTTCTATATGTACTCATGAGGGACAGTGCTATTAATGAGTACGAGATGGCTCTCTGAAACATGCATCCCTCTCTGATCTGCTATCCCATACACCTTTGCACTCAATTGGCAGCTATAAAACCATAGATGCATCATGCAAACTAGGGCTGGGTGATATAAAACATTTAGTGTGTGTGTGTGGTGTTTTTTTTTCTGGCTTTATAATGTTTTGCAACATCTTGATTAGCAGTACAGTAATTTTAATGCTTATATTTTAACCATTCAACTTCTGATGTTTCTGATTTAAACTTAATTTGCTTCAATTTCATGTTAATTTTCATGTATTGATTTTGTAATAAAATGTTATGCTATGCTTGTTATATTGGTGCATATAAATTAAATATCTTGTGATTTTAATTTTTAAAGAATAGTTTATAACTAGATTATATCTTAACTTTAGCTATATCACCCAGTCCTAATGCCCACTATTGAACACATCAGTCCATTTATATGGTGGCTGTACAGAATAAATAACTAATAATAACAGGGACTGCTAGCCTCTTGGTTTGGTCCGTGATCAGATGCTACCTCTTTATTTTTAGACATTCACATTAAGGAGCCAGTTAAAGAAAGCGGCCTTGGGTCAGTGGAAGTTAAATATCTCCAATCTACATGGATGAAAAGCCTTTACTTTCCTGTGTAAAACTGACACTGTCAAACACGCGCTCAGTATATATCAGAACTCATAATTTCACCGCAGTGACAGGCAGGTGTGTGACCCTTGGCCGCAAGTTAGCAGTGTGTAGCAGACGCAGTGTGTGTGTGTGAGGCACATGCGAGTGTGTGTGTAGTCTCATTCAATGTCTGTTATATGCTGTGTCCTTACAGGAGATGAGTCGAGACAGCGGGTTAAATTCACAGATGAGCGCGTCTGCAAATCGCACCTGCTCAACTGCTGCCCGCATGATATCCTCTCTGGGACGGTGAGGGAAAACATATTACAACAGTCGATGATGAGTGTTTGTGCAGCATATTGATGAAGTCTTTGTCTCTGCTGTGTGTTTGTAGCGCATGGACCTTGGCGAATGCTCTAAGATCCATGACCTGGCGCTGAGAGCAGACTATGAGATTGCGTCTAAAGAGAGAGACCTGTTCTTCGAACTGGATGTAAGTAATTCGGTATTGAGTTGAGCTCATCTGCTAGTGTTTTCAATGAATTTGCAGCAACGGCTTTTTAAATTCTGATGCTGAATCTGTGTTGTGCAGGCGGTGGATCACCTGGAGTCGTTTATTGCTGACTGTGACCGCAGGACTGAGTTGGCCAAGAAGCGTCTCGCTGAGACACAGGAAGAGATCAGCGCTGAGGTGGCCGCAAAGGTATGAAGTGTGGAAAAATTTAAAGTAACTTTTAATTTAAAAGTTTTTGCTACTATGAAATCCCTGGTTATTATAACCCTGGATGTTAAAAACACAGTTTAACAAAAGTCAATAAATGTGTGAATTTTTTTTATAAGTCTTAAGTGTAATCATTGTAAATATTTATTGATCTTAGTACTGACCAGATCAATCATTATTATGATTTTTGGTATAATCAAGCCTTTCTTCACTTTTCTCAAGTCAGTTTATGAATAATTTGATCTTTTGTGTGCAAATAAAAGGAGAAAATTGAGTAAGATGAGATGTTGTGTATTCAAGTCCCTAGATTATCTAAAGCACTCATGGAGTTGGGATCGGTCTCATTTACTGTATGTTTGGTTGGCAGGCAGAAAAGGTTCACGAGTTGAACGAGGAGATCGGGAAGCTGCTGGCGAAGGCTGAACAGCTCGGCGCTGAGGGGAATGTGGATGAAGCCCAGACAGTTCTACAGGAGGTTGAGAGAGTCCGAACTAAGAAGAAGGATGCAGAGGTTCGTCAGCATACTATATTATTTATTTGCAAGCTGTCACATTTAACTGATTCAAAATGTGATGTTACCCTTTTAAATTTTTTACAATCTTATCTCTCTCTTACTCTAGTGTGAGTTTGTAGTGTTTTCTGGATGTTTTTCTTACATGGCAATAAAAATAACTACTACTAGCATCATCATTTGCTCTGTTTTATTTACAGGAAGAGTACAGAAACTCTATGCCCGCCTCCAGTTTCCAGCAGCAGAAGTTGCGTGTCTGTGAGGTTTGCTCTGCCTATCTTGGTCTCCATGACAATGACCGGCGTCTCGCTGACCACTTTGGCGGCAAACTGCATCTGGGCTTCATCCAGATCAGAGAGAAGCTGGAACAGCTGAAGGTAACGGGTCGGCCCGAATCAGGTGCATGGCAGGGGGTCATTGGTTTCGAATAGTAAGTGACATTGCAGGATTTTTTTCTCTACAGAAAACTGTGCAGGACAAACAGGAGAGACGGAACCAGGAGCGACTGAAGAGGAGGGAAGAGCGGGAGAGAGAGGAGAGAATGAAAAAAGAGTGAGAATATTTTAAACACTTCATGTGACCTGGTGCATTTCTAAGATTCCTAATTTTTGTGAAAAATACTGTAAAATTGTGCCTATTTATTTTTATTCATTGTTTTTTTGTGTGTTTGTTAAAATATATTTAAAATTCAATGACATTAGTTTTGAGAATATTTTATGCACATTTTCATACGATCTTGTGCATTTCTTAGATGCTACATTTTTGTAAAATATGCTGTAAAAAAAGTCTGGTTTGCTAATTTATTTCTATACTATTTAAATTATATAATTTATTAATATTTATCATTAATAATTAAATGTGTACTTTTTATCTATTTGTTGTTTTTTGTTTTTCAGTTTTTAAAGTTCAAGGAAACCCACTGTTAAAAAGACAAATGCGTTTATTAAATCTTTAAATAAATACATGAAGTTTCCAAAGTCAGTGAGTAATCAGTTTAAATAATAGTGATTGCAATGTTGACCAAAATAATCGTTATTCTTGTCTGGTTTTCCCTGTAGGACTAAGTCACGCAGCCGAGAACGTAAGAGGTCCGTTGCTCATTCAGCATTTATTTTCATGTCTGTTATGTCAGTTATTACAACAAACATGCAAATCAAGGTCTGCGATTAAGTCAAAGAACATTGTGCATTGGCCACAAGTACATTGTGCTATGTAAGAATATGAAATGCTTTCGACAGTGATGGAAATGTCAAGGACTTTGAGGGAATTAATAAAATCTTTCTGTACTCTGTTCTATAGTAGATTTTTCTAGGCTCTGCTCTAAAATATTTATTTGGCTATAAACTGCTTTTGGATTTAAATGTTAAAATTTTACTCAAAGCCATAGCAATGGCAGATTTGTTAGCAAATTGTTCTTTTGGATGTGTTGAAGTAGTTTGCATATTAATCAGAATGATTCATTATCAAATCAGCCTAAATCAAAAAATCCATATGACTAAAAAGATAATAGAAAGTAGGCTTTTAATGTAGCATTGGACATTTCTTTTTCCCTTTTGTTGTGTTTCTAGGTCTCGCGAGCACGATCGAGAGCGCAGACGCCGACGTTCCCGCTCTGCATCGCGAGAGAAGCGCCGTTCCCGTTCTCGCTCCAAAGAGCGCGACAGACGCCGGCGGCACCGATCTCGATCCAGATCCCGCTCGCACCAAAGCCGAGAACACTCACACAAGTAATAACAATTAATCCTCTTCCTCTCTCGTTCATATGGTATATATTATATATTAACTATATATTATAGTTTCTGAAATTTTTTGCAGTTTTTTTTTTTAAAGGAAAAATGTTCTTAAATGCATCAAGTATGATTTTCACCATCAAAATAGGCAAGAATGGCATTTAAAAGCAAACTAATCCTCCAGATCTTGTAGTTACGGTTAACTGATTGTGTCTAGGTCTTCACGGGATCGTGATCGTGAGAGGGACAGTAAGCGCAGTTCATCTGAGCGGAGATCAGACGGGCTGAACGGGAGGACAGAGTCTCGCCGTCACGGTGACAGAGAGGCCGGAGAGATCTGAATCATCTCACTCTACCATAACAAACACACAGTGCGCACTGATACATATAACCACTTTTTTATTTATCATGTTTGCTTCGTCTGTAGTAAACTGCCCACGCCTTGTTTCATGACAGTCTTTGTAGTCTTTAATATCTCAGTCCAGTGAGACTTAAACCTGTCGGATTCACTGTCAAATGTTAAAATGACAAAAGTGTGTGGAGATTTTTTTTTATTTTAGTTGTTTCTTTTCTCAAAAGTATGTACTGCCACTTTTTTTGCCCCTCCATAATGTTATTTTTTGGGATTGGGATTTTATTTTGTACTGTTTGTCCTGAGTGGATGTGTCCATGTTTTGCTGAAGGCTGTTCTGAGGTCAGTTCAAACGCCCTTTCTTTAAATATAGGTGCAGTATTTCCCCATAGAGACAGAAAGAGACTCTCTTTGTATCACTAGCAGAGGCGTAGGAGTTTAATCAATCTAAACGAGTGAATCCGTCATGGCATATGGTTTCAGATTTACTACGTACATGAACTTTTATAAGGCTGTTTTGATTTCATGTTGTCCTTATCAACGTGCATTAAATGGTTTTATGACTTAAAATGGTGTTTGTCGTTAATGTGGGAACTTACACATATTCAGTTTATCAGTTGAAAAAGTCATTTTAACAGCTTGGTCCCTTTTTACCAAATAATTAAGCCAAGTGTTTGTGTTTTTAATATTAAATGTATTTATTCCATTAGCCTGTAAGTTTGATATGCAATAAACATTTAGAAAATTTTCTGCCGTAGTTACAGTTAAGTGGGTTAAGGCTAGATGGTAAACAGATTCGTCTACTGGGCATGAGTACATTAATATAGCCAAATTTTTGCTGCACTATACAATAATAATGACTGTTTTTGAACTTTTGTAAGGGGAGCTTTAGGTGTAGAAAATGAAATAGAGAATATTGATTTTTTTTTTTGCTAAAATTAATTGAATACACAATAGGCATATGACGTATTTAAAAATATTACTCTTTCGTATTAGAATACAGTAGATTAAATTGATCTAACATGTCTATCAATATTTTTTTCCAGTTCATGCCAGGGATTCATATCACTGTACTACCCTGAATTGTTTTTAATTCACAATCAAAGGCAAATCTATAAGTTCGTGTACATTAATATGAATTAAAACAATATATAACAAATCATTTTTATTATCACCACAAGTGTCCTGCTTGAGTACGTCGCCGACAGATGGCGTCATTACGCTGGCAATCGTCACCTCCGGCAACGTCACCGTGACGGCACAATCAAAACACCCGAAACATGATGCTAGCGTCTCGCACCCGCGAGTAAAATGTCGTGTTTTTAGCGATCGCCGATGAAATCGTCGGAGATTTTTCATCTTAATGTCATGATCGTGGCGGACTATGAGTTTGGCAGCGTTTCAATCGGAATAAGGGATCAAAAAGTGATCATAAAAGCACCAGTGTCGCGACCGGTTTGCTAACGACAGGCGTCAGTCCAGCAGTCAAACCCGGTACACCAGAAATTATCCACATTTTACTCTTAAAATATGAAGTGTAAAGTCAAATGGGCTTCATTGAACTGATTAAAGCGCCTGTAGACGTACCGAGTACAGACGTGTCAGTCACATGTCATTCTATAGAGAGTTTCTCCTCTAATCACCATATGTTTAGATTTAAGAATTATTTTTGACTCGATTATGTTGATTCAATCTCGGGTTTAGTCAAATAACATGAGTTTTATGTTCACTGTGCTGCTGGAGGAGTTTGAGTCATCTGCCACAGCTGTCAGGGGCTGATCAGAGTCCAGATGTGTGTGTTATGTAGTATATATATGAGTGTGTAGTGTGTGTTATTGTAGTCCTGATCTGTAATGTGTTTTATTGAGTGTAAACTGTGTTTCTGAAGTTGATGTGTGTGTTGTGTTGTGTCCCTGCAGTGAGAGAGGTTTGCTCCAGGCAGGTATCTGGGTTCCCGGGACAGGCCGGTGCTCACCGAAGAGACGGGGAACAGGATTGGTAAGCAGGGGGGAGCGGCCACCGCAGAGCCTCTGGAGAAGATGGCAGGCAGCCCCGAGAAAAGCTCCTCCGCTCTGGAGCTCAAGGAACAGGGCAACCGTCTGTTCCTCAGCCGCAAGTACCAGGAGGCCGTCACCTGCTACAGCAAAGCCATTGTGAGTGGAGACCCAGTTTGTCTGTTTACAGGAAATTTATACGCACATCTGAGAGACAAAATAATCTTACTGACACCAAACGTTTGAAATATGTGACCCTGGAGCACAAAACCAGTCTTAAGTAGCACGGGTATATTTGTAGCAATAGCCAACAATACATTTTATGGGTCAGAATGATCTGTTTTTCTTTTATGCCAAAAATCATCAGGATATTAAGTAAAGATCATGTTCCATGAAGTTATTTAGTAAATTTCCTACATAATTTTTGATCAGTAATATACATTGCTAAGAACTTAATTTGGACAACTTTAAAGGCGATTTTCTCAATATTTAAATTTTTAATTTTTTTGTGTACTCTCAGATTCCAGATTTTCAAAATAGTTGTATCTCAGCCAAATATTGTCCGATCCTAACAAACCATACATCAATGCTTATTTAGCAAAGCTTATTTATTCAGCTCTGAGATGATGTATAAATCTCACTCTTATGACTGGTTTTATGGTCCAGGATCACATTTATATGCACATTTGAGAGAAAAAACTTGCTGACAACCAACTTTTGAAAATTTGAAGAGAAAAAAAATGAAACTTTTGACATTTGAAAATAATGATCATTGACATTGTATTTTATTGAATACCGGTTTATTTGTGTCTATTTGTTAATGAGGAATTTGTGGACACATCAGTATATTTAGATTTGTGGAGTAATTTAATTTATAACAATTAATTTTAATTATAAAATTCGTCCTTTGGGGTAAGATGGTCCACCAGAATTGAATTTTGTGACTAGTGATATTATTTTTTAAATGTAATACTTATTGTAATTAATAGGGTTATCTTTCAATATTTCTATGAATTAGATGTACATCTCAAATCTTGAAAACCTAGGCTGATTAAATTAAATATAAAATATTAATTTGCCTGTATTTAAGTCATAGCCTAAATTTACCTTTCAGATAAACCTCTTTTACTGGGATTCTGCTTTGTCTGTCATCAGTTAATTACATATCTTTTTTTTTTTTTGGTAAGAAATTCATATTTTTATTCAGTAAGGATGCATTAAATTGATCAAAAGTAACAGCTAACACATTTCTAGTGTCACAAAAGATTTATATTTCAAATAAATGCTTTATATTCACTAAAAAATGCTAATAAATCTTTCACAGTTTTCCAAAAATTATGAAGCAGCTCAACTGTGCTCAGTTTAGATGAAATTTACGTGCATGTTTGACATTCAGTAATGCATTTAACTCATCAAGTGGAGATTGTTTGGATATTCTCAAAAAACACAGGTGATTTTTCTAGGAATGATCAAAGTTGATTTCCTCTGTGTGCTGTATTGAATGTGTTTCTGCTGTTGCGTGTAGAATCGTAACCCATCAGTGGCCGTGTACTACACTAACAGAGCACTATGCTACGTGAAGCTGCAGCAGTACGACAAGGCGCTGGCCGACTGTAAACACGCCCTCGAGCTCGACAGCCAATCAGTGAAGGCCCACTTTTTCCTGGGCCAGTGTCAGCTGGAACTGGAGAATTATGAAGAGGCCATCGGCAATCTACAGAGAGGTACACATGGGATTTTGGGAAAAAAACAAAAAAGATTTAAGAAATAAGAGTTACACATTTGAATAGGATTTTTGGGATGCTTTTAATAGTATAGTTCAATAGTGTGGTTCTTTTTTAATTAATGGCACTCTTTTGCTCTCTATTTCTCTGTGTGTATATATATATATATATATATATATATATATATATAGAGTGCTGGTCCAAAGTTTGGATACATTACAATTTTAAATGTTTTAATGAAGTCTCTTCTACTCACCAAGGCTGCATTTATGTGCTCAAGAATACAATAAAAACAGAAATATTGTGAAATATTATTACAAATTAAAATACAGCTTTTCTATTTGAATATCTTTTCAAATGTAATTTATTCCTGTGATCAAAGCTGAATTTTTTACATCATTACTCCTGTTTCCAGAAATCATTCTAATATGCTGATTTGCTGCTCAAGAAACATTTAAAACCATCATAGAAATAATCCAGACATCAGATAGCTGCGGTGTTCAAATGCAGTGTGATGAACTCGCTCTTTGAAATGTTTTTCAGCTTATAACCTGGCGAAGGAACAGCGGTTGAATTTTGGAGACGATATCCCAAGTGCTCTTCGCATTGCCAAGAAGAAACGCTGGAACAGCATAGAAGAGAAACGAATCAACCAAGAAAACGAGCTGCACGCTTATCTCACCAAACTCATCCTGGCCGAGAAAGAGAGGTGACGCTCACATCAGCCGGTCGTGCGGATCTGAGTACAGAGTCTGTGCTGTAACATCTGTCCGTCTCTGTGCTTGTGTTTCAGAGAGCTAGACGACAGAGTGAAGCAGTCAGAGGACAGCCAGAACGGAGGCAAGATCAAATCTAAACATGTGAGATACGCATTTAAATACACAAACATCTCTGAACGGTGGGTGTTTGATGAAGTGATGTCATTTCCTGTGTTCTGTGCTGCTCCTGCAGGATAAATATTTGATGGACATGGACGAGCTTTTCTCTCAAGTAGATGAAAAGAGGAAGGTATGGACCGATCACCTCAAACGTTGTGATAAACATCTATCATTGGTCCAAACAGCTGTATGTTAATCATCCGTGTGTTTGATTGGCTGTTGTGCAGAAGCGAGAGATCCCAGATTACCTGTGCGGGAAGATCAGTTTTGAGCTGATGAGAGAGCCCTGCATTACTCCAAGCGGCATAACCTACGATCGCAAGGACATCGAGGAGCATCTACAGGTATGTGCACAAACACGCGTCGCATTGGTGATCACCATCATCTCAGTGGCACTTGTGCAAGAATTCGGCCGGGTTTGTCTTTTTTGTCAGGTTTTTTGCGTCGTGTGACTTTTATGGATTCTCTTTTCCTCCACCGAATAAAAAATAAAAAAGGTAATTGCGAGTATTTATTTCACAATCCTGACTTAACTCGCAATTGCAAGTTTATATCAGATGAAAAAGTTGCAATTACCTTTTTTTATATATTTTTTTTTATTCCGTGATAGAAACGAGCTTCCATAGACTTCTCACTTTAGAGGCACAGGAACATTGTGCCATCATTGGCTAAAAAATGACAGATTTATTTTTTCAAATTTGTCTTTAGTTTTAGTAACTTTAGTACTTCAACTAGTTGCCAAGGCAACTTTGTTTTTTAAAAGAGTATGTCTATTTAGTTTTATGTCAGTTTCAGTTTAGTAATTTTAACACTTCAATGTTTAATTTTTCTGTTGAATATTTATCTGTATTTTTTATTATTATTTAAAGTTAACAAATGTTTTAATCAGTTGAATTTGCATTTTAGTAATTTATTTATCTTTTTTTATCTAAAAGTGATATTTTATTGCTTCTGTTAGCAAAAATGTTTTTTAATAGCTTTAGTTTTTGTTAACTAATACAAGACATTTCTAAATGGCTGTTAATGGAGAAAGATGTTATTTGCAGGTAGATGGTGTAGTTACAACATCTTTTGAAAAGGGGGTTGGACATATCGAAGTTTTTAAGCCTTTAGTGAAGGAAACAAAAATATTCTCTCTCTCTCTGTAGCGTGTTGGCCATTTCGACCCAGTGACCCGCAGCCCGCTGAACCAAGATCAGCTGATCCCCAATCTGGCCATGAAGGAGGTGATCGATGCTTTCATCCAGGAGAACGGTTGGGTGGAGGACTACTGAACACACACACACACACACACGCAAGCGGACCGCAGCGGTTTCCTCACACCCAATCGAATCCTCTCCTGTATGTTAATGCACTTTAATCAGTGGAGTATGTCGCCTGCAGGAGTCACCTGACCCTCTTTCTCGCCTTCTTTCTACTGTCCTTCCTTACCAGACAGAATAATCGCCTCATCCTGCAGGTTTTGTTCGGACACTTGCTTTCAGTCGGAAACATTGGCTGATGTTTGCTGCACATGATAATGCTGTAATTTCCTCATTGAATGTTAAAATAGCAACATTATTGATGACACATCACTAATAATCATTCATGAAAGAGGAAACTTGCTGGTTGGTGTGTGTGTGTGTTTTTGAATCTGTCACTTATGAGATCTATATGCAGAATGAATGCGATATATGCGAGTGTAAAAAGTTCTAACGTAAGTAGAATGTTTCTAAGATGCTTGTCGAGCTTTGGGTTCTAGCAAGATTTTTTTGTAACGAGCGTTAAAACATATATTCAGACATTCATCCATAATATACTGGCTGCCAATCAATGAAACCGAACTGAGAATCTGTGGCATGCAGATGACATCATCATCATTGTTATGGTGTATTATAAGTTTAGTCTCACTATGTGTGTCTGTGCATTAGAGCGAGAGGTAAGTGATTATTTCACACTATTGATTTTGTCTTTCTCTTTGGACCTTTGGGGAGTTTTCGGTTTCCTGTCATGAACACACACTTCCTGTTCAGCATCAGTATTTTTCAGAGAGCCCTTGTTAGCTGCTGGACTGTTTGTCCGGCTGGGTTCAGATATTCCCCAAGTGTAATGAGTTTAGGTTGGATGCATGTTCAATAAATGTTATTTTGTTTCTTTTTGTAACAAATGAGTTGTCTTATTCTTTCCAACAGCATGAAAGTTGAGACCCTACACTGAACTAGGCATATGAGAAGTGCCATATGATTTTTCAACCACTAGATATCGCTGTATTTTAAGAGAGAGTTCACCCAAAAATTCAATTCTACCATCATTTACTAACCTAATGTATTATTCTTGATTTTCGTTTTTGTGCAAAACAAAAGATATTTTTTGAAAAATTATTGAATTTTTCTTAATTTTTGTTTGAGCTATTCCTTCAAATGCTGGATGCATATGTGGTGACTATGGGCCGGTGACCAACAGGGGGCAGTAAGGGACAAGCCATTATGAACATAGAAAACAGAAAAGATCATAAATGTAAAACAAAGAGGGCTGATCTAAATATTTTACTGGTTAGAATTAGATTTTTGTGAAAGGAAAGAAAATGCTGGTGATTGACTAATTTACTGAAAGTTCATGGGGGTGGGATCCTTTAGCTTAAGTATATACAGTAAATTATGTAAACATTATGTGACGACGTTGTCGTGTTGAGTGCGAATAATTTTTTAATTGCCATCTTTTTTAAATATGTCAAAGACATTGTGTTTTAAATTATTTTAAAACCTTTTGTTGTTGAGTGAGTGATAGTGTTTGAGCAGCTGCAGGATCAGTCTCTGTGACTGACGGAGGTTTTTGTACGACTCTTTATCACTGTGTGAACACACCACCACCACTGATGTGTAAACTCTGACAGTAATAATGTCCAGCATCTTCAGTCTGGACTCCACTGATGGTCAGAGAGAAATCACTCTTAGATCCACTGCCACTGAATCTAGATGGAGTTCCTGACTGGCGGCGGTTTGCCCAATAAATCAGGAGTTTAGGAGCTTCTCCAGGTTTCTGTAAGTACCAGGCTAACCCATCATCAGAACCATCATTGTACACATCTGTGCTGGTTTTACAGCTGATTCTGACTGTTTCTCCTGGTTGAGCTGCTGTCGTTGAGGGACTCTGAGTGACGCTGATCTGTCCTCTACTCTCTGAAACACAACAAGAAGAAAATCAACTCAAAACTTTGACAATATACTTGAAGAAATGAATTGATATCAAACTTGTGCTCCACAAACCTTGAGCAAACGCTGTGAGAGTCCAGATGAAGATGATGATGAAGGTCATGTTGATGAAGATTGTTGTGTGTGTCAGTGATGAAGTGTTAAACTCACAGCACTATAAACACTCTCAGAGCACTCAAGCATCTGATCAATATGCAAACACACTCCACATCATTTACCTCAAGACTGTAGAGATACACAGTTTTGCCATTTTTTTCTTCAGTATCTTTACTAATACATTTTTTATTTTCCATTTTCATAAACATTTATAATTTACTTCATGTTATTTTGGGCCAAGCTTCTCCCTCCAAACACTGTTTAATGTTTCATTCAGACTTTGATGCTGAGAGCATTTAATATCTGTTGTGCAGATTTCAGCTATATCATCCATGATACTGTATAACAGGTCAAAGGTCATCCAATAGAGAATGACCATCTAAATCTTGTTAAAGATTTCATTATAAAGCAGGTAAATAGAATTAACAGAGTTTAACCCTCTATGGGATTTATAAATGACGCTAAGAAAATTACATTTAAAATACAATATTAATGTTCAACAAACAAAATTTAGTTTTAGTGATGTCAAATGACATCCCCTTCAACCAGTAAAATAAAAATTCATTGCCACGTGCTTCACATTTTTTTGGTAACTAAGTAGTAAAGGAGACATTAGCACATGTTAGGTCACATGTTCTCAAGGCTCCATATTGAGCTAATTTTAGACTATAAAATACACATACATTCAGTTTATAAAAAAATATAATTGTACATCCAAATGTTTTCTAAAGTCTGAGTGTGAGGGCAGGGATGAAGAATAGGTTGTTGTGGAAGTCAGGCATTTGGGTACATTATTGTATGCCAGTTTGAAACATGATCTATACAACAAGCAGAGGTCAGGAAAGATGCCTATGTCTATTGACATTACTATACTGACAGGCAGAGATACTCCAATGATGACTGCACAAGATAGCATCTACTTATGTGTGGGATACACTGAAAAAGAAGAGTCTTGTTGACTTTCACTTGTGCTACGATAATAGATTTGAAATTCCAAGATGAAACACAATGTTAAAGTTGTTTTAATGCTTTTGAAGCACTAAGACAGTGATATTGCATCTGAATTTGTGTCAAGTTTTAGACATTTCCAAATCAAATATAGCAGCACAAGAAAATCTTCATAAAGATTTGTAATGTTTTTTTGAACAGTAAGGCCTTTTCACTTTTTATGAGATAGTGAAAAAGCATTTGATTTTGTGTGAAGTTTTGGACAATTTGGCAAAATGAATTTACCCTAATGGGACAACATCAGTTATAAATGACGGATCCCTCAAAAAAAGGTCAAAGGTCAGATGAAGAAAACAAATTTTGGAAAATTATTTTACTCCTAAATATATGTAAAATATAAAGTCAATTACTTTTTAATCGGTAAATTCACAATTACTCCTATATAGGGTTAAATCATGTGTACTGAAAATGCAACAAATGCATTTTGGGAGTGATTATGAAACAAATGGTTTCAGCCTTCATGCAATAACACTTTTATTTTTATTTTTTTAAAGATGAACATTTTGTGCTGTTTTTTTTAATAATAATCCATCACTGATGTTGAGTCTGATATCAGTGTGTGTGTGTGTGTGTGTGTGTGTGTGTTAGTGTGTGTGAGTGTGTGTGTGTGTGTGTGTGTGTGTGTGTGTGTGTGTGTGCACCTGGTATTCATCACGTTCTGGGGACCAAATGTCCCCACAAGGATAGTAATACCAGTAAATCTTAATCTTGTGGGGACATTTTTTGGTCCCCATGAGGAAACAAGCTTATAAATCATACAGCATAAAGTTTTTTGAAAATCTAAAAATGCAGCATGTTTCCTGTGAGGGCTAAGTTTAGGTGTAGGGTTGGTGTAGGGCAATAGCACATACAGATTGTAAACTTTATAAACCATTACGCCTATGGGATGTCCCCATAAAACATGGAAACCCAACATGTGTGTGTGTGTGTGTGTGTGAGTGTGTGAGTGTGTGTGTGTGTGTTTCTCTCTTTCTCTGCTGGAGTTTGTGTTTATTTGAGTGTGACGGAGGTTTTTGTACGACGCTTTCACTAGAATGAAGCACTGTGGTACACTTTTGGTGGAGGAACTAAACTAACGATCGGTAAGTCTCTTCAATTCTATCATTAAAATATATGATAGCCTATTTCAATTTACTTAATTTTATTAAGCAAACATTTGGCAACAGTTATTATAAATTGTTACTGAAGTTAAATAAGCATAGTTACTTACTTTTGTCATTTAGCAGACGCTTTTGTCCAAAGCGACTTACAAATAAGAAAAAGTAACTAAAACTAAAAAGTTACAACTCTATAAATACTATATACCCACATATTTAAGAAAATAAAGAAGTTAAATAAAATTGACACATGCATATAACAACATTTCAATAATAAACATATCAATGAAAAAATTAAATAAAAAGCGATACTACTATCCCTGCCCGGTGGACTTTAAACTGATAAATAAGTTAGAAAGGTTTATTCATGAATTGCAACATTTTATGATTAATTTAATTTATTCATAGTTAGTTCTATTTTACAACTATGTATTAATATTCAGTGATATTTCATGATATTTTTGTTTTTGTTTCACTTTACATGAATAATTTCACATCTTATTATTGCTAACATTTAACTGAGTTTCAAATCATTGATTGAAATAGTCTGATATATATTAAATTATTTTGTAATATAATTATGTCCATAATTGTTGATAAAGTTTACAAATAAGAGTTTTTGAAATGCATGGGACGAAAGTTTGAAAATACGAACAAATTAAATCAAATTTTGTAGGCATCATCATCAGACAAAATAAATTAAGTCATTGAAATAATAATAAAAAGTACATTTCCATATAATTATGATTGCGAGTTTCTGATATGATCTTTTAAAAATGAAATTCATACAAATTATAATATATATATTTTTTTCTAAATATAATCATGAATGCATGTGGACAATGCTTTTAAAATATGACAGTAATGTAATTAATTTATAAAATAGATAATTTTTATAATTCTTACAGTATACAGTATATCATGTTTGCATCAGAAAACTGATTTAAGTTTAGATATACATGATGCATTCAGTAGTGGTAAACATTTATTCAATAGAGATTTAATGTAGGATAGTGTCTATGTGGAATATGAATGAAAGCAGTGAGGTGAGATTACAGTGACGATGAAATGATTGTGATTTTTCCTGCATTATCATGTCTGAAACTAAGAGCTATGGTCAGAATGCTAAGAGTGCTGGAGTGTGAGTTTTGTGTGTGTTTGTGTGTTTCAGCTGGTCCCGCAGTGAAGCCCTCCGTGTCTCTGCTGCCTCCCTCTTCTCTGCAGATCTCTGGAGGCTCAGCCGCACTGCTCTGCCTGCTCAGCTCTTACTCTCCACAGGGGGCGCAGGTGAGCTGGATGCTGGACGGGGCAGTGGTCACCGAGGGGGTTCAGACCAGCGCAGAGAGCGAGCGGGACGGACGCTACAGCCGCAGCAGCGTCCTGAGCCTCAGCAAAGCAAGCTGGGAAGGCGCAGACCGCTTCGTCTGCAGAGTAACACATGACGGATCTGCTCAAGACACCTCGTTCCTCAAGAGCTCCGAGTGCTGATGTTTCTCCAGTGAAGAGCAGCAGGATTCACAGCAGTCACGTGATTTACAGCTCAATACTCAAGCAGTCTTTCAATCTGCTGCCATTGCTGTTCATTCAATAAAGCTTCTGAACGCCTTACATTTGTGTTCGACTGCATCATTGATCAGTGTGTCCTTCCTTCACTAAAGTTTCAGCTGCTGGTGATGATTGTAATAGTTGAGAACAGCTGCGTTTAGCAGTAAATGTGAACTGAAGCTCTTGGGGTTTGAACATGGTCTCTGGAGACGGAGCTGCTCTATTCTGAGACGATCAGAATCACTAAAGCTGTCAATGCAAATCTGATTTTCACCTCAAACTCACAGTTTCTCTGTTTGATCGGTTCAGCGCTCTGAACTGGATCAGTTTCACTTCTGCTCATGAGAAATGAGCTATGAGTAAAAAATTAATTATCAGCTTGAGATGAAGGAGAACTTGAGAAACTGCTAAAAAACATCTTTGTTACTAGTGACTCATAATGACTTTATTATATGACTTCAAAATGAGATATGTGTAGTTTAATGAACAAAATAATTTTCTTTGTTTAATTTGATTAGCTTACACTGTGTTTTCTTTGATTCTGAGCAGAGTTGAGTCAAACCCGCCCGTCAAAGACAGATCATAATCAATAGAGCTGGGGTCCGTTCTTCGTACCTCGCTTAATACATCTGAGATGACTGATAACTGATCTCTGGCTAATTTGATTCTTCAAATGAATTTGCTGATTGTGCTCCCTGAAAAGGGCAGATATATCAATACTCGAAACCAAGCTCAGCAATGCAGTGATTGGCTGGCGGAAAGACAGCAATGTAATGACACTATAATTAAAAAAAGACACCTGACAAAAAACTTGACAAATTAAGGACTTTTATAAGGAAACAGCTAAGCGAACAAAACTATAATGTTATATAAATCAATCAGTTTTTTTTTTTACATGATTACCAATTATTTATATTCACAATTTCTAATATTTGTACAGGCCTTACATTTCCTAGCGCTGTAAATCTCCTGCGCTCCATCAAACCACTCCCATAATATCAGTCACTACTCAAATTAATGTACAACTCTACATTTTCTGTATAGCGTGTGTGTAAGACTCCAATACAGTAATTATTTCATAACGAATACATTTTTCAATGAGTAAATCTGGCTGTGTCTATAGTATTATAGAATACACAACATTAGTATATTATTTTCAAATGATTATTATTTTAAATTATTGTCCCTGGACCAGTAGTGTAACTCTTGCAGTAAAGTAGCAGTGGCTGGGACAGATTTATTTATCAATTCTGCTTATAAAGATAAGATCTAATCCTGTTTACATGAAATAAGCCTACTCCCAGTAGGTCTGCGGACCTGTTGCTATGACAGCAACTCCGGGATGAGCTTCAAAGAACCAACCAATCCAAGATCATGCCCAAATCCTGCAAACTGAGTTAGTAAGGTATGAAGAACAGACCTGACCCAAGATTTCAGTCCTAACTCAGTTCTGAGCTCAAGTGTAGTTGCTGTGTTTGTCTCTGTGTGTCAGTAGTGAGTGATAGTGTTTGAGCAGCTGCAGGATCAGTTCAGTCTCTGTGACTCTGACTGACGGAGGTTTTTGTACGTCTCTTTATCACTGTGTGAACACAAGACCACCACTGCTGTGGAAACTCTGACAGTAATAATGTCCAGCATCTTCAGTCTGGACTCCACTGATGGTCAGAGAGAAATCAGTCCCGTCATATTCTCCATTCCCACTGAATCGACTCAAACTGTCATTATAGAGATCATTTACTCCAGTAATGATGAGTTTAGGAGCTTCTCCAGCTTTCTGCTGATACCAAGCTAAACCCCAGCCAGCTATTCCAGGATTAGTTTTACACTCTATAGTGGCGTCTTGTCCTTCAGAAACAGTCAGAACTTCAGGCTGAGTCACAGTGATTCCTCTGGATGCTGCTGACAACAACATTATATGTGTTTCATCAAATTAAATCAATATTAAAGAGTTAAAAATGAGCATCTTTCTCTTCTGTTACCTGGAATAAAAGCTGTCAGAATCCAGATGAAGCTGCTGAAGAGATTCATTGTGTTTGTTGGTTTTGTACCGTGGTAAACAGCAGTGTGTTATAAAGTGTTTGAGTCTGAACGCTATAAACACTCGGAGCGCTGAAGCATGTGCTGATGCAAAGTGACTCTCTGTGGAAAAACCCTCCATCAGTCAATCGACTAACAGCGTTTATTTCTTCATACGGCTCTCATCATCGACACATTATACAGAGAAAAACACAAATACACAAAAACTCATTGAGAATCACTGGATTGCAGCTGTTTTTATGATGTTGAGTTTGTTTTACAGTCATTATGAGCTTTTATAAGCTGTCAGACTGTAGCAATTAAAATCTGAAGTTTCAGTATACCTGCAGTGGTTTGACATGTTGATAACATGGTCTGCTTGTTTAAATGTGTTTGCTGAAATTTATCACTCAGAAATGAAAATTCCCACATGGAGATGAAGACTGATTTTTTTTTTTTGGTGGTCTCCATGCTAAAATTATGACATTTTTTTACTTTTCACTAATGATTCTTGAGAAAGAGTCACTATTTTGTCTCAATTTGTCACTGGATCAGAAAAATCACAATCACTTTCATACAAGGATTTTTGATGATGCTGCTGATTTTTGAATGGTGGTGGACATTATTACATGTTTAATTATATCTATGTATGTATATATATATATATATATTTGCTCTGGACACAGTTCTGAGCTCATGTGTAGTTGCTGTGTTTGTCTCTGTGTGTCAGTAGTGAGTGATAGTGTTTGAGCAGCTGCAGGATCAGTTCAGTCTCTGTGACTCTGACTGACCAAGGTTTTTGTACGACTCTTTATCACTGTGTGAACACACGACCACCACTGATGTGTAAACTCTGACAGTAATAATGTCCAGCATCTTCAGTCTGGACTCCACTGATGGTCAGAGAGAAATCAGTCCCAGATCCACTGCCACTGAATCTAGATGGAGTTCCTGACTCGAGGGTGTTTGTATAATAAATCAGGAGTTTATGAGCTTCTCCAGGTTTCTGTAAGTACCAGGACACACATGGTGGGCTGCAGGGTGTATGACTACTACTGAGTTTACAGCTCATCTCAACATTTTCTCCTGGTGTGGCAGTTTTCACTGAAGGAGTCTGAGTGACTGTGATCTGAGCTCTACACCCTGAAAAAACAATCCATTTATTAGTCCATAAAATATATATTATTTGACATATAATAAAAATTAATGAATATTATTTAAAATATACACTATTCACCTTGTAGCATAAAGCAGTATAAAAGCGTCCAGATGAAGATGATGAAGGTCATGTTGATGAAGATTGTTGTGTGTGTCAGTGATGAAGTGTTAAACTCACAGCACTATAAACACTCTCAGAGCACTCAAGCATCTGATCAATATGCAAACACACTCCACATCATTTACCTCAAGACAGGAGAGATACATGATTTTGTCATATATTTGTTCAGTATCTTTGCTGATAAATTTCCATTTACCATTTTCAGAAACAAACATTTCTAATGTACTTCATGTTATTTTGGGCCAAGCTTCTCCCTCCAAACACAGTTTAATGTTTCATTCAGACTTTGATGCTGAGAGCATTTAATACCTGTTGTGCAGATTTCAGCTATATCATCCATGATACTGTATAGTAGGTCAAAGGTCATCTAATAGAGAATGACGATCTAAATCTTGCTAAAGATTTCATTATAAAGCAAGTAAATAAAATTAGCAGAGTTTGAAATTATGTCTACTGAAAATGCAATGAAAGCATTTTGGGACTAATAATAAAACAAATGATTTCAGCCTTCATGCAATAACACTTTTTTTATTTTTAAAGATGAACATTTTGTGCTGTTTTTTTAATAATCCATGTGTGATGTTGAGAAGAGCTGATGTTGAGTCTCATATCAGTGTGTGAGTGTGTTTCTCTCTTTCTCTGCTGGAGTTTGTGTTCATTTTGAGTGTGACGGAGGTTTTTATACGATGCACAGCCGCACTGCTCTGCCTGCTCAGCTCTTACTCTCCACAGGGGGCGCAGGTGAGCTGGATGCTGGACGGGTCAGAGGTCACCGAGGGGGTTCAAACCAGCGCAGAGAGCGAGCGGGACGGACGCTACAGCCGCAGCAGCGTCCTGAGCCTCAGCAAAGCAAGCTGGGAAGGCGCAGACCGCTTCGTCTGCAGAGTAACACATGACGGATCTGATCAAGAGACCTTGTTCCTCAAGAGCTCCGAGTGCTGATGTTTCTCCAGTGAAGAGCAGCAGGATTCACAGCAGTCACGTGATTTACAGCTCAATACTCAAGCAGTCTTTCAATCTGCTGCCATTGCTGTTCATTCAATAAAGCTTCTGAACGCCTTACATTTGTGTTCGACTGCATCATTGATCAGTGTGTCCTTCCTTCACTAAAGTTTCAGCTGCTGTTGATGGATTGTAATAGTTGAGAACAGCTGGGTTTAGCAGTAAATGTGAACTGAAGCTCTTGGGGTTTGAACATGGTCTCTGGAGACGGAGCTGCTCTATTCT
This sequence comes from Barbus barbus, assembly GCF_936440315.1. Classification (NCBI taxonomy): domain Eukaryota; kingdom Metazoa; phylum Chordata; class Actinopteri; order Cypriniformes; family Cyprinidae; genus Barbus; species Barbus barbus. The sequence goes on along the minus strand of NC_136722.1, from coordinate 23,486,333 downwards.
GAGACGATCAGAATCACTAAAGCTGTCAATGCAAATCTGATTTTCACCTCAAACTCACAGTTTCTCTGTTTGATCTGTTAAATTTATTATTAACTTGAGATGAAAGAGCTACTTGAAAAACTGTTAAAAAAACCATCTTTATGCTGCTGGTGATTCACAATGACAATGAAAAAAACAATAGAAACCATCACAGCATTTGTAATGGTTTTGCTGGTTATAATGGGAATTGTATTGGTTTTAATGGAAACTGTATGGACACTGTGCATCTCTACTGGTAACTGGTCACCTTCTGTTGGTAGCTTGTTAAAACCAATAAATCCTAATGGAACATGTCCCAAAACACACTACAGGTAACCAGGTAACCATTTTTAATGGTTAAAAGTTGATGGTTTGTAATGTTTTTAATTATATGTAGTGGAAACCATTAGAATTTCTCTGATGGTTTCTATTGTTTTTTCAGCAGGGTATACTTTACTATGTATAAACTTACACCCTGTGTTTTCTCTAATTCTGAGTCAAACCTGTCTGTCTCAGGACAGATCTCAGTCTAATAGAGCTGATTTGACTCCTAACTGAGTTCTGAGCTCATGTGTAGTTGCTGTGTTTGTCTCTGTGTGTCAGTAGTGAGTGATAGTGTTTGAGCAGCTGCAGGATCAGTTCAGTCTCTGTGACTCTGACTGACAGAGGTTTTTGTATGACTCTTTATCACTGTGTGAACACATTACCACTGTGTCTACCCTGACAGTAATAATGTCCAGCATCTTCAGTCTGGACTCCACTGATGGTCAGAGTGAAATCAGTCCCAGATCCACTGCCACTGAATCTAGATGGAGTACCAGTGTAGAGTTTTTTTGCATAATAAATGAGGAGTTTCGGAGCTTCTCCAGGTTTCTGTAAGTACCAGGCTAACTCTTCATCCCCATCACTCCATCTGTACACAGCACTACTGGTTTTACAGCTGATTTTGACTGTTTCTCCTGGTTGAGCTGCTGTCGTTGAGGGACTCTGAGTGATGCTGATCTGTCCTCTACTCTCTGAAACACAACAAGAAGAAAATCAACTCAAAACTACTTGAAGAAATTAATTGATATCAAACTTGTGCTCCACAAACCTTGAGCAAACGCTGTGAGAGTCCAGATGAAGATGATGATGAAGGTCATGTTGATGAAGATTGTTGTGTGTGTCAGTGATGAAGTGTTAAACTCACAGCACTATAAACACTCTCAGAGCACTCAAGCATCTGATCAATATGCAAACACACTCCACATCATTTACCTCAAGACAGTTGCTCAGTCTTAGTCATGTATAATAAAAAATTATTAAGATCATACAGTAAAAATCTGTCTTTTTCATAACATGCAATCATTTATTAGCAAAACTGTTAAAAATCACACATTGATTTGATTGTGAATTCATCTACAAGACCTACTTTAGTATATTATCCTGACTCTCTCCTGTGAGACTTTGAGAATATATTTGACTAGTTGGATGACTGTTAATTCCTAAATTTGACGCCAAATCCATGGATGCTCCTGTTTTTACAGACATGAGGATCATCATCACACATGTGTCTCTGTCAATCACTTAAACAACTGAGTTTGATTGTCACGTCACATGATATAAAATGTTAATTCTTTCATAAATTCAGTTTCATATTTTAATAATGATGCAGACTGCATAAATCACATAACGTAAGTAAACTTCTGCAGTGAGTGGATGTGTTTGTTGGAGACTCAGTTGATGTGTGTTTGTTCAGTTAGTGAAGCGTTCAGGAGGTTTTTGTTCAGCTGCTCTATTAGTTTGTATCACTGTGGAGGACTTTCGGCAGCGGCACCAAACTGGATGTTGGCAGTAAGTAAATCATCATTTAATAATATTAATACAACAACTGACTGCTAAACACTTTGTTGCTCTATAGAAACGATGCACTTTTCTGTTTATTTATATATTTTCATTTTATTTTTAGTTCACATTAAATGTTTGGCAGTCGACATTGTAAAGATGGTTTTCATTGTCATGGCATCTTTGTTTTCATCTAGTGAACTATAATCATTTCTGTTATTTCTATCGGTTTTATGAGTTTTCAGAGCTTCAGCTGTTTTGTCTTCATTGATAATTAAGTTCTAAATGGTTAAAAAGGTGCACTGAAATAAAATTTACATTAGGCTGTCATTTTGGCACCACTTTGATTTTACTTGAAAATTAAATTTTTCAGATTAGTGTGTTTTTTTAAAGTAAATCGTGTAGATATTGGAAATTGCTTAATTGTATTTTTTGTTAATATTTGTATAAGGTATTTTCAAAGTTATAGTACACATGCCAGACATTTTTTCTAATTTTAAAACAAACTTTTGTACCCAATGTTCTCTTGCTGTCATGAAAAATTATGTTTATTCATATTTGATCTTTCGTGCTTTTAATCAAAGTGACTTACATTGAAGTTGATAATGAAAATGACTCTTCAGATCAATATATTTCACCAAACTTTCATTGCTTCACTGATCACAGGATTAAAAAAAAAATTTATTCAGGCGACTTGCAGTTTAATGGTTCAGAAATGACTAATAAAGCTATCACTGTATCCATATATTTTTTTCTGAACCTAAAAGGAGGAAAAAGCTTTCTTCTTGACTGAGTTGAGTGTTGTGTGTTTATCAGGCGTCATTCGTCCTAAAGTGAGCGTCCTGCCGCCCTCCAGTGCAGAGATCTCCTCAAAGAAGACAGCGACACTGGTGTGTGTGGTCAGCAAGGGCTTCCCGTCAGACTGGAGCCTGAGCTGGAAGGTGAACGGGAACAGCAGGTCTCAGGAGAGCAGCGCTGGGCTCCTGGAGAAGGACGGTCTGTACAGCTGGAGCAGCAGCCTGACTCTCTCTGAGCAGGAGTGGATGGAGAGCGTCTCAGTGAGCTGTGAGGCCACACGGAGCGGCCAGCCTGCGCTCACTGGACACGTGACGAGACAACAGTGTTCAGAGTAGATCTGCTGCTCTTCTCACTCATGTCTCACATGGAGACTAACAGCACATGAGCGACTCCTTCATTCTCCACATCCAGCTTCAGTCGCTCTCATCTGCAACTGCTCTGCTTTGTGTGCTTAATACAAGAATATATGTGTGATTTTATTAAAATTCAGTCATTAAATAAAATATAATTGATTTTGTGTCCCCTTTTTTGTCATTCTTGTTTCAGTTCTTTCATTGAATCAGGGGTTTAGCTCACATATTATAAATAAACTTAAGTCAGTGGACCATGAAAACACCTGCATATACATGATGGATCAGCATCTTCTCTGTTCTCAGAGGAACACAATCACAAATGCAAATATGAGTTTAGCATTCAGTTTCAGTTTGACTCGTTATTCTGTGAAATGATTTTGACTAATAGAGAGAAGAGGCTTGCCATCGTCCAATAATTTATAAAAATCTGTAAAAAACTAAATTAAACCAAAAGAGCCTCTGTGTACAATAATTATACATTCTATAGGTCTGTACACTGTACAGCCTTGTGGACAATAATTAGGCTAAACAAGGAAAGAAATAAAACAAGAAAACATAAAGTACATATAAAAATAGAAAAAAAATACATATTTGAGAAAAGTTAACATTTAGTAAACAAGCTTTATCTCCCCCTGTGGTCAGGAAAAGTCTTTTTCGCTAACTTATTTCTCTGGTGAGCTTGTTAGTGCTTTCCAACCTTCGAAGACTGACTATAGCGCGAACCAATAGCATTTAAGCTCGGGCTGTGAAACCATAATTTTGTTGGTTGGACAAACTGAACAAACTTTTACTGAAAGTTTCTTTCATCTGAACGCGGAGTGCCACTGAATCCTTGCGTCCCAATGTGCATCCTATCCACCATATCTGCCCTAAATAGTATTGAAAATAACTAATATCACATAGAATTTAGGAAGGATTGTATGCACATCCTGGGACGCAGGGAAATGAATCATCTCATCTCAATTGAACAATTGGCAACAGCTGTCGTAACAACATAACCTGCAGAAGGATTCTGAACGAATTTCTTTAGTGAACAGATTCGAAAGCGATTCGAGTCACTGTGACGAATCAAAACAGTCATGAGTTTATTCAAAATCTCAAATCAGAGTTTGTTTAATCAGAAATGTCACTTTGCTCACAGCTAGTTTGTTTGATATCTGTTTACAATCACATGCTAGGAGATTGAGGAGATTTTAACACTTAAATTTCGGGTTTCCTCACATATGGCTTCAGAAAGTAATGTACTGAACTGTTTTCCGTTCTGGGCCATGACAGGTGTAACCTGTGGCGTTTTTATAGAAAAGGGGCAGCTTGGACATTCTGCTAAATGCATTTTGTGTTCCACAGAAGAAAGTAAATCATATGGATCCGGAGCAACATAAGGGTGAGTAAATGATGACGAAACTTTCATTTTTCAGAAGTGGGTGAATGCTTGAGTCAGCGTTTCCTATGCATAACATATATCCAGATCAAAGTTTTAGATTTACATGCTAATATAGTGACTCTCTGGGTTTGCTGTTGTTAAATACAATAATAAAAAAAATACGTAGGATCAAAACATGAGATGATTTAATTAGCCTAGAAAACAACAAAAACAGCATCACTTAACACTGCAGTGAAAGTACAAAATTCTTTTAATAAATCACTTCTAAAATATTATTATGACTTTTGCCATGCAGAACATTTTCCTGGATCAACAATTTGTATTTGCCTCTGGACCAATATTTCTGTAAGGTAAACAAAGGAAACTGATAATCTTAAAATCTGTCTATTTATAGGAAGACTAACAAGGATGTTGTTGATGCAGGAACATTGTCTTTCTTGGCAAAATCACAGAAAACCATTAATAAGCCACAGATGTGTTTACAATATGGGATTATCATTGGTCAAACAAATCACAAAGCTGATAACTGATTAATGCACATGTAGAAATGTGAGGAATATTTCCATGTCAATTAATAACCTTAAAGAGTGTGTATGCAGTTAGAGGTATTATCTTAGTAGTTAAAGAAATTTAGTGTGCATGCATACAAATGATGAATTCTTCTCATGACAGTTGCTAAATGACACCAATATGACCACAGTGTTTAATCAGCACCAATGTGACCCATTCTCAACTAAAACAGCTTCACAAGAAATGATATGATTCTATTCCATTCAGGACTGAAGCTTTAATTCCCTGTTTAATACCTTTATCTTACTATTTACTTTCTATTCACTTCAGATATTCCAACTCTTCTTTCTTTTTTGTGTCTTATTGCCTCTCACACTTTCTGCAGCTTCTCTCTAGTCTACAGGCTGGTGCTGACCACGGTTATCCGCGGCCGGCAGTCCTGGACATGATGATTTATCACTGAGCTTTTTATTAAGGAGCTGTAAACTTTCTGTTTTTTCCCTCTCTTGCGCGTGACATCACTTCCTGGTTGACTTTTCTCTGTATTTTCCGTACTGTTCTCCCCATTGCAATCAGTGCGAGACGGCCCAGACTCGCTTATGAGTTTTAATGGTTGTGTTTCATCTCCACTGGTTTGATTCTTCTGATTCTCTTCAACATCTCCTGATCTTGGCGAGCTAAACTGGATTTCCTCATAAATGCATGGGTCTGGTTTGGATTGGTCAGAGGTGGGTTTCAAATGGTTGTCAGATGATGTGATTAGTTGAGTGTCTGGTGATTGATTGAACATTTCTTTAATTCCATTAGATTGTTCCATTTCGAATGTTGTTTTGGGACTTTGGCTCTGCCCACGGTCTCCTCTCTCCGGTTTATCAAGCGTTTGATTGGTTCCCTGGCCTGGTTGTTGATTTTCCACTGGAGGGAAAGATTCTTGAGGGTTTGCGTCATGAACGTAGACCGGGACTAACTCGCACTGTCTGTTATTTGACAGAAAACACTCAGATTTCACGTTAGTTGAATACTTTTGTCGGTCAGAACTTCTGTTCTTTTTATGAGGTTTGTGCGTTTGATTGTTTCCCTGATGTCCCTTAAACACCGTAAGAGTTGAAATATGATTGATGGAGTGGCTTTCTATGACGATGATGTCATTGCGAGATGATTGTTGTGAGGTTTTGTCCTTGAATTCATTGTGCACTTTTGCATCACCACATTGTGGCTTTATAGGGTTGGCCGACTCATTGCTGTGGCTTTTAAATTTGCGCCTATCACCGCTGTAGCCATTACTCAAGTTTACAACTGCAGAATCTGGAAAAGAAGAGAAACATGGCAGAATTGTATTATAATACAATCACTGATACATAGATACTCTCATTACATGTCTATGTGTGTTGAGGTGAAATCTTTTGACCTTTGCCAATTTTGATGCAGGTGATACTGAAGATGCAGAAATGATTTCAAATAGTATTTAAAATAGTTAAGTGGCTGAACACATAAATAATACAGCTGTATTATTTAGAGTTTTCCTTGTGCATTTTGTGGTATTAATATTAATTAATACCTGAAAAATCCATATGAATGTTTCACTGTAGTAAAATGAGCATGCATGACTGCATACTCAGCAAATGCATGTACCTGCTGTGCACTTCTCTGTCTCCTTTTCACTGGCTGTAATGAGTTTCAAGGGATGAATATCGTCTATGAAGTGCTCTCTGGCGGCACTGAAAGAAGAGAATGAATAAATTTCAGAAGAATATACAGTATATCAACAAGGGAGAGACTGAACAACAGTAGAAATAATAAGTTATTCACCTAAATGAAAACAAAACTCTGACTGAATTAAAATGTGGTGTTTCTCAAAAGCAATTAAGGCATAAAGCTAGAGATTTATAGATGTGGACAACAAAATAACATGCATGACATTTACCGCACAGAGAAATTAAATATTGAGTGCAACTTTAAACCATGCAGGAAATCTTAATTCATGCAAATCTTTTATTAATGTCAATTTTAATTTTAACCATGCTTAGGGTATTTGTATTCATGCAAATATATCTTTTATTATGGTAAATGTAACTTTTTTTTCCATATTGACTGAATTGTCTATGGGTGTAAATTGTGATCCATACCTCAAATTTCTGTCTCTTTTATCCATGTGTCTGGGTTTAGTTTGGTGTTTCTGAGAGCTCATGGCAGCGTCGCAGTCATACTCAGAGTTTGTAAGGCACAAGGCTCCAGGCTCAAGCTGTAACATGCATTCATGCACACATGCACATAATCATCCATATTTATATTGACTGAACTCTGGGTCATTTTCTTTGCAATTTAACTACATTTCCCAGCAGGCTCTGGGTTATTCCATCTCTTTCCACATGGTGGTGCATCAACAATTCAATGACCTTTGGTTCAAATTCTGATGTTCAATAAAGACAGTATTTATATTATTGTGAAAAATTATTGCAACTTAAAATAACTGTTTTCTATGTGATTAGCTATATTTTAAAATGTAATTTATTCCAGTGATGCAAACTTGTATTTAAGCATCAATACTCCAGTTTTCAGTGATTTCTGTGATCTTTCAGAAATCTATTTAATATGCTGCATCTCACCTCTTGCTGACGGTGTGTCCAGACCTTCCTGTCAGCCAGTGCCTTCTCTCTGGCACTGCTGTTGTGATTTTGAGCCGGTTTCTTTTGTTGCATCTCTTCTGGTCCGTCGGCCCAGTGTAAGTGTCTGTTTTTGTCAGTCGTCTCATGCAGAGTTCTGCTGGGTTTCTTTGCTGCTCTCCTCTGGCTGTTCCTCAGTCCTGACTGTAGACTGATTTGTTCGGGTGGCTCAGGATAGGGGTCATCCACAAAAATGCGCTCGGCGATTAGTGACGTCGGAAGGGTAGATGTCACAACGCGTGTCAGATGCAGCGGTTCATGAGAGGCTTCACATTCAGAACTCATCCTGCTGTCATTGGCTGGACTCTCTTGGGTCCATTTCTTGTAAATCTTCATGTAGTCCTGCTGCTCCGCTTCGGTCACACACTCCTTTTCATGAGAGAAAAAGAAAGATATCCTCTTTTATATTATTTCTAATTTTTTCAGTCTTTAGAAAGCCGAATGAAACCATGTTAAATGTTAAAATATTACTAATGTAATATTTATTCAAATTAATACATTCAGGCTAATACAAATGTATTTATTTACTTATGTACTAACTAATTGCTTAAATTTTTAAAGGACCCCAAGCTCTCCCTTATGACTTCTGCTGTCAGTAAAATGCTCATAGTTTTCTGCTGAATTTGTTCAAAATATGAATAATTATTCTTTTATACTCAGAACATTAATGTAAAATGGCTACTTTACTTACTTTACTTTTGTCATTTAGCAGACGCTTTTGTCCAAAGCGACTTACAAATAAGAAAAAGTAACTAAAACTAAAAAGTTACAACTCTATAAATACTATCTACCCACATATTTAAGAAAATAAAGAAATTAAATTAATTAGTTTTCAGGCTAATCAATAGGTCTGTGCTGATTCAGTTCAGTATCTTAATAAAATTTTCATTAATCAATTAAATAAAATTAATATAAGTCATAAAATGTGTAAATAAAATGAAACTAAATTTATTTTCTCATTATATAAAAATGACACTTATATAGCTCTTTTATTTTTATTCATCCAGTTATGAGCTTGTGGTTGGCGATACCCAACTAGTGAAGTGCTTAAAGAACAAGTTGTAGATTAAAATTTGTGCATTTGTGCCTTTAACCACAAGTTGCTTCATAGGTGATTTGGTATCAATTTAGCAGTAATGTGGTGTGCTATTTAAGACTCAGAGCTAGTAAACAGAAGTTTCCTGGTTCATTAAAAAAAATTACAATGATTAAGCTACTGAAAGTTATTCATTTTGATCAGGAATTGGTGATTTCAAGTGACGTGAATTTTAACTTTCTGAAAATGGAGTAGAGTGTGTCTTATTACCATGCTGAGACCTCCTAACTCGCCCTCAAAGTAGGAAACAGGTTTTGGCTGAGGAGCTGTAGGATAGAAAGAGAAAATGATTTACGTATACATGCTTAAATGAATGCACTTTGACACGGACTGAAACATTTACTCACCACCCTGCCTCTGTAGACCCAATAAGGCCATAAAGCGGTTCTTGTTCACCCTCAAACCACACAAGATATCCTCCATCATCCAGAGCTGCCTCTGTGCCTGAATCTGCTCCTGCGTGTGGTTAAGGAGTTTGGATTGAAACATCTTTAAATAGTCATTTAGCAGATGCATTTATCTAAAGTGACTTACAACCTTTAAACTGGTTCAAAATCTTTAACCACTATGCAGCACTATTTCAAACAGTTACAGGAAAGAAATTCAGTTTTAATGCTTTTAATCTGACGGTTCACAGTATTGATGTTTCTGTATGCTGATGGTTGCACCCAAAGGAACAGTAGCAGGAGAACATCCGGTGATCTGTCCAAACATCACATAAAGTGTTTGTGTGTATTACCTGTGGTGTTCCGAAGTGAAGGATGTGTTGGAGATGAGAATGGAAAACGGACAGCTCGCTCTCCATCCGTTCGTAATCACTCCACAAACTGTCCATCTCCTGAAGAAGAGAGGCATTGTATGAAATGATGCATATTTATTATATATCGACCGATTTTTGATCAATTTAAAACCATAAACATATTGGCTATAATATAATCAAGGCCAATATAACAAACTGATTAAAACACTGAATTGTAAAATCTCTGTTGCATAAGTCAACATTTTTCTCTGGCTAAAAAAATATATATGCAGAGCTTGACAATAAGCACATATTTGGGCTGCAAAAATTGAGAAAATTCTAATTGCCATTTTTTTTTTTTGCTTGTTTGTAGGTCTGTAATGTTTTGTGATTTTTGCGTTCATTGCATCAATGCATGTTAAAGTTACCTAAGTTACCATTGCGTGTAAATGAACACACCGTGCTTCACTTTGAAACTCCCAGCCGTTGCAATTTATTTCACTAAGCCATATTACGATGCAACCCTAGCACACACATCCACACAGTACTGTACCGATGACAAATCACAAATTCTGGCTCTGAGTGTAACCAGCTCCTCTTGAAGCAAAGCCTTCTGGGATACTTCCTGCTCTCCAGGAAGTCCATCTTCCATCCCCAGCCATTTGATTTCTAAAGCATACTCAATGCTTTTCTAAAGAAAAGAAGAGAATAGGCAGGAATATTTGTGAGGTGTTTTTATTTACAGTCCATGATTTCAGTGTATGTGATCTGTTTGTGTGACAGACCTTATCTGCCTGTAACTGAGCCAGCTGCATAGAGACGGACTGCAGCAGTTTATCACAACCACACAGACGAGTGAGAACCACCTGAACGACAAGAAGAGGAGGCAAAGTCTGACAGAAGCTCTACGATCTGAATCAGTTATTATAGTTCACTAAAACTATCCAAATACATTGATGTAAAATGAAAAAAGAAAGCAAATGCATTCTATTTCAGTTAGTAGCGTTGGCATTTCTCATTTGCGTTAAGTTGAAGTTTTTTTTTATTAAACTAATCAAATTTAATTTGGTACCATTTTAAACTATTGTAAAAAATGACAAAAACACACAACAAAATTACTAAAACTTTAAAATTAAAGTGTAAATAAAGAATTTAAAAATAAAATTGAATTCAAAATGAATCAAAACTATAATAAAATATTAAGGATACTAAACTAACACTAGGGTGGATTCATGAAAATACGTAAGTTCTAAGCGGCCATGCATTATTATAATTTTTCTGTCTTGTTTTCTCGTGATCACGACATAACGAAAGTTGTTGATCTCAACGTAAAAACCATTTTCTCATGACGTAATTGTAGCTATCGTGAGAAAATCAGGGTCTATATTGTCTTCGACGATAAAGTTGCAGACCCGACAGCCTCCTTCTCAAGTGTCCAACACTTATGAGTAAGTCGTCAATCACTGACAGACACAGAGCTAAAATGGCCGAGTATGAATATGCATGAAAAGTATTCTATCATGGATCAACGTAGTCGGTCACACACACAACACCTTCAATATTTGGGATGGTACTTATACCATATTTTTATTATTTCAGTTTGAGTGAGTCCCTGATCAAAGTAAAAGCGAATACCATCATCCATGATGATGCTGCTTCTATAGCATTTTCTCATGCCGAATACACAGAGAAAATTAAGCCGTGATAACGACAAAACAACTTTCATTATGTCGAGATCACGAGAAAACAAGACAGAAAAATTATAATAATGCATAGCCGCTTAGAACTTCCGTATGAAAAGGTTCTTAAGGAAGAAGTTCATTTCATAAATGTCTCAAATATTTTCTTAAGAACATCTGATTTTTTTTTTAACTGTTGAATGTTTGATGTTGCTTGTGTAACAGTCGTCAAGTGAAGGTAGTTCTTGAGTCAAAAGTACACTTATGTTGTAATAGCATTTCTTGAGTCCACAGTCAGTTTCAACAGTACTCAAATCACCAAGACACAGTTTAAGAGGAATTTGAATAACTGAAAAAAAGTTCTTAAAATCATTGTAAAAATATAATCTTGTAACCTCCAACATGACTATTTAAACCCTCAAATGTGTACAAAATATTATTAACTTTATCATGAATTCTCACAAACACACACATTACAGTGCACTCACATCTGTATCGTTTTCCAGATCTCTGATTGGTTGTATTTCTCTCTCTATGACGATGTCTGATTTACCTGCCTGGAGCAAAAGGAAGCAAATAATGGTGTAGAAACTATTTTCACAAACTATTACAAAGAGAGAGCAAGTAACACATTGACTTAAACTTGACATTTTGAAATTTTAAATTGGATTAAATGAAGAGTTAAATGAAATAGTATTTTCTTGTAAAATATGCTCCAGTAATCTTTTGAAAGACTTCAAAATCATGCAATGTAGAAACGATGTAGAGATGAAATGTCTGAGTGTTGTTCAACATAAATGAAATGTCAGTGACTTATGTGCTGATTCATGGATGGAAAAAAGACTAGCATGAAAAAATCTAATAAACTGTAGTATGTGTGTAACCCGTTACACGTGATAAATTTGTGTCAACTTTACAAATGGACCAGTGGGCTCAAAAGATTAGGTTCGTCCAGGGAGAGAGAGATGATACAGCAGCAATGAATACTCAAAACAAAAGGATGAGGTAAGAACAAGTTTGAATTTACTGAATGTTCTTTTCTTTTACCTTGTTGTTAGAATTAAATGATTGATCAATTAGTTGAACATGGACCATATAACCTCACACAGGCGTAAGGAAAACAATAGAAAATGAAACAAACAAAACAAAATTTGAAAGTCCAAAAGTTTGATGTTTCTCAATGAACAGATCAGTTTGTAAACTCAGTCCAAAATTCGTGAGGCACTTAATTCAGTCGTCCTATTCTGCCCTGGATGGAACAGAATAAATTGATGCGTGGTTCTAATCCTACCATTCAAAGACGAGAAAGTTCAGTTTCAACAGGGAATTCAAAGGATTCGTTAAACGGGCGGCTCGCCAGTCCAACCCCACCGTTACACACACAGGAAGAGCTGAGACAGTCTACACTTCAGGAATGATTCACACTTCGTCCGATTTGCGTGCAGAATGGATCACACTCATCAATTGGACATCACAGCACTCACATGGAAACAAAAGCAGAAGAACACAAAAACCTGGCCAAGGAACTCGTTTACATGTACATCAGAAGAACCAGGGAAGTTCCAGATGATACACGTTCTCAAAATGTCATTCTCGGGCATAAACTGCTTCTCTCTGAATCATCAATTTCTCGACTCAATCGGAGCTTCAAATCTCCCGGAGCAGCACAAGCATCTGCTCGCGTCAGAGGTTCACAGAGAAAAGAAAGTTCTAGAAGGCGCTGCTCTCTAAAAGTGCCGCGATAGCGGAATTTTCCATGACGTCATTCAAAATGCGATCTAATTGGAGGCTTATGTAAAGGGAGATAACGCTATTGGACATATTTATAACATTCAATATTTATATTTCTCCATTTCTATATAATTAATTATTTTGTTTGCAGTCTTATATTTGATCTGAAAGTATTATCTTTCATACTTTAACTCTGTTTAATTTGGAGTGCATTTTGTCTCTGTGCACTGGTAACCTGGGTTACACTTTCCCCCTCTGAATTCAGGCACGTCCTCGGGCATGCTTGGGGTTGACTTGTCACCACTATAGGAAAAGCACCAGACATATTCAAGGACTGATCACTGATGGATGTGGATTCTTCCAAGGAAGTGGTAAGTGCAGAACTCAACCCTTGCAGTAAGGACTGAATAACTAGTGTTAGGGGATTTCCTAGTTTATGATACTGGAATTTGTTAGGAGGCCCACGCTGCCTTTTGGAACGTCTAGTGTCAATAGCTCCAAGGTTATCATCTGTAACGGGCTGGTTACTTGTAACATCCTGGGCAGGTGAGATTGTGTCATTGGACTGTGTTTCCTCCGTTACAGTGTCCGACAGACCTGAAAACTCCAGCACATTTCCATTCATAGGTGCTAAGAACTCTGGGGGCTCAGTACTTTCAATGCATTTGCTTCTGCAGTTCTCCACTTCAACAATGTCTCCATCTTGAACAGGTATACTATTTTCTTCTTCATTTTCTGATTGATCATCTGTGGAGTCCTCTTCTAGTCTGATGTCAGGTAAGGTTTCTTTTACAAGGTCTACGGCAACCGGAAGGGTTCCAGTGTCAGGTAAGGTTTCGTTCACAGGTTCTACCACAGCAGCAGGGGAATTGAGAAACTCTGTTTCAGGTAAGTTCTCTACGGGCATAGGATGTTCTGGAGATGAAATAATTTTCGTACTAAACTCCAATTGGCGTCCTGAATTTCCAATATAAGAGTCATCCTCTGATTCAGACTGACTACTCAGATGTTCTTGAGGAACCGCTTCATGTGCCGAGTGGGATCTGGTTCTAGGCTTATGACGAATTTTCAGAGGGTCTGTTCCTTCAATTTCATTCAGGGGTAGAAACCCACAAGGCAGTAGAAGGTCGCGGTGTAATGTGCGGACTGGTCCATCTTTCCCTTCTGGGCAGACTGTATATACTGGCATGTCACCTGCTTTCCGGACTACCACATAGATGTCAGAGGCCCATTTATCTGACAACTTGTGTTTCCCTCTCAATCTGACATTTCGCACAAGGACTCGATCACCCGGTTCAAGGGTAGAAGCAACTACATTTCTGTCAAAACGTCTTTTGTTCCGGTCAGCTATTTTGGATGCATTTTGAGAAGCAACTCTGTAGCTTTCCTCCAATCTACTCTTTAGGGATTTCACATAGTGCGAATGGGACTGTAATGGGAAGTTGGTATGAAGTCCGAAAGCAAGGTCGATCGGCAGTCGAGGCTGCCTCCCAAACATTAGCTCATATGGTGAGTATCCAGTTACATCGCTCCTGGTGCAGTTATAAGCATGCACCAATGGTTTGACGTGATCTTTCCAATGAGCTTTGCTTTTGTTCTCCAGGGTGCCTAGCATCTGTAAGAGAGTCCGATTAAAGCGTTCCACCGGGTTCCCTCTAGGATGATAGGGGGTGGTTCTCACTTTGCGGATGCCAGCAATTCTACATAGCTCTTGGATGGTATGAGATTCAAAATCTGGCCCCTGGTCGCTGAGCAGCTTTTCTGGAAAACCGTAATGGACAAAGAAATTATCCCACAGGCATCTAGCAACTGTTTGTGCTTTTTGGTTACGGGTAGGAATAGCAACAGAGTACTTGGTAAAATGGTCTGTGATGACCAAAATATCCTTGGTGTTACTGCTGTCTGGTTCCAGCGACAGAAAATCCATACAAACTAGTTCTAAAGGCCTATGGGTCTGAATATTCACCAAGGGAGCTGCTTTCTGTGAAGGAGTCTTCCTACGAACACAGTGCTCGCACTTTTTGATTTTTATGTCCACATCGGCTGCCATCTTCGGCCAATAAAATCTGGAACGGAGAAGATCGAGAGTTCGCTCCAGACCCAGATGCCCCATGTCATCATGAAGACTGGTAAGTACAATTCCTCGAAGATCTTCAGGTAAAGCCAGTTGGTTCAACACTTTGTCTCCATCCATCCTCTTCCGATATAACAACCCATTCTTCAGCTCAAGTTTGTTCCATTGTCTCATCCACAAGGTTACTGCAGGTAAGTGGAATTTCAAGTTTGAAGGTTTGTTGTTAGACTCCAAGTACTCAATTACCTCTTTAATTTCAGGGTCAGCTCGCTGCTTCCTGATCAGATCCTCTTCAGACAGACAAGGAATTTCTGGAAGACCATGGCCATCTTCTTCCTGGATTTCTGGAGGTAATACCTTTGCGTTCATGCTCAGAGACTCTACCAAGGTCAACGGGAAAGACTGAGAATCATGGGATTGATTGACGTGATGCTTTTCACAGATGGCCTCCACTACTTCAGGTAAGATTGTCTTGGTGTTGCCTTCAAGATCTCCAAGATGATATAGAGTGAACTGTCTGATTCGTTCTTGCTCTTTTTTAGATTCCCAATCATCTGATGGTTCACCATTGGGACGACGAGACAATCCATCCGCATCTTGATTTTGTGCTCCAGCTCTGTATTGGATCTTAAAATTGTAGGTTGAGAGACTGGATAACCATCTATAACTAGTAGCATCTAGTTTGGCAGACGTAAGGACATAGGTGAGGGGATTGCTATCAGTGACCGCTGTGAAGTCTGCCCCATACAGATAGTCATGGAATTTTGTGGTGATTGCCCATTTGAGAGCCAGAAATTCCAATTTGTGGGCAGGATACTTGGCTTCACACTTTGTTAATCCACGGCTGGCAAATGCTATGACTCTCATGTGTCCCTGCTGTTCTTGATGCAAGGCTGCTCCTAGTCCTGTAGCACAAGCATCTGTATGCAATAGGTAAGGCAGACAAGGATTTGCGTACCCCAAGACAGGAGCAGAGGTTAACCTTTCCACGAGGCTTTCAAATGCCTGTTGACACTCGGTAGTCCATCTGTCACACAGAGACTCTTTTGGATTAAAGTAAGTATGATCTTTATCTTTCTTTTTTCCCTTTCGAACCGGAGGATAGCCAGCTGTAAGATTGTTGAGCGGCTTTGCAATCTTGGAGAAATCTTTAACAAATCTGCGGTAATATCCTGTAAATCCTAAGAAGGATTTTAGTTCCCGAAGGTTCTGGGGCCTTGGCCAGGTTTTAATGGCCTCAATTTTTGATGGGTCAGTTTCTACACCATTCTGGGAGACAATGTGGCCCAAGTAGCGCACAGATGTTTGGAAGAATTTGCATTTTTCGGGTGAGAGCTTCAATCCGTATTCTTTTAGACGATTCAGGACTTGTATCAGTCGGCGCTCATGCTCCTCAAGGGTTTCGGAGAAGATGATAAGATCATCGATGAAAACTAAGACTTCTCTTCTATTTAAGTCACCCATGCAGCGCTCCATGAGCCGCTGGAATGTGCTTGGCGCATTGGTTATCCCTTGCGGCATACGGTTAAACTCCCAGAAACCAAGGGGGCATACGAACGCTGTCTTCTGCTTGTCCGCTTCATCCATCTCAATCTGGTAATACCCGGATTTTAGATCGAGAACAGAAAACCACTTGGAACCAGTTAACATAGAGAACACTTCCTCCAGGTTTGGGAGTGCGTACGCATCTCGTATGGTTTGAGAGTTTAGCTTCCTAAAGTCAATACATAGCCGCACTGAGTTGTCTTTTTTTCGGACCACTACAATGGGGGATGCGAATGGGGACTCAGACTCTCGTATAATACCAGCTGCTAACAACTCTTGTAGATGTTTCCTGACGGCATCAATATCTTGTGGGTGGATGGGACGAGCTCTATGCTTGAAAGGAGTTTCGTCACTCAGTTTAATTCGGTGCTTCACCTTATCAGTGTGTCCATAATCCATTTCCTTCAAAGCAAAAACTTCAGACATAGAGTTTAACAAGGCTGATATCCGTTCTTTCCATTCGGAAGGCAGTGGGGAGTCTCCAAAATCGAGAGTTATCTGAGGACTTTCTGGTGTTTCAGAAACATCACTTGTTAATGGCTTGTTTATCACCTGCTGGACAGCATGCATTTCTGCAATCACAGACCGGGGAGGGATTACTATGTTAGTCTGGGTTTCATTCTTGACTACCACAGGCAAGGAGAAGAAACGTTTCACAGGTAAGGTGTGCAATCCACTAGCAACTAAAAGACCACTTGGCAGAGAAGATATGGTGGGCGGACTTATAACAGTCAGTGTTTCTGCTGGAAGGTAATTCAGACAGACGGCTCCATCAAGAACAGCAGTGCACCCTGCTGGTACAGTTTCAGGGACTGCCCCTTTTAATGTCACACACCCAAGGGTTTTGGCACATGATTGTCGATACCTCACATCAAGTGTCTTTAGTACAGCTGCATACCCTTTAGAAGCTGATTTGGGGCTCTCTTTTGGTACATAACTGGAGTAAAGTGCATCCAAGGTATTTGTACCGATGAGGACTTGTGGTATATTTACCAAATCTGGGACCACCAGTGCTAGTGTGGTAACCTCAGCATCTGTTCCTAGAAACTCTTTGGGAAACATTAAAGTTAACTCCACATACCCAAGGTAAGGCACTGATTGTCCATTGGCTCCCTCCACTTCCAGCAAAGATTCCAGGGGTTTCATGGGGTGATGAGACAAGTTATTTTTGTAAAATGACAAGGGAATTGTAGTCACCTGGGAACCAGTGTCTAAAAGGCAGTTCACTTCAATTGCGTCGACAATGATTTGGGCAGTGCATTTCATTCCAATTAGTCCCTTTGGCAGTTTGCTTTTAGGGCAATGATGCTTCGTCCCAGTCTCCATATGCCCTGCTACAGAGACTGTGTGGTGTTTAACTGAGTAGTAGTGGCTTGGTTCTTTAGGTCCCACTGGGCTTGTTTTTCTCTCAACTGGCGCCTCTTCTCATCTACCTTAGAAGCAATTGATGGCTAGGTGTCTATCCTCACCACATCTAAAACAGTATCCAGGACGAGGACGAGTGGATGTCACTGAACTACTTCTGAGTTGACTGTTCTCATCTCTCCCGGTTTGCCTATGCTGGAATTTTGCCGTCTTCCCGGACCGATATTGTGGGATTTCAGGGGCTGACAACTGAGCCTTTAACTCTGCCACTTGCTTCTTCAATCCTGCTATTTCCTTAGCTGCTGGGGTTTCTTTTGGCACTTTACCAGAAATGGATGTTCTCATAGCCTCTACTTCTGCTTGTAGTTCTACTAGCTCTTTCTTTAGCAGGATAAATTCTGAATTTTTGGAATAATCAGGCTTGCACTTCTGGTAAGTTGAGG
This sequence comes from Barbus barbus, assembly GCF_936440315.1. NCBI lineage: Eukaryota > Metazoa > Chordata > Actinopteri > Cypriniformes > Cyprinidae > Barbus > Barbus barbus. The sequence continues at coordinate 23,468,111 of NC_136722.1, read as the reverse complement.
TTTGCATAGAAGCAACTTGAGCATTAATTTCAGATATTTGAGCCCTCATAGTATCCACCTCTTCAGCTGCTCCACCAACTGCATCATGGGAGTATGTTGACATTTGATGAGTAGCAGTTCTAATTTTGGGGGCATTACTCTGTTTGTTCAATCCAAAATGATTTCTCATTCTGTCTTCTTTTGAGGCTTGTCGGTCTTCTTCCGTGCGAATTTGCACTACCATCTCTGCAAAAGAAGGTGGGTTGATCTTTTTCTTCTCTAGCTGTAAGCTGGAAATTAACCCATTATCCCAACATCCACGGCAGAATTGCTTGATCAGACAGCTGTTTTGCTCACTCGCCGCAATGCCTCCTCTCCTTACAGTAGTGCTCAGCATAACTTGCAACCGGTGCAAATAACTGGAGGGCTTCTCTCCTGGGTTCTGTAGCATGGTCATGAATTTTGCTAACAGCTCATCTCCATCCTCCACGGATCCGTAAACTGACTCTAGTAACTCCAAGTAAACTGGAGGTAAGGACCGGGGACTCACATGTTTAATGACATCAGCTGCCGGAGGGAGCAGACTATCAAGTATTCTCCTTGTGCGAGACAAATCCGAAATGGAGGGGTCATCTAATAGAAATTGAACACTTGCCCGCCATGTGTCGAAGTCTGGCTCGTTTACTGGCCTAGGAACTTTACCAGAGAAAGACCTGAGACGGAAAGAGGCAGGTTGTAATGTAGCAGTGTCGTTGGTTCTGACGATGTGTTCAACTACAACTTTTTGCACGCTGGGTGGATCAATCATGTCCATTGTGAGTACTGGGTGGGGTAACACATTAGCTGCAGGATGGCTAGTTCTACTGCTGGGTCTTTCCTTGGACAGGTTTTGTGATGTCTCAGATTCAATTGAGGAAGGGGCTACTTGTTCTGTGGTCACTCTCTGTAATTTGGCTGGGGACGACGGTCCATCCAGTGAGCTGGTGGTGCTGCTATCACGAGTTTGAGAGTCTGCAGCATGTGGATACTCAACTCCATCACCTGAAGCATCTATGGGCTCAGCAACAGAACAGCCAGCTTTCATTCTCTTTAACTCCTCCTTGAGCACTTCTTCAATTGACTTTCCACTAGCGCTAGCAATATTTTGTAGTTCTTCCAAATACAACTTATTGGCTCTGTCACTATCTACATGAGGGTAGACACAGCTTAAGGCACGCACTATGAAAGTGGTATCTGGGTTTGACGTACTGACCATTGTTACGGGCAGAAGGGGCATTAGTGTTTTCATAGCAGAGCTATAAGTAAACTCTATAATGGCATGTTGATGGAATTCGGAGTTTGGGTCATCAATGAGAAGGTTGCGACTAATGCTGCCATATCTCAACAACCATGCTTCTAAGTCCTGATCTGTTTCAGTTAATGTTAAGCCGCTGACTATTACGGCATTTGAGACATCTACATTCTCTCTTTTTACAATATCCATGTTGTCAATATTCTGCTGAGTATATAAATAATTAATAATATATTTATATTGTCACTATTGCTGCAGGCCAATCTCTCTCCTCCTGGCTGGCTGGCTCGCCACTTTTACTTGTAACCCGTTACACGTGATAAATTTGTGTCAACTTTACAAATAGACCAGTGGGCTCAAAAGATTAGGTTCGTCCAGGGAGAGAGAGATGATACAGCAGCAATGAATACTCAAAACAAAAGGATGAGGTAAGAACAAGTTTGAATTTACTGAATGTTCTTTTCTTTTACCTTGTTGTTAGAATTAAATGATTGATCAATTAGTTGAACATGGACCATATAACCTCACACAGGCGTAAGGAAAACAATAGAAAATGAAACAAACAAAACAAAACAAAATTTGAAAGTCCAAAAGTTTGATGTTTCTCAATGAACAGATCAGTTTGTAAACTCAGTCCAAAATTCGTGAGGCACTTAATTCAGTCGTCCTATTCTGCCCTGGATGGAACAGAATAAATTGATGCGTGGTTCTAATCCTACCATTCAAAGACGAGAAAGTTCAGTTTCAACAGGGAATTCAAAGGATTCGTTAAACGGGCGGCTCGCCAGTCCAACCCCACCGTTACACACACAGGAAGAGCTGAGACAGTCTACACTTCAGGAATGATTCACACTTCGTCCGATTTGCGTGCAGAATGGATCACACTCATCAATTGGACATCACAGCACTCACATGGAAACAAAAGCAGAAGAACACAAAAACCTGGCCAAGGAACTCGTTTACATGTACATCAGAAGAACCAGGGAAGTTCCAGATGATACACGTTCTCAAAATGTCATTCTCGGGCATAAACTGCTTCTCTCTGAATCATCAATTTCTCGACTCAATCGGAGCTTCAAATCTCCCGGAGAAGCACAAGCATCTGCTCGCGTCAGAGGTTCACAGAGAAAAGAAAGTTCTAGAAGGCGCTGCTCTCTAAAAGTGCCGCGATAGCGGAATTTTCCATGACGTCATTCAAAATGCGATCTAATTGGAGGCTTATGTAAAGGGAGATAACGCTATTGGACATATTTATAACATTCAATATTTATATTTCTCCATTTCTATATAATTAATTATTTTGTTTGCAGTCTTATATTTGATCTGAAAGTATTATCTTTCATACTTTAACTCTGTTTAATTTGGAGTGCATTTTGTCTCTGTGCACTGGTAACCTGGGTTACATGTGCCTGCTGTAAAATTTTAGAGCAACATGTAATATGCCATGCAGGCATGTCAGAGACCATGTGATAGTGTCAAAGAATTGTTCTTCTCAAACTGTTTAAAAGATCAATATTGTAGAAATAATAACAGATGTTCAATCACAATTGAGGAATTTAGTATTTGCTGGATTGTATGGAAAATTCCCTTTGAAAGATTCATAACATGAAGTTATTATCACAGATTTGTCTTACCTTGCACATTGCCATGTGTTCTGTCGTGTGGTAGTTGGAACAATAGCACACAGAACATGGAAACTCAGCCTGAAACACAGATAGGCAGTCAAAGAAACTGTGTTTGCAACGTATCAGCACATTTGTGTATGTTCTTGATTCTCACCTTGTCAAGCAGAGGTCCTCTCTCTGTGTAGAAGCAGGGTGACATTGGAGCGCTCGAGCAGTTATCCAAGGGCCAAATGCCTGCTCTGCCCATATTACCATGACATGGTGACCCATACTGATCTCTGGGAAATGAAGGTTGCTTGAAGTTTGTCTTGGGATGTTGGAAGTAAAGAGGTTCTTCATCTGCATTTAGCAAACTCTGAGAATACTCCGTAGCTTCAGGTGCACTGAAAGGGAGAAAGAGAGCAGAAAATACTCATCTAAACATAAATTATGGATGTTTTGTGAAAAGAAACCTTGAATGACTTTGACTTAAATTTAACTTAAAGTCATGGGTCCTTTATATTTAAGTAGAAAAGGCCATCAAGACCTTATTAAAGGTTCTTCATTCTGTATCATTCTGAAGCATCTCGGATCATTTACATTGGTCTGTTCTCATGTCTTCCTCTCAGCTCTGGTGTCTTCATTTTAATTCCCATCATGTCTTGATCCAGTAGATTCGGTTCTGTCTGCACCCTGCTCAGTTTTGTTGCGGACTGGGCGTTTCGTTCTGGAAACGTGGCCATGTGCTGTAGCTCCATGCTTTCAGCGTTATCTCCCATCTGAGTGAAGTCCTGAAAACTGGCACAGCGTCTAAAGAACGAGAAGAGACATTAAAGTGAATTGTAGAATGCATACAAACGGAGTGATTTTGGTTTGAGAGCTCATACCTGTTGATGATGTCATCAGCCTCCATGCTTGCTGATTGGCTGAGAGCCCTGACCCAACCCAACATGTCCTCCTGCGTTTCAGCGCTCATGATGTACGGCCGCATCCCCTGATGAACAACCTACAGGCACAAGTGTACAATGAGATCATAAGAACATTTAGATTTAAGGAGATGTTTGCTCTCACCTTGAATGCATATTTCCGGTTCCTGCACTCTCTAGGCGAGCAGTAGAGAATCCTGTAGCTGGGAAGAGGAATACTGCCCAGAACAGACTCCTCACGGCTGTCTGGAGAAACAGGTGTAGAGAGGGATTTCTTGTGAAAAGACTGAAGTATCTAGCGAGAAAATTTGTCATTTCATTCTTCTGTTTGAAATAGAAAATTACTGCACTTTAAATGTTTAATTTAAGTAACTGTATAGAAGACAATCACATAGAAATGGTTGTACCTTTATAATAATACAGGCAGTAATTAGAGAGAACAAACCATCTTCTTTTCCACAATTTCAGTCCAGTGCTATCCTACAGAAAAAGACAGTTATGGTCATATACAAATCTAGGAGAAAATGAGATTACATAATACATTTTTAAAGTTTTAAAGCAGAAATTTGTCAAATATTTCTTGTCATTATTTGTCATGATTTGGTGATGCTGCTATAGGTAGAGACACACACAGCAGTATTGTGCTTGAATCATTACCCTCTTGTACAGCCATCCTCTGATCACCACAGGACAGTTGGGGTCTCTCTTCGCCGCTTGACATCTCTTTCCAAACGTCTGCACTTTTTCATGACACTGCTCATATATACAGACTAAATCAGTGGGTTTGAAATATGTAGTTGTGTGTGTTTGTACATATGTGTATGTGATTTACCTTGTCTCTGATCGGCAGAAAGGACACTGTGGCGCTGCTGGAGGCCTGACTGACTCTGTCCTGATCCTCCATCCTAGATAGACAACAGCAGTGTATCCAGAATGAAGCACCAATAACCATCAAGCAGTTCAGGTTAGCTAACTTTGTTTTATATATAAAGGACACATTGTGTTTTGATTCATTGAGATATTAGTGATGTCAGTCCATCATTGGTTCTGTATCAGGTTTAGGAAGGCTTGCCCACATTGTAGGGCTTCTTCGTTTAGAGCTGCAATACATGCCGTATTTTCCATATGAACTAGCTGCATTGGTAATGCAGGCCTGTTCATTAAATCTGTTTTTAACTGTAAGAAATAAAACAAATCTGTATACAGTTTTGTGAAATATCTACTCAGTAGTAGTAGTATTTTTTTTGTGTGTGTGTGTTTGTGTGTTTTCTACTTTCTAGTGATCTTCAGCTGCTCATTGGAGGTTGTAAAGCACTTTTGTTCTGTAAAACCGTTGTGATAAACAAGATTTAAAAAGCAATGTTTCTCATAGTGGGTGAATGTTTAATAGAAAATATTTAGATATACCTATACTATAAAAAAGTTGATTACATTTTAGAGGTCCTTGGCATCAAAATCTTTTGAAAATATTAGTTTAAGTTATTTCTTGAGCAACTGTGGCTCCTCAAGGTTAATCATTGTTTTCAGAAACACACTTCTGCTTCTGATAATCAGTTGCCTTATTTCATAACAAAATGTGGCTCCTCAAGATTAATCGTTTTCAGAAACACACTTCTGCTTCTGATAATCAGTTGCCTTATTTCATAACATTCAAATAGATGCTAAGTCATTTTTGACCACAGTTGCTCAATAAGTTTTGTGAAATGTCTTACACTCTGTAGCATGTGTTCTCTAGCTGTGCTGTGGTCTGGTGTGTACATACACAGACGTCATACATACTCACAGCCTCTATCCTCTCTGAAAACCACTGCTGCCAGCACTGTACACTGATTGTTGGAAAAGTCCATTACATTTTTTTTATTTCACGTCAGTATACGACATTCTTTAGTCATTTATCAGAATAGCTGAACTATTGTGAGTTGTCCTTTCCTGTGTAAACTCAATGTTAAAGTCTTCTGATTGTTTTAAGTGTGTTGCTATGCAGTTGCTGGGGTATTTTGAGTGATTGTCAAAGTGGTGCTATATGCACAAGTAAAAAGAGTCCATGCCCAAATCTCTAATTTTGCTTTATCGTTCACCAGGTGTAAATTGTAAGCCAAGGCACATGATTTCATTCATGTCTGAAGCACAAAAAAGCTGCTGGGTGATGCACACACTGAAGTTGAAAGCGGTCATGAACTGAGAAACCAAAATTCACTGATCTTTTGACAAAGAGGTCATTGTACTATAAAAACATCTTGTAAATTTCAGAACTCAAAACTTTGTCATTAGTCTAAAAACAGCTTATTATATTGAAGGCAGTCTGCCAAAACGAAAGAGTGGATGAACTTTATTTTAAATTAAATTCCAGACCGTGTCTGTACCCAGGTAGCCAGCGCAATCGGGCCAATTGCGGCTGAGTGTCGGCTCACTCGGCTGTGTTCTGGCAGCGGCTCACCGAAAGTGAGGCAGCTCTGGCCCAGTAATGGTTGCCAGATTTGGCTAGGCTTTGGATGTGCGGATCTGGCCCGATTTGCACTGAGACACGGCACATTTAGCCACATTCGGCCCTGTGAGGGACCGAGAAGCCAGGAACAAGGAACACAAGCTTTGCAAAAGAAAATGGGTCTTTATTTAAACCCAAAGAAAAAAATAACTTTACAAACTCATAAATTTCTTACAACAAAAATAAACAAGCAAAAAATGAGATCAAAACAATTAGACAAAAACAAACTAAAACTACTGACCTGCTCAAATGAACAAAGCAACAGTTTATAAAGGGAAAGATGGGCCCATTACAAATTAAGAGGGGAAACAATTCAACTTTACACTCAACATATAACCATAAGCAAATCAAAACCAAATCAAACAAAAGGTATATAATACATAAAAATAACGAGAACAAAATATAATCAAATATAATAAATATACAACTAAATAAATCAATTGATCAAACTATTAACATTTCTTCCTCCCCCGGGCAATTCCAGCAAATGGTATGTCCGGGCGGAACCCATAATGCATAAATTCTCTGTTCCTGCCCGGACTCTAATCCTTGTCACACCAGGATGCGGCTGTCGCGGACCATGTTGGAAGCTCATCACGGTAAACTTAAACTCAAAATAGAAACAAATATAAATAACATATACAACGTAACTAATTTGCGTGCACTTCAAATCAGTAACAATGCATATAAAATGTGCTGTAAATGTAAACATATGAAAACCTAACAAATAAAAAATAATATTGTTTGTGTGATTTATTATGATCCATCATTATACTGAAACCAATTAATATAAATGATAAAATAAACTTAAATACAGAGTATTCCTAAATGTATATCCTTCGTGTAAATGTATGCATGTTGACGTGTGTGCGCGCGTGTATGCATCCACATTACCGCTCGTGTGCGGCCACCATTCAGGCCGTCACATTTCCCCCCCCTTCAGGAATCTCGCCAATAGAGCGGGAGAGATAGTCAGCAGTAACGTTGACTTTACCAGGAACATGTCGTATCTTGAATCTGAAGGGCTGCATGGCGAGATACCATCTTGTAATCCTTCCATTAGAATCCTTCATTTTCTCTAACCACTGCAATGCTCTATGATCAGTCTCAAGGGTAAACTCACGGCCTAATAGATAATACCGTAAGGAATCCAACGCCCACTTTATGGCTAAACACTCCTTTTCCACCGTGGAATAACGTACTTCTCTTGGAAACAATTTACGACTGATATAAGCCACTGGCTGTCGGCTCTCTGGTGGTCCTTGCAATAGGACAGCTCCCACTCCCCTCTCAGAGGCATCAGTCTGCACAATGAAAGGACAACTAAAATCAGGATTGTGTAGCACAGCACCAGTTGTCAAAGCTCCCTGGATGTCCCGGAAAGCTTTCAATCTCTCCTCAGTCCACTGCAATTGGTTCGGGCAACGTACCCCCACCATGTCCGTTAAGGGAGCAGCCCTGCTGGAAAAGTTAGGGACAAAGCGATGGTAAAATCCAGCCATACCCAAAAATGATCGCAGGTCCTTACGTGTCTGGGGTACCCCACACTTCTCCAAGGCTTGAACTTTCTTCACCTGCGGTCGCACAACACCCTGGCCAATAACATAGCCCAAGTACTCAGTCTCTTGCTTAGCTATAGCACACTTGGTAGGGTTGACAGTTAGGCCGGCATTCCGAAGACGCTGCAAGACTTCTCCGAGATGCTGCACATGTTCCTCCCAGGTGTTACTATAAACGACAATATCGTCAAGATATGCAGCAGCAAAAGTTAGACCACGTAATACTTGATCGATTAACCTCTGAAACGTCGCCACGGCCCCATGAAGGCCGAAAGGTAACACCTTAAAATGGAAAAGGCCCCTCGATGTTCTGAATGCAGTTAAGGGCCGCGAGGAAGGAGTCAGTGGAATTTGCCAATAGCCTTTAGAAAGGTCCATTGTTGTAAAATACTTCGATTGGCCCAACCGATCAATTAGGTCACTTATGCGAGGAGTAGGGTAGGAGTCAAACTGTGATACTGAATTCAGATATCGGAAATCAATGCAGAACCTTATAGTCCCACCGCTGCCACCATATGTGAGGGACCGAGAAGCCAGGAACAAGGAACACAAGCTTTGCAAAAGAAAATGGGTCTTTATTTAAACCCAAAGAAAAAAATAACTTTACAAACTCATAAATTTCTTACAACAAAAATAAACAAGCAAAAAATGAGATCAAAACAATTAGACAAAAACAAACTAAAACTACTGACCTGCTCAAATGAACAAAGCAACAGTTTATAAAGGGAAAGATGGGCCCATTACAAATTAAGAGGGGAAACAATTCAACTTTACACTCAACATATAACCATAAGCAAATCAAAACCAAATCAAACAAAAGGTATATAATACATAAAAATAACGAGAACAAAATATAATCAAATATAATAAATATACAACTAAATAAATCAATTGATCAAACTATTAACATTTCTTCCTCCCCCGGGCAATTCCAGCAAATGGTATGTCCGGGCGGAACCCATAATGCATAAATTCTCTGTTCCTGCCCGGACTCTAATCCTTGTCACACCAGGATGCGGCTGTCGCGGACCATGTTGGAAGCTCATCACGGTAAACTTAAACTCAAAATAGAAACAAATATAAATAACATATACAACGTAACTAATTTGCGTGCACTTCAAATCAGTAACAATGCATATAAAATGTGCTGTAAATGTAAACATATGAAAACCTAACAAATAAAAAATAATATTGTTTGTGTGATTTATTATGATCCATCATTATACTGAAACCAATTAATATAAATGATAAAATAAACTTAAATACAGAGTATTCCTAAATGTATATCCTTCGTGTAAATGTATGCATGTTGACGTGTGTGCGCGCGTGTATGCATCCACATTACCGCTCGTGTGCGGCCACCATTCAGGCCGTCACAGGCCCGATTACGGACCATAAGGGCTGGTCTGATTTTGGTTGAGATATGGGCATGCATACCCGGACCAGTTTAGGTTGAGTGCTGGGGGTGGGTCTCCGTTTACAATGTGGTAAATAGTATGTAGCAGTGACACTTAAACATAATATCTTTTACCTGCCCATGTTATGTTATATTTAGTGTATTTTTAATTTTAATTCCTATTAATATTTTTTCCTTTTATCCAGCATTTTCTTTTTTCTTTAACTACATTTGGAAATTAATGATTTAATTCATATAATGACACAAGCTTAAAATGGTTTAGGGAACTTTAACATTATTTTTGCTATATGAGTTTCAAGACATGCGCACTAGCTTGGACATCTAATGACAAAACCTGACGGCCTTTTTGTGCTGCTAATTGCCAGAAGACCAGAAGAACTTGCTACCCTGGTGAGTAAATATTTGTTAATCTACCCAGACAGCAAGCAGTGTCGGCCCAACTCACACCTGCTTGGAACCCAGAGAGCAACATAGTTTTGATTCAAAATTTTGGCCCAGATCCAGCCCACATCTGGCCTGTGTGAAATCCATGCGGGCCAGATGTGGGCCGGATCTGGGCAAAACTATGTTGCAGTCTGGGTAACATATAAAATCATTTTAATAAACCTTTCTACACATATAATATCTAAGTAATTTTAATTTATAATGAAGCTATAATTCTGAGTTTGCTGACATAGTGCTAGCGTTTATCTCCAACTATAATCAAACACACCTCTCTGGTCTTATGTAAAAACTGGAAGGAGTCTTTAATACACATATTTTAGAAGTTGTAATTCTGTATGAGTTAGTGTAAGTATATATTTTTAATTTAGCAAACAAGACTAGTACTGGCTAGGTGTCGGCATGATTGTGACCCAGTGTCGGCTCAGTTTCAGTAACCAGTGTCAGACCAGTGCTGGCTAAGTGTACCATTTTGGTTGGCATGATTGTGGCCCAATGCCGGTGGTATTGGCTCAGTTTCAGTACCCAGACTCAAGCCAGTACTGGCTAAGTGTTTCATTTCTCATTGGTGTGATTGTGGCCCAATGCTGGTGGTGTCGGCCCAGTTTCAATACCCAGATTAGGGCCAGTACCGGCTAAGTGTTTAAATTCTTGTCGGTGTGATTGTGGCCCAATGCCAGCAGTGGCGGCCGGACTTGGGCCAGTGTATTTGGGCAGATCCTGGGGTGTCATTCATCCCATGTCCATGCCGAGTCTGGCAACTGCAGCTGGGCCGAGTTATTTCTTCTGGCCTGCCGGATCTGGGCCATTTTCAGGCCAAACCATTTTGGCTACCTGGGTAAGAACTTGGTCATTTGTTCACTTAATTCTTCCGTGGATTTGTTTGCAAACAAGGCACAATTCAACGCAGGATTTTCAAAAAGACTGAAACTAAAAGACGATGCTGTGCCAACTATATTGGTTAGGACAGTAATGTTGCAACAAAAGTGTGATTAGTTTTCATTATGTGGTCACTATCGCTTTGTGTCTTATTACAGATTGTTTGATATGTATTGAGTTATTTATGCATTTTTGACCTAAATCACAGCAGCGTCCAAAACAGCTTATTACTTATAAACTATGATGTTTTTATGTAAATATCTTGATAACATTATAAGTGGACCTCAAAGAACAGTAGATAAAATAAATAAAAAACAAAGGCAGTTCATGACCACTTTAATACTAATGGTTAGGAGTTTGTTCAAATCACTAATTCTGAGCAACAGACTTCGTAAACATCACTAATATGAAAGTACATTCTCATGCAAAGAACAAAATAATCACAAGTAAGTCACAGTATGTGGTGTTATTTCAGAAGCTAACTACATGCACAAGTTTCAGAAGAAGTACTAACCGAGCTTAAGGATTTCGTATAGTAAAGTGCTTCAGATTCGATCAATATCCTTACGAGCTTAATAGAAGAGCTCAAGAAGTGTTGCAGTAGTCTGTCTTCATGCTATTCTGGGTGCTGCTGACCCATAGCTTTAGAGTGACACATAACAGCTGTTTTGCTCTGACCACTGGATGGGTTCATAGAGTACATGAATGAGAGAGAGTAGAATTAGAAGAATGCTGCTGGTCAGTACAGCTGTGGCTGCCAGAAATTCACTTAAAAATATGGTAACATTTAGTCATTTAAAACCATCAAATGTACATAACTGCCAAAAAAATATAAAGACTTTTAAAAGGTGATATATCATCTAAAAACATTACTGTGAAAATGCATGCGGTGTCTTGTTAAATGTAATGTAAACTGTCACCATAAATTATAAGATAATTCATACTTAAAAAAAAAAAAAAAAATTCATATTGTATTAGTACGTCTAATATTCTTTTTCATCATTTCACAATGTCTGGTAAGTTTAAAAATGAACAGGTTTTTACTGTAGCATTTTTGTGTTTTTTAAAGATTTTGTACTGTAAAGAAAGGAACAGCAAGAATGCATCAATACTTGTGGACATTTAGTATTTGAGGTGTAGGAGTGTGTGTGAGCGTCTGAGAAATGGTTGCATAATGTCTTTTGTGCAGAGCACATACAAATAGAGCCTGTGCAAAACAAAGCAGGAACTGTTGCGGCCTCGTGAACAAAACAACAGTCACTTATTGAGCAATGCTCACTGGTGATCTAGACAGGATAAACACAACATTTTATCTTGTGTGTGAAGATAAGAGTTCTTTAGAAAGGTTATGGTAATGATTATTATTGCAGATAACATCATGTCGTAAACAGGGGCCAGATCACCAAACATTTTTAAGAATAAAATTCTTCTTTAATAAAGGATATTCTAACTTAAGTATAATGTTAAGAACACTGCAAATAAATGGCTTATCTTACTTAGTATTTTTGTCTTGTTTCTAGTCAAAATATCTAAAGTCTTTTACTAGATAAGCAAAATGACTTAAGATATTTAGTACTGTTTCTAGGGGAGGTGGGGGGGATTAATTAAGTGCATTTTGCTTAAAACAAGTACAATTATCTGCCAGTGGGGCAAGTAAAATACACTTGTTTTAAAAATATTTTACTTACCCCACTGGCAGATAATTGTACTTGTTTAAAGCAAAATGCACTTAATAAATTTTTTAACCTGGAAACAAGACTAATTATCTTGTCATTTTGCATATCTAGTAAAAGTATCTTGATTTTTTTTTTTTTGATATTTTGACTAGAAACAAGACAAAAATAGTAAGATAAGCCATTTTTTTGCAGTGAATATTCTTAATTCTCAAAAACGTTTCTTAAAATTGTTTGTTTTAAGCTAAAATTGTTCTAAAGACAAAACTGCTGGGGTGTTTTGAGTGGCTGTGAATATAACACTTTTCTATTTGAATTTGTGTATTAAAATTGCAATTTATTCCTGTGATCAAAGCTGAATTTCCAGCATCATTACTCCAGTCTTCAGTCACATGATCCTTCAGAAATCATTTATAATATGCTGCTTTGCAGCTCAAGAAACACTTCTGATTAGTATCAATGTTGAACTTTGAGCTGCTAAATATTTTTGTGGAAATTATGATTTTTTTTTAGCATTCTTTGAATAGAAAGTAATTCATAAGAACAGCATTTATCTGAAATTGTAACAATTGTCATTTGAAATGTAAATGTCTTTAATGTCACATTTGATATCCGTTTAATTCATCCTTGCTGAATAAATGTTAATACCTTTCAAAAAAAAAAAACTGATCCCAAACGTTTGAGCGTTAATGTGTTTAGACTCCAAACAGCCGATCACATACGCCATAAAAATCTAGATTTAGAGCCATAAAGACTGCTGTGCTGTGTTAAATAAGACTTTATTCCCATTAACAGTATTCAAAAAAGAGCATACCCCAAACAAAACAACCACAAATTACACAAAGAAACCCAATATA